>NC_088335.1:30778750-31095000 GCF_036884655.1 Musa acuminata AAA Group | reverse complement strand
GTACCACAAATCTAGGATTATGGTATCCAAAATCAGAGAAGCTTGAGTTAATTGCTTATGCTGATGCGAACTTCGCTGGCTGTAGACTAGATAGAAAAAGCACATAAGGTACATGTCAATTCTTAGGACATGCCCTTGTTTCCTGGTCATCTAAGAAACAAAACTCGGTTGCACTATCAACAACCGAAGCTGAATATATTGCAACAAGTGCATGCAGTGCACAAGTTGTTTGGATAAAAAATACCTTAGAAGATTATAAAGTTCATCTTCAAAATATTCCCATTAAATGTGATAACACAAGTGCAATATGCCTAATAAAAAACCCTATACAACACTCAAGAACAAAACATATTGACATCAGACATCACTTTATACGAGATCATGTTACGAATCATGATGTAATCATAGAATTCATTGATACGAAACATCAACTAGCTGATATCTTTACAAAACCTCTAAGTGAAGAACAATTTGATTTCATAAGAGGAGAATTAGGAATGTTGATGTGTCCGAATACTTAAACTAGTTAAAATTATTTTTTTAACGTTATTAATTACTATTACATGCCTTGGTATCACTTGATCAAATAACATGTTGAAAATTATGTGACAAATGTTTTTGGAAATTAGTAGCTTACTCATATCCGAATGCATTGAAAAGTTCATCTTATTTTCGGTTTGAATGCTAAAAATAAGATTTTCCTGTACACTCTTATGAAAACCTTTGAAAAATGAGTTTTCTCCTTCAAGCAAAGAACTATAACATAACAAGGAGAAGAAATATTCAATGCATGTCAAGCCTTCCTTTATGTGCTTGATAACCTACTGGAATGACATCTATCATGCTTTTTAAGAGTGCTACCATGCTTTTTGTTGATGACAAAGGGGGAGAAATATATGAATTGATATGTTTGCTAATATATGAATTGATATGTTTGCTAATATATGAATTGATATGTTTGCTATCACTAATGATGATATGATCACTGATGCTGATATGTTTGATGATATGGTTGCTATCACTGATGCTATGATTAGGCCATACTTGCATCACCAAGAAATATATGATTGCCATATGCCTTGTATCAAGATATCAAACAAAAATTTGCATCGTACGAACTGATATCTTACCATGTGATGCTATGCTACACTTGCTAAAATATTTGAAATGTGTACATCATGTAATGATATCAAAATCTTGTTTCACAGCTTTACATGTCGATATCTTCCAATATGATGAATTGCTACAATTACAATCATTCAAACTTGTTAAATTTGAAAATGTATGTCGAGCCTTGACATCATCTTCAAAGAGATACATTATGATAGGAATCATAATGGGAATATATCTCTTGAATTTATAAAGTTTTTAAATTCAAGAAGTATGGCATATTGACAGGGGGAGTTAAGGTTAACTCCATTATCAATTGATTGTTATCATCAAAAAGAGGGAGATTGTTGAATCTCGGATTTTGATGATGAAGTCAATTGTCATTTGTTGTCTAATGTATGTGTTGAGATAAGTGTGCAGGATTAACTATGATGAAAGTAAGACATGCAGCAGGAGTTGCGCCGGAGTCATGACAATGATCACGTTGGGAGTTCGAGAGCTCGATGGAAGTTCGGACAGTTGTCGGAGGTTCTACGGGAACAAATCCGAGAAGTCCGAAGCTTGCCAAAGGAGCTCGTCGGAACTTGCCAAGTGGATCGTCGCAGTCCAGGAGTTTGCCGGAAGTCCGCAGGAGCATCACCGAGGGTTCATCGGATGATTGACGGAAGTTCGCCAGAAACTCGCTGGAAGAAGCGAGTGACGTACCGAAGCAAGCTGCAGAATATGTCTTAGGAAATAATCGTAGTTAGCACCTTGATTAAGTTAAAAATGGGAGGTGATCCCAGTAGCTTAATCCTGGGGCAATTGGGCCCCTGAAGAACTCAAATTGGGTCGAATGGTTCAGCCCATTCAGACCCAGGTTGCTGTGGGAGGTGCAACCGCCCAGGTAGGGAGGTAGCACCGCCCAGGCTATGTCTCCCAGCGAGACTGGGCGGTGCAACCGCTCCAGCCAAGAGGTGCAACCGCCCAGGGCTCAGTCTCCGAGCGAGACTGGGCGGTGCAACCTCCTCTGTCAGGAGGTAGCACCGCCAGAGCTCAAGTTTCGAGCTCTGCCAGGCGGTGCAACCTCTCCAGTCAAGCGGTGCAACCGCCTGAGCTCGGTCTTCGAGATCTGGCAGAGAGGTGCAACCGCCCCTGACAGAGGTAGCACCGCCTAGAGGCTCAGTCTTCGAGCTCTGCCAGGCGGTGCAACCTCTCTAGTCAGGAGGTGCAACCGCCTGATCCCGGAATTTCGGGATTTGATCATTTTGAAATCCAAATTTGAATTGGGTTGGGGCCTATAAATAACCCACCCATTCAGCACTGCAAAGTTACAAAACTACACCGAATTCTTTATCTTTTCTGTGATTCTAAGAGCTCAAATTTTGTGTTTAAGTCCAAAAGTTCTCCTCCTTCTGTTCTTCAAGTCTTGAGTTGTAAAGAGAGGAGAGAAAGGTTCTGTAAGGGTTGTCTCCTGAGCCCGTCAAAAGAAGTGAAACTGTAAAAGGGCAGTTGGCCTTTGCCTATTGAAGGAAGGCCTCTAGTTGACGTCGGTGACCTCGTCGGTGGAGGAAGCCAAAAGTGGAGTAGGTCAAGACTGACCGAACCACTCTAAATCTCTGGTTTGCTTTCATTTTGAGCACTTTATCATTACTGCAAACCTCCTACATAGCTACTGCTCTCTGTGCTTTTACGAACAAGTTTCTAAGTTCTGTTCTTTCCGAATCTGCATTCAGACGTAAATCGGTGTTTTTGTACGATCTCTATATTGCGGTTTACACTTACGTTTCGATTCTATTTATAACTGCAAACTGTCTTCTGTGCTTTTACGAATGAGTTTCTTTGTAATTTACGTTTACGTATTGATTCTGTTTATAACTGCAAACTGATTTCTGCGCTTTTACGAACGAGTTTCTCTGCAGTTTACGTTTACAACTACAAACTGACTTCTGCGCTTTTACGAACGAGTGTCTAAGTTCAAATCTTTCCGAATCTACGTTTTGACATAAAACTGTGTTTAGACGCAAACTGCGCTTTGACGCAATCTGCGCTTAAGACGCAAACTGCGCTTAAACGCAAACTGCGCTTAGACGCAATCTGAGCTTCGACGCAATCTGCGCTTAGACGCAACTTGCGCAAACTGCGCTTAGACGCAATCTGAGCCTAAGACGCAAACTGCACTTAGATGCAAACTGCGCTTAGTCGCAATCTGCATTTAGACACAAATTGCATTTAGACGCAAACTGCGTAAACTGCGCTTAGACGCAAACTGTGTTTAGACGTAAACTATACTCCATCATAAGTAATCTTAGAATCGGCTTTTGCATTAAAAAAGTTTCTATCAAACAAACGCAGCTTTCGTTTTTAATCGCTGAAAGATTTCTGCTGCACTAATTCACCCCCCCCCTCTTAGTGCTCTCGATCCTAACATGACAGAGGTGGTATCAGAGCATGGTTTGAGGATCACTGAAATATTTGATATGTTGACGTGCAAAATATATTGAGGTCTAGTGGACTTTAATGATTGATGGAAATTTTCATTGATGCATTTTAGGAATCTAGGATGATGAGGACATTGGGTCCTCCTATTTCATTTGTTTCTGATTAATTAAGGTGGATTAAAGGGTTGATCGAGGATATTAAATCAGAGTAGTGCAATGAAAGCATGGTGGACCTAATTTTATTGGTGGTAGAAAAATGGATGATGCAAACGGAGCAGATATATGATGTACAAAATTGTTTTGATGATCAAAAGATTTCTTTTGCCACCTTATTTCGGAAGTAAAGATTTATTATTAATGGGAACAATGAAAAGAATTTCTGGAGATCAAGTACAAGAATGATAAGGACAAGTTTACCAATAAAAATATGATTGGAAATGAATCAGAAAGTAATAACAAGAGGGTCAAGACATTTGGATTTGAAATGGAAAGTCACCACAAAAGACTCAATCATGTGTGAATTACAAGTTAAATTATGAAACAAATTTATGTTTTCGGGTGACTGGAGTCTATTTTGCTTTTAGAAAGTTGGATCATAAAATAAAAGACTACCGCTTGAACAAGAAAAAAGAGTCACTACCTCATAAATCATCAGCCCATGTCAGAGTGTATGCTATCACTGAATATGATTCTAAGACTTCTGAATTAGTGGTCGAAGGTATTATGTATGTTTATGAAAGAATGCAAATATTTGTTTGAACATGGGTTCTATCTACGATTTGATTCGTAACATGTTGCCTATCACTTGGGTATTCAACCTAGACCATTGCATTATGTGCTATATGTAAATATGATCATTGGAGATTCTTTGATAACGAACTTGAATCTAATCCTCTTGTCTGAATTTTATTGGAGAACTTGAACTTTTTGCTGATTTAGTTCTCCTAGAGATTTGGAGTTTTGATATTATACTTGGTATGGATTGACTATCTTCCTATCATACCAGTATGGATTGGTATATAACAAATGATCACTTTTTGCATATTAGATTACCCCATCTTTTATTTTGAAAGTATTGGACATGATTTATCTCCTCGCCTAATGTATCCCAAGATGATTTGCCTGAATTACCTCCAAACGTGACTTTGCTTTTGATTTGGTTCTTGGGACAATCCTAAAATCTAAACCTCTCTATAGAATGATATCATTTGAGTAAGCGGAATTAGAAAAACAACTACAAGGACTATAATTAAGGATTTTATTCGGCTTAATATTTCATCATGAGGTGCTCTGGTGTTAGTTAAAAGATTGATGGAATATTGAGACTTTGTATTGATTATGGACAGTTGAATCAGGTGATCATAAGAAACGAGTATTTTCTGAAGTAACGACTTACTTGATTAACTGTAGGGTGCGCAAGTATTTTTAGAAATTGATTGAAGGTCGGGTTACCGTCTATTGAGGATCAAGGAAGAGAATATTTCAGTCATTCTTGGATAATTGTGTCATTATATTGTATTGATGAAATTATTTGAGAGCAGGAGGAGGAAATAAAGATATCATAATCCTCATCTTTTCGTCGATTGGGCTATGATCAATTTAGAGGACTAAATTTTCTTTTAAGGAGGGGAGAGTGTAATATCCCTCACTTTGAAAATTATTAATAAAAAATTATATGTAAATTTGAGGACCTATATGTAAATATAAAAATTTCAAGGACTAAACTGCTAAGTTGCAAAATGAAAAGAAAATAAAGAAAACCGAAAATTTCGGTTTTATCCCACCGCCTCCCATGCACTCTCTGTTTCTTCGAGAAACAGAGAGGAGCGGTGGGGCGTGAGGAGTGAAGAAAAGAAGAAGAAGAGGGAAAAGAAGATAGGAGGAAGAAGAGAGGAAGAAGAGAGGAAGAAGAGGGAGAAGAGAAGAAGAAGAAGAAGAAGAAGAGGAGGTGGCTACAGCGAGGGCTGCAGCGAGGAGCTGTGGGGCGTGGGGAGAAGAAGAGAGGAAGAAGAGGGAGAAGAGAAGAAGAAGAAGAAGAGAGGAGGATAGCTGCGGCAAGGCTGCAGCGAGGAGGTGTGTGGCGTTGGGGAGGAAAAGGGAAGAGGAGAAGAAAAGAAGGAGAAGAAGAGGGAAAAGAGAGGGAAGAGGGAGAGGAGCGAGAGGTGGCGCTCCTCCTGCAGGAAACAGAGGAAAGGAGGTGCTATTCATCGGGGAGAAGAAGGGGAGGAAGGAGAAGAAGAGAAGAAGAAGAAAGGAAGGAGAAGGAAGAGGAGAAGGGGAGGCAGCTATGGCAGGGAAAGAGGAAGAGAAAGGAAGAAAGGAAGGAGAAGGAAGAGGAGAAGGGAAAGAAGTAGCTGCGGCTGCGGTTGTGGCAGCTGCAGCTATGGCAGGGAAAGAGGAAGAGAAAGGAAGAAGGGAAGGAGAGGAAGAAGAGAAGGGAAAGAAGGGGCTGCGGCTGCAGCGATGGCAGCTGCAGTTGGAAGAGAAGAAGGAGAGGAAGATGAGCAAGGGAGGAAGAAGAGGCTGTGGCCGTGGCTGAGGCTGCGACTGCAGCAGTGCAGTTGGGAAAGAAGAGAAGGAAAGGAAGAAGAAGAGAAAGGAAAAGGGAAGAAGAGAGGAAGAGGAGAAGGGGAGGCAGCTGTGGCAGTGGCGGCTGCAGCTGGAAGAGAAGGAGAGGAAATAGAGCAGGGGAGGAAGAAGAGGCTGTGGTTATGGTGGCTGCGGCCATGGCTGCGACTGCGACTACGACAGTTGCAGCTGGGAAAGAAAAGAAAGGTAGTGCGGTGGAAGGGGCTGCGATTGTGACAGCGGCAGCGGCGGCGGCTGTGGTAGCTGCGTTTGAAAAAAAGAAAATAAAGGAATGAGAGTAAGAGAGAAGAGGTGACTATGCCTCTATGTTCTGCATGAGCTGCAGTTGTGGAGGAAAAGTAGAAGGATTCGGGCTGACACCTTCTTTGGATCTTCGGATCAAAATAATTGAAAGGCAAGTTCCTGATCGTTTTCTCCTATAATTGTTCTAATCTTTCCTATTGCAAGTATCCTGATCTTTCCTCACTGCAATTTTATCTCTACATTTGCTTTGAATATGAGGAACTTTGAATTGTTCTAGCCTTGCACTTGATATATCTCCTGTTTAGACGTAACGATTCGAATCTGTGCAACTTCCAAGATTCTGACCTTTCTACCTTGTTATGATTATAACTCCATGTATTGACATCTGATTTGGACAAGACTTATTTGATCAGAATATAGACTCATAAACCTTTGTTTTGATAGCTTATTTTAAGAATTCGGAGTAAGTTTGTCTGCCCAAACTTCTATTTCAAATGAGCCTACAAATTCTGCAAAACAGGGATCGTAATTTTTGACCTTTTAATACTGAACTGCTTATAAGTCCCTGTTGCAAACATTGATTTATTCAAAGCTTATTTCATTGGAAACTAGACTCGTAGATCTTTCTTTGATATATGGATTGAATGATTTGGAATCCAAACACCTACCCAGTTATCTATTGAATCTGACATTATGAATTCTGCCAAACAGAGATTTTGTTCTACGACCCTTGTTTACCAAATTATTTGTAACTCTCTCTATTGGACATTTCAATTCATATGAAGCCTGTCTTATCTGAAAGTATAATCCAATGATATATTTCTGAGTAAATTGGAGCACGATTGATAGTTTGAATCATTTGTTCAATGTGCCTCTTGTATTCTGCCAGAAATCGAGCTTTGGTTGATTTCTAATTTTCTGGTTTCATTCCTTTGGAAATTGATATCCTTTAGCTTTCTTATTCAATTGAGCTTTATATTACTGTTTTGAATTCTTGTATGCTCTTGTACTTAAAGTTATTTGCATTCTTGAAAACTGTTGTGTAACGTTTATGCTGTATCGTATTGACTTATATAGGCACATGTATAACCCATTGTTCCGCATTTGCTTTCGATGTGTGCCTATTCTAGTTTCATTCCTTTGGATATTGAATTCATCTAACCTTCTTATTGAAATTGAGTTGTATGTGATTGCTTGGATTCCATATGTGCCATTGCTTTCAATTCCCTTAAAATCTGAATACAATTGTGAAAGATTATTGCTTGCATCGTATTTTCTCGATAAGGCACATGTACGTTTTGTTGTTCCGCGTGTGCTTCCGATATGTGCTACTTATTGTTAAAACTGCTCTTTTGTACTCTGGTGTTTGTGGGATTGTCTGGACCTTTGCCAGAAATGGTAAAGGGTATGTGCTTAGAGCCTGCGATGCTCTGCCGGCCCCCTTTGACTTCACATAGACATGGGTGGATGGAGCTCCCAGACGTGGGAGACTTCTGTCTGGTGGTCATTCAAAAATGGATGAATTACAATTCTGTTTGAGATCCTACTACACCTTCTGTATGTTTGATATGATATCCAGAGCTTTGGTTATGTGTTTCGGTACATGCTTTGGATAAGAATGATATGATTGCAACGTCAAAGACAACGTTTGAGCTTCTGTACGGTATTTGTTATTGATATGCTCTGAAAAGTTTCATTCACTGTTGATATGCTTCGAAATGTTCCATATGCCATTGATATGCTCCAGAACATTTCATACGTCATTGACAAGCTCCAAAATGTTTCTTTTGTTATTGATATGCTCCGAAACATTTCATACGCCTTTGATATGCTCCGAAATGTTTCAATTGTTATTGTTACGCTTCGAAATGTTCCATATGTCATTGATATGCTCCGGAACATTTTATACACTATTGATATGCTCTAGTTACTCTGTGCTCCATTCGCTATGAACTGATATATTCTGAAATGTCCTGTTTGCCATTAATATGCTCCGGATCATCTCGTACGCTATTGATATGCTCCAATTACTCTATGCTCCATTTGTTATGAATCAAATATATTTTGAATGACTTGATACATATGATTTTGTATCTAATGAAATGGTATCCTTGAGAATTCTTGTATTCTGCTTTGCATTATGATACCTTACTTGTTTGAAACCATTCCTTTTGTTCTGAATATGCTTTGTCACTTGTTGAGCTGTCTTTAGCTTATTCCGTTGTTATAAAAATCTTTCAGGTCAGCTTGTCACCATTTGAGATGTTTGATTTGGGCTGAGGCAGTCGATAGCTATTCAGAATTATGGGCAAGTCTTGTTGGTTGTTATGCTATTGTTGTATAAGCACATTTTGTATGTAATGAAATGTTGTTGATGAATCAAAATGGATATACTGTGTAAAAGTGTTAGAAGATCTCTCTTATTTGGAATTTCGGAATGTTAAGTCTAATTTATGATGATATAAACTTGTGGCGAATAGTTGGAGTTCTGATTGTATAATTTATTTAGCTTGTGGATTTATAAATGTTGTTCATGTTTGTCAAGTTGACTTGGGTTGCCTTAAATGTGAATTATCGAGTGATGTGATATATGATTATAAATTGCACAGGTTTTATAGATGTGAATTTGATAGAATGTTTTTCAGTGTCCTCAAATGTTAGTTTGGATCCTGGATTGGTTTGTGATGAAAAATTTAAATATCATGGATATTTTTTTGAGGGGCGTGACAATAGTCGTCAACAATGACAAAGGCGTATTTTCTACCTCCTAGACTTGATGTAGAGATTGGTCCGAACAAGTCCATATGGATCAATTGTAAGGGCCTAGAGGTGCTTATTTGATTCTTAGTTTTGAAACTACCCTTAATTTGTTTACCTAATTGGCAAGCATCACATACATTATCTTTGATGAACTTGATATGAGGAATTCCTCTTACAAGTTCTTTAGATGATATTTGAGTGATTAGTTTCATGCTAGCATGACGTAATCTTCTATGCCATAGCCAAGCATCCTCATTCAAAACCGAAAAACACATTTCATTACACAAATCATTGATGTCAATAGTGTATACGTTATTTTGTTTTAATGCAATCATAGACATGTTTTTATGTGGTTTTTCAATGATGCAAGCATTAGATTCGAATTTGATAATGTATCCTTTATCACATAATTGACTAATGCTCAAGAGGTTATGTTTTAAACCATCAACTAACAAAACATCTTCAATAAAGAAGTTGGATTTGTTACCTATGGTTCATTTGCCAATGATTTTACCCTTGTTGTTGTCTCCGAAGGTGACATAGCCTTCGTCTATGCTAGTGAGCTTAGAGAATTGAGATGGATCTCCGGTCATATACCTTGAGCATCCACTATCAAGGTACCATCTCTTGCTCCTAGCTTGCGATGGTGTGGGTTTCTACAAGAAAGGATGATTTTTAGGTACCCATTTGCTGTTGGGCGCCTCAAGGATAGATCTACATTGTCTATCATGTTGCATAGAATTTATCATGGTTCCTTTATGAACCCAAATCAATTTGTTTGGACTAATTCTTTTTCAATGGACAATAGTGCGTATTGTGTCCAAGTTTGCAACAAAAGTTGCATTTGGTTTGGTGTTGAACATGTAAGATGGGGCCTTTTATGAAGGTGGTTGGATTTTGGGGAGGACTTCTCACAAATCCAATTCCACTTCTTTTGGGAACGTGACCCTTGTTTGCGAGGATTATGTTCAGTGACTTGCTACCAACCTCAAATTTCTTTAAGGTATCCTTAAGTAGCAAGTTTTCCATTTGGAAAGTTTCTAGATCATGGCATTTGATGCATGAATTTAAACTATCATGATATTCAGTTTTTAACTTTTCAAAGTCACAAGTAAGACTATCATGCTCCTTTTTTAGCAATTTATATTTTCTATTGATAATCTTGCATTCTTCAAATAAGTCATGGAAGGCATTTAATAATTCATGGAAAGATAAATCTGCATCTAATAAATTTGTTACCTCCTCTCCGATGGCCATTAAGGCATAATGAGCAACTTGCTCGGTGTTGGACTCCTCTTCTTCGGACGCGCTCGAATCATCCCATGTTGCTTTTAGCGCCTTCTTCTTTGTTGTTCTCTTTTTGGCTTGGGGACAATCACTCTTGTAGTGTCCCGGCTTTTTGCACTCATAGCAAATAACTTGGTCCTTCTTGGGTTCAAGTTTATTTTTAGTGTCATTCTTAATCTTGTTTCTTTTAATGAATTTTTTAAATTTTCTTGTTAGAAGTGCCAAGTCATCGTCACAGTCCTCATCACTTGAGTTTTTTTCCAAGTGGTCTTCCAAAGTTCTAAGTGCCATATCCTTCCTGTTCTTTGGAAGGATGTCTTCTTGCTCTTCATGAGCTTTGCAAGTCATCTCATAGGTCATTAATGACCCAATTAGTTCTTCAAGAGAGAAGTTGTTTAGATCTTTCGCCTCTTGAATAGCAGTGACTTTAGGATCCCAACTCTTAGGAAGGGATCTTAGAATCTTATTTACGAGCTCAAAATCCAAAAAACTTTTTTCAAGTCCTTTTAGACTGTTGACGACATCCGTGAAACGGGTAAACATGTCGCCAATAGTCTCACTCGGTTTCATCCGGAAAAGTTCGAAAGAGTGTAACAAAAGATTGATTTTTGACTCTTTCACTCTACTTGTGCCTTCATGAGTCACTTTGAGTGTGTGCCAAATATCAAATGCGGTTTCACAAATCGAAACACGATTAAACTCGTTTTTATCAAGTGCACAAAATAAGACATTCATAGCCTTTGCATTAAGAGCGAAAGCCTTCTTCTCCAAATCATTCGAATCGATCATTGGAAGAGAAGACTTCGAAAAACCATTCTCGGCAAGATTCCAAAGTTCAAAGTCCATAGAAATAAGAAAGATCCTCATTCGAGTCTTCCAATAGGTGTAGTCCGTCCCATTAAACATGGATGGACGTGTAATAGAATGGCCCTCTTGGTTTCCGGCGTAAGCCATCTCTCTTGGGTTTTAATCCATTTGAGAGTTAACCGAGCTCTGATACCAATTGTTAGGATCAAGAGCACTAAGAGGGGGGGGGGGTGAATTAGTGTAGCGAAAATTTTTCAGCGATTAAAACGAAAGCTGCGTTCGTTCGATAAGAACGATTTCGATGTGAAAGTCGATTCTAAGATTACTTTAACTTGAGATTAAGCGAAATGATGTTAAAGTAGATCTATGAAGGCAGTTTGTAGTTTATGATGGAAAGCAGAATACAAGCGCAAACTGAAATGCGATGTTCTTACGATAAAAGCCGATTTACGTCTAAACGCAGATTTAGAAAGTTCTGAACTTAGAAACTTATTCGTAAGATCGCAAAAGGTAGTAAACAGTTATGATTAAAATCAAAATGTAAACGTAAACTGAAATATGATGATCGTACGAAAAAAGTCGATTTACGTCTAAACGCAGATTCGGAAAGTTCTAAACTTAGAAACTCGTTCGTAAAATCGCAGAAGGCAGTAAGCTATTGAGAAGTTTGCAGTGAAGGTAAAATGCTCAAAGGAAATGCAAACCGAGATTTAGAGTGGTTCGGTCAATCTTGACCTACTCCACTTTTGGCTTCCTCCACCAACGAGGTCACCGATGTCAACTAGAGGCCTTCCTTCAATAGGCGAAGGCCAACCACCCTTTTACAGATTCACTCCTTTTGACGGGCTTAGGAGACAACCCTTACAGAAGTTTTCTCTCCTCTCTTTACAACTCAAACTTTAAAGAACAGAAGGAGGAGAACTTTTGGTCTTTACAACAGTTTTGAGCTCTAAGAATCACAAAAAGATATCAAGATTTCGAGTGTAAGTTGCTACCTTTCAGTGCTGAATGGGTGGAGTATTTATAGGCCCCAACCAAGTTCAAATTTGGAGCTCAAAACTGTCAATTCCCGAAATTCTGGGATCAAGCGGTTGCACCTCCTGACTAGGGCGGTTGCACCGCCTGGTAGAGCTCGAAGACTGAGCCTCTAGGCGGTGCCACCTCTGTCAGGGGCGGTTGCACCTCTCTGTGTGAGCAATAAGAAGCCGAATGTCAGCTTTAAAACTACAAACATATGCAGATACGGTAGAAAGAGCTTTGAAAATTGAACGAGACGTGGAGGAAATTCAAGAAATCATTGGCAAGAACAAAAAGGACAAATTTACTAGCAAAAGCAGGAGAGAAAATGAATATGAAGCTAGTAACAAGAGGTTTAAGACATCTGGATTTGAGAAATGGAAACCATTGCGGAGGACTCAGTCATGTGCAAAATGTGGATTAAATCATGAAACAAGTCAGTGTTTTCGGGTGACTGGAGCATGTTTTGGTTGTGGAAAGTTGGATCATCAAATAAAAGATTGCCCTTTGAGGAAGAAGAAAGATCCACTGTCTCCTAGACCCTCAGCCCATGCTAGAGTGTACGCTATCACTGAACAAGATTCTAAAGCTTCTAAATCAGTGGTGGAAGGTATTCTTCATGTTTCTAAAAGAAATGCAAAAGTTTTGTTTGATCCCGACTCCAACTTATCGTTTGTTTCACAATACTTTGCTTGTCACTTGGATATTATACCTAAACCCCTGGATTATATGTTATATGTAACAACTGCTGTTGGAGATTCATTGGCAACAAACTTGGTCTACCCATCTTGTTTGATCTCTATTGGAGACCACGAACTCCTTGCTGATTTGATTCTCCTAGAGATCCGGGGCTTTGATATTATACTTGGCATGGACTGGTTATCTTCTCATCACGCTAGTATTGATTGTTACAAAAAAATAATTACTTTCTGCATACCAGATCAGCCTATATTTTTCTTTGAGGGCATTAAGCATGATTTGCCTCCTTGCTTAATATCAGCACTTCAAGCTTATCGTCTTATGCAGAAAGGTTGTTTTTGTTATATGGTGTGTGTAAAGGAGCATTCAAATCAGGAAACCCACCTAGATGAAATTTCAGTGGTCAAAGAATTCCCTGATGTATTCCAAGATGACTTGCCTGGTTTACCTCTAGATAGAGAGGGTGAATTTGCTATTGATCTGGTCTCCAGTACAACCCCAATATCTAAGCCTCCCTACAGAATGGCACCACTCGAGCTAGAGGAATTAAAGAAGCAAATACAAGAATTATTAGATAAGGTTCATACGACCCAGTGTATCCCCATGGGGTGCTTCGGTACTATTAGTGAAGAAAAAGGATGGAACATTGAGGCTTTGTATTGATTATAGACAATTGAATCAGGTGACCATCAAAAACAAGTATCCCATACCTAGAATTGATGATTTGTTTGATCAACTATAGGGTGCACAAGTATTCTCTAAGATTGACCTGAGGTCAGGTTACTATCAGTTGAAGATCAAGGAGGACGATATTTCAAAAACAGCTTTCAGAACTCGATATGGTCATTATGAATTCTTGGTGATGCCATTTGGTTTGACAAATGCCCCTGCAGCTTTTATGGAACTAATGAATAGGATATTTCAACCGCTCTTCGATATCTGTGTAATTATATTTATTGATGACATATTGGTGTATTCAAGGAGTAATCAAGAGCATGAGGAACACTTGAGAAATGTAT
Organism: Musa acuminata AAA Group; assembly: GCF_036884655.1. Lineage (NCBI taxonomy): Eukaryota > Viridiplantae > Streptophyta > Magnoliopsida > Zingiberales > Musaceae > Musa > Musa acuminata. The sequence goes on along the minus strand of NC_088335.1, from coordinate 31,081,049 downwards.
TGTCCATACTAAGAGAAAAGAAGTTGTATGCAAAGTTCAGCAAATGTGAATTTTGGTTGAATGAAGTTGCTTTCTTAGGCCATGTGATTTCAGGGAAGGGTATATCTGTTGATCCAAGAAAAATAGAAGCTGTAGTTGAATGGGAAGCACCAACAAATGTAACGGAAGTTAGAAGCTTCTTGGGCATGGCAGGTTATTATAGGAGATTTGTGGAGGGATTTTCTCGAATTGCTCAACCTCTCACCAAACTCACTAAGAAGAATATGAAATTTGTATGGGGTGATGATTGTGAGCAAAGTTTTCAAGAGTTAAAAAGAAGATTGACTAGTGCCCCTATTCTCACTATTCCAAGTGGTAGTGATGAGTTTGTAGTTTATACTGATGCTTCAAGAAAGGGCCTAGGATGTGTTTTTATGCAGGAAGGGAGAGTAATTGCGTATGCTTCTAGGCAACTTAAAGGTTATGAATTGAATTATCCAACTCATGATTTGGAATTGGCAGCAATTATTTTTGCTCTAAAGATTTGGAGATATTATTTGTATGGTTGACAGTTTGAAATCTTTACTGATCACAAGAGTTCAAAATATATTTTCACTCAGAAAGAGTTAAACATGAGGCAGCGAAGATGGATAGAACTTCTGAAGGATTATGATTGTGCCATCCGTTATCACCCGGGCAAGGCCAATGTTGTAGCTGATGCACTTAGTAGGAAATCTACAAGTTTTATGGCTAGTATGGTCGTGAAGCAATGGAAGTTATTAGAAGAAAATTTTGATTTGAAAGCTTTGAGGAAAGAGCAAGACTTGATGATATTGATGGCCTCCATTCAAGTGCAATCTGATCTTATTCAACAAATTAAGGAAGGACAATTACGAGATCCATATTTAATCTTCTTGAGGAATGAAGTAGAAAAGGAATTGAAGCCACAATTTCAAGTTTCAAAGGATGGCCTATTGAGATTTGGGGAGAGAGTATGTGTACCAAATGAACCGGATATCAAGAATCAAATCCTAAAGGAAAGTCATACTTCGAAGTACACCATACATCCTGGGAGCACTAAGATGTATACAGATCTTTAAAGTCATTATTGGTGGGAAGGCATGAAGAAGGAAATTGCAATGTATGTTTCAAAATGTTTGACTTGTCAGCAAATCAAAGTAGAACACCAAAGACCTGGAGGGTTGTTGCAACCTTTAGATATTCTTGAATGGAAATGGGAATGTATTACTATGGATTTTGTTTCAGGACTACCTAGAACCTCTAGAAAGCATGATGCTATTTGGGTTATCATCGATAGGTTAACAAAATCTGCACACTTCCTTCCAATTAATATGACTTATTCACTTGATAGACTTGCAGATTTATATGTTAATGAAATAGTAAGACTTGATGGTATTCCAAAGGAGATCATCTCTAATAGAGACTCCAGATTTCTCTCTAGATTCTGGAGAAGATTATAGGAATCTATGGGTACTAAAGTCAAGTTTAGTACTGCATATCATCCTCAGACTGATGGTCAGTCAGAAAGAACAATTCAAACACTTGAGGATTTACTTAGAGCCTATGTTATGGATTGGAAAGGTGAATGGGATAAAGATATTTCACTTGTTGAGTTCACTTATAATAATAGTTATCATTCAAGCATTCAGATGGCTCCTTATGAATCTTTATATGGGCGAAAGTGCATAACACCCATATGTTGGGAGGATGTTGGTGATAGGAAGCTGTTAGCACCGGACAAGGTACAAGAAACTACCGAGAAAATTCAAGTAATAAGGAAAAGGTTAAAAACTGCTCAGAGTCGTCAAAAGAGTTATGCCGACAATAGAAGACGAGATATTGAGTTTGAAATCGGAGATTTTGTATTCTTAAAGGTCTCCCCTTCCAAAGGCATTATAAGGTTTGGGAAGAAAGGAAAATTAATCCCAAGATTTATTGGACCTTTTGAGGTTCTTGAGAGGGTTGGTTCTGTCGCTTACAGGATTGCCTTGCCACCAGCATTGTGCCATGTCCATGATATATTTCTTGTCTCGATGATTAGGAAGTATATATATGACCCTTCTCACATCATTAAGTATGAGCTGGTGGAGATCGATAAAGATTTATCTTATGTGGAAGAGCCTATTCAGATTGTTGATAAGAAAGAAAAAGTCCTTAGGAATCGGGTCATCCCACTGGTTCAAGTAATTTGGAGACATCATTCTGGAGAGGAGACAACTTGGGAGCTAGAGGAGGAAATGAAAAAGGTGTACCCCCGTCTTTTCATCGATAGAGGTACGATAAATTTAGAGGACTAAATTTTTCTTTTAAGGGGGGGTAGAGTGTAACATCCCTCATTTCCGAATTTTCGTATAAATTTCTGGTGATAATGTAAGCATCTATTTTAAATTGACAAAAGAAATAGAGTATGAATCAGAGGTAACTTATTTTTAAGATTTGGGAGATCTGTTAAAAAAAAAAAAAAAAGAAAGAATCTGAGGACCTATATGTAAACCCTAAGGACCTAATCGTGAATATGATAAAAACAAGGACTAAACTACAAAATGCATAAAATGACAAATTCCACCGCTTAAGCCTCTCTGCCTTCGTTCTTAAGGAAGCAAAGAAGGCAGCTGTGTGGATGATCAGGGAAAGAAAGAAAGAAGAAGAAGAAGAAGAAGAAGAAAAAAAAAATTAGGGCTTTAAGGGTTCTTGCCCAAATCCTTTCACTTAGGGTCAAAATTCCCAAAGGCAAGTGTTTCTAACCCCATCCTACAGAAAATTAGTCTCTGTTTTTATATTGTTTCAAAATAAACTGAAGGATTTCTATCTAGAAACTGATATGTCTCTCTTTGGATATAGAACCATGGATTCTGAAATTTTTTCGGTAAACTGACCCCTATACACTGTTTCAGCTATAATTTTTAGTACAAAATGAGAATTCAGGCAGGAACTATTTTGTTTGAAATTAGACTCTTATAATTTCTTTTTATACTGATTTTGTAAATTTTGGACACCGAATACTTACCCAATCATCTGTTTCAAATGAGCCTATAGATGCTACAAAACAGGGATCAAGATTTCTGACCTTTCGATACTAAAATGCCTATAACTCTCTGTTGAAAATTCTGATTTGTACCAAACTGACTTCGTCCGAAACTAGACTTGCAGACCTTTCTTTTGACATTTAGTTTGAAAATTTTGGAATTCAAATGCCTACCCTATTATCTGTTGAATCGGACCCTATGTATTCTGCAAAACAGTGATTGTGTCCTTGACCTTGTGTTACCAAATCAAAGGTAACTCCTTGTGGGAAACCCTGATTTGTACGAAACTTGTTTCGACAGAAAACAGATTGATATATCTTTCGACAGTAGTTTTCTTATGGGTATTGGAGCATAATTGATAATCTGAAATATTTGTTCTATGTGCCATTGGAATTCTATCAGAAATCGAGCTTTGGTCAATTTCGCGTATTCTGTTTCGTTCCTTTGGATATTGAATTCATCTATTATTCTTATTTGAATTGAGCCAAATATGATTACTTGAAATCCCTATATACTCTGGCTTTCATTTCATTTCAAATCTGAATACATTTGTGAGAGCTTTGTTCCTTGCATCGTATTGTCTCGAAAAGGCACACGTATGTTTTTGTTGTTCCGCGTGTGCTTCCGATATATGCTACTTATTGTTAAACTGCCCTTTTGTACTCTGGTGATTGTGGGACTGTCTGGACCTTTGCTAGAAATGGTAAAGGGTATGTGCTTAGAGCCTGCGTTGCTCTGCCGGCCCCTTCTGACTTCACCTAGACGTGGGTGGATGGAGCTTCCAAACGTGGGAGACTTCTGTCTGGTGGTCATTCAGAAATGGATGTATCACGTTCTGTTTGAGGTCCCACTACACCTTCTGTATGTTTGAGATGATATCCAGAGCTTTGGTTATGTTTTTTTGTACATACTTTGGATAAGAATGATATGAATGCAACGTCAAAGACGACGTTTGAGCTTCTGTTTGGTATGTGATATTGATAAGCTCTGAAATGTTTCATTCATTGTTGTTATGCTTCGAAATGTTCCATACACTGTTGATATGCTCCGGAACATTTCATATGCCATTGATAAGCTCCGATATGTTTCATTTGTTATTGTTTTGCTCCAAAACGTTTCATTCGTTTCTAATATGCTCCAATTACTCTATGCCCCATATGTTATGAACCAAATATGTATGATTGAAAGGACAATTGTGATTATGCACCTAATGATATTATGTCTACGAATTCGTATATTCTGCCTCGTATTATGAAACTTTATCTCTTTGGAAATTGTCCTATTTTGATATGGATATGTTAGTCACTTGCTGAGCTCTATATGCTCACCCCGTTTGTTGATAAATTTTTCAGGATAGCGTATCGCTTGCTTAAATTTTAAGATTGGGCTGAGACAGTGGAAAGTTAGAAGATTTTGGGCAGATCTGTGTTAGCATATATGTATTTGTTGTATAAGCCACTCTGCATCTAATGAAATGTTGACGATGAATCTAAACCTGTGGATTTTGTGTAAGTTAAAGGATCCCTCATGTTTAGGATTTTGGAATGTTAAGTAAAATTCATGTAATGATACGAACTTATGGTAATCGTTGGTTTGGTGACTGCATAGACTTCCCCACTTGTGAAATTATGTTGTGGATATTATTTTGATGAGTTAAGTTCAGTTTGTTTGTATTATAGAGTGATGTGTGGGATGTTTATGAACTGTATAGGGTTATGAATTTGTAAACTATAGAGGTGAAATTCTTGATCTGAATGTTTTCTTAGTGATCTCAAATGTGTGTTTGGATCCTAGATTAGTTGTGATTAAAATTTTAAATATTGTCGATATTTTGAGGGGCGTGACAAAAGATATGACTTCCAAGAGAGGGGAAGCTCTATGACCAACCCCAACTATCCATGCATGAGAGTGGACTTCCCTAGATGGGAAGAAGGAGACCCAATTGGTTGGATCTCGCGCGCAGAGCGATATTTTCGGTTCCATAAAATTGCGGATGCATCTATGGTGAAAATTACAGCTATATATCTTGAAGGTGATGCTATACAGTGGTTTGACTGGTTTGAACATACTTATGGAGTCCTTTCATGGTGACAATTCAAAGAAGGACTGCTGATCCGCTTTAGACCAACCGATTACGAGAATATTGACGGACAACTAGCAAAGATCCGACAAACCTCTACCATTTAGGAGTACCAAATTAGGTTTGAAAGGTTATCTAATCAAACTCATGATTGGTCTCAAAAACAGCTATTGAGAACCTTAATTGAGGGCTTGAAGCCGGAGATCTGAGGAGAAGTTAAAGCGCGACAACCGTATACGCTTATGGCAGCCATCTCTTTCGCACGACATCAAGAGGAGCAATTGAACAATGAAGCTCGGAGGACTAGGGTCACTCCTCAACCAGTAATATTGAAGCCCTTAGCCCCCCCTACTATCAACCAAGTCCCTACACCAAAGAGGTTAACAAGAGAAGAGCTTCGGGAGCGATATACAAAGGGGTTATGTTGGCATTGTGACGAGCCGTGGAGCCGTGAGCATCGCTGTAGTAAAGGGGGACTTCTTATGATTGAACCGATAGAAGAAGAGGTCGTTGAACATCCAAAAGAGAGCCTTGAACATGAAGAAGAAGATGCAGAAGAAGAGCCACAACCGACCAAAGTTACGGTACATACACTAGTTGGCTACTCAATCCCACAAATGATGAAAGTTGGAGGCCTTCTCAAACAACAACCGATCATTATTCTCATTGACACGGGCAACACTAAAAACTTCCTAAACAGTAAGGTTGCTGTCTATATGAACTTACCTATTGAGAATTGTAGCAGGTTTGTCGTTAAGGTCGCCAACGGATGGATTTTGAAGTGTGATCATAGGTGCCTACAGGTGAAACTGTTGTTGCAGGACCAAGAGATAATTGTAGATTTCTTCCTCCTCCCTCTTGATGATCATGAGGCCATACTTAAAATTAAATGGTTGATGACATTAGGTAATATTTCTTGAAATTTTATGCAACTAATTATAAAATTTTATAGTAAAGAGAAACAGGTGATACTGCACGGGAAACGTGAGGGTGATGTAACCACGATTTGCACACAACAAATGGAGAAGGTTTTGCATAAAGCATGTAGCGGCTTTTTGGTACAACTTGAGCAACAAACTAAGGGAGAGCCAACAAAATTTGAAGATCCAAATCTACTTCCTTTGCTTGCTGAATTTTCAGATATATTTGACAAACCGCGCAACCAACCTCTTACCCGTCGGCATGATCATTGTATAATGATTCTTCCAGGCAAATCTCCAGCAAAAGCTCAGCCATATCAATATCCACATCTCCAGAAGGATGAAATAGAAAGGATTATAAAAGAGATGCTCAAAATAGGAGTTATTCGGCCATGTTGCAACCCCTACTCTTCACTAGTGCTCCTCATACGAAAGAAGGATCGAATATGGCGATTATGTGTTCATTATCGAGCTCTCAATGGCATAACCATCAAGGATAAATACCCTATTCCAATAGTAGATGAGTTGCTAAGGGAGCACAAATCTTCACAAAGCTGGACCTTCGATCCGGGTATCATCAAATACGAGTATGCGAAGAAGACATACCGAAAACCACCTTTTGAACACATAACAACCACTATGAATTTTTGCTTTCTTCATAAGAAGGTGGCATATCTTGGGCATATCATATCAGACGAAGGTGTGGCAGTAGACCCCTTCAAAATTGGAGCAATGCAAAACTGGCTGACCCCGAGGAACATAAAATTGCTATATGGCTTTCTAGGTTTAATAGGCTACTACTGCAAGTTCGTGAAAAACTATGGAGAGATCAGTGCACCACTTACTTCCTTACTGAAAAAAGATGTCTTCCAATGGTCGGATAGAGCCTCCGCTGCCTTCGACAAACTTAAGGCAGCCATGACGACGACGCCGGTGCTAACACTACCAGTTTTCAACCGACCCTTCATTATTAAGGCCGACACATCTGGAGTCGGAATTAGAGCCATTCTCATGCAAGATGGTCGACCACTCATATACACTAGCAAGGCATTATCTCCCTCCCATCTAAATAAGTTAACATATGATAAGGAGATGCTCGCCATTGTGCGCGCAGCAACGAGGTGGAGACCCTACTTGATTGGCCAACGATTTCAAATTAAAACCGACCATAAAAGCCTTAAGTACTTTTTGGAGCGAAAAATATCATCCCCTGAGCAGCAAAAATGGGTAATAAAACTTCTTGGATTTGATTATGAAATAACTTACAGAAAGGGGAAAGTGAATGTTCTTGCAGATGCGCTTTCGCAGCAACCCGAGCAAGTTGAAGTTTCAGCTGTTTCACTTCCGACCAGCGACTTTCTTAAGGATATTAAGATGGAATGGTAGGAAGATTCAAAGACTAGTAAGATTATAAAAAAATTGGAGGAAGCACCAAGCCCCATGGCTCATTACAATTGGGACTCAAAAGAATTACACTATAAGGGACGCATTGTGCTTACGATAAATTCTACTTGCATCTTCACGAGCAGATTTTGGACAAAGTTATTCCATATGCATGGTACTAAATTGAAAAGGAGTATGGTATATCACCCACAAACCGACGGCCAGACGAAAGTTTTAAAATAGGTGCTTGGAGACAGCCCAAAGCCACCCACCAAATATGACTACCTAAGGAGAACTCCAGACCCAGCCAAGTGCCATTATTGATCGACGGATCGTGACTCAACGACGATGACCCACTAATGAAGTGCTAATACAATGGGCGAACCTACCAATAGAAGATGCCACTTGGGAGAACTATGACGACCTGAATATCAAATTCCTAGAATTCACGAATCATCAGCCTCGAGGACAAGGCTGATTTGAAGAGGGCGGTCTGTTAGGACTCTAACTTGGAGAGTCCTAATTGAGAGGGACATTCATGTAAAACTGTTAGGACTCTAGCTAGGAGAGTCCTAATTGAGAGGGACATTCTGTTAGGATTCTAGCTAGGAGAGTCCTAATTGAGAGGGTCATTCATGTAGGAGGTGTTTTCTTAGAGAAGAATTAGGAGTTGAAAGGGAATAAGAGTCTTGACTAGGAGTCCTACTAGGAGTTGGTTAGAAGTAAGAGTCTTAAGTAGGAGTCCTATTAGGAGTTAGGGTTTAGAAGCCCTATAAATAGCCATGTATTCCTTCTCTTTTGATAAGCAATAGATGAATCTTTTCTGCATCCTTTGAGCAACAACATGGAGGGAGGAACCCCTATAGAGTTCCAAGGAGGCCGATCCCCTAAAGAGATCAACCCCAAGTTTAGAATCAGCAAGGGTTCTAACAGTGATCCCGGAATTCCGGGAATTGACAATTTTGAGCTCCAAATTCGAACTGGGTTGGGGCCTATAAATACCCCACCCATTCAGCACTGAAAGAGCACAGACACACACTGAAATCTTGATCTTTTTTGTGATTCTTAGAGCTCAAAATTGTTGTAAAGGCCAAAAGTTCTTCTCCCTCTTTTCTTCTAAGTTATGAGTTGTAAAGAGAGGAGAGAAAATTCTGTAAGGGTTGTCTCCTAAGCCCGTCAAAAGGAGTGAAATTGTAAAAGGGTGGTTGGTCTTCGCCTATTGAAGGAAGGCCTCTAGTTGACGTCGGTGACCTCGTTGGTGGAGGAAGCCAAAAGTGGAGTAGGTCAAGATTGACCGAACCACTCTAAATTTCGGTTTGCATTTACTTTGAGCATTTTATCTTTACTGCAAACCTCCTAAATAGCTACTACCTTCTGCACTTTTACGAACGAGTTTCTAAATTCAGAGCTTTCCGAATCTGCGTCTAAACGTAAATCAGTTTTTTCGTAGGATCATTACATTTCAATTTACGTTTACGTTTTGATTTCAATCATAACTGTAAACTGCCTTCTGTGCATTTATAAAACATATCTCAAATCAGTATCTTCAAAATTGACATTTAGACGTAAACCGGTTTTATCGTACGAACGTCGCATTTTAGCTTGCGCTTGCATTCTAATTTTCATCATAAACTGCAAACTGCCTTTGTAGATTTACTTTAACATCATCTCGCTTAATCTTAAGTTAAAGTAATCTTAGAATCAGCTTTTACGTCGAAATCATTTTTTATCAAACGAATGCAGCTTTCGGTTTTAATCGATGAAAAATTTTCGCTGTACTAATTCACCCCCCCCTCTTAGTGCTCTTGATCCTAACAACCACAACAGGAGCCGTAGGCGATGCAGAAGGATCGTGAGCGGTTGAGGAGAAGGCTGGCAATGGTGGTGGCTCAGGTGGGTGGTGATGGGAGGAGGTGGACTCTAGCCAGGAAGCGGGGCTACGGCGAGATGGGGCATCGTCTCCTGACAATGGTAGTGGCTCGGGTGGGTGGCGACGGGAGGCGGTGGACTCTAGCCAGGAAGCGGGTCTGCGGCGAGATGGGGCATCGTCTCTTGACAATGGTGGTGGCTAGGGTGTGAGGCGATGGGCGATGGTGTACTCTGGCCGGGAAGCAGCGGCAATAGTGATTGCTGGCCAGAAGCAAGGGAAGCAGGGGTGTGTGGCTACGGCTTCCTCTTCTTCCCTCTCTTCTTTGTTTTTTTTTTAAGATGAAGATAACTACAGCGAGGATCACTGCTCTGATACCAAATGATAAGACCCTAGGGTTTTATCATAGAAGAAAGAGGAGAAAAAGGGATGATCACTTCGAGAGAATCGGCCTCCTAGGGTTTTGTCAAAAGACTGAATAATATTTCATTATCTGTCGAAAAGAAACTGTTACATTACTATTTATAGAGTTCCACCCAGAGTCCACTAGGACTTGGACTCTAATAATAAATATTAAATAAACCTCTATCTAACTCTAACTGAACTAAACAGACTCAATAAACATTATTCAAAAGCTTAGAAAATAAAAGGAACCTAAAGGATCCTAACACTCTCCCTGTCGAAGCTTCCTATGTCACTCAAAATGCATATCAAATCATAAACACTATCAATTGGTTTCATAATCAAAATATGAGATTCAACATAAATACCCGACTCTTTTTTGCATGAAAGGGTAATAAAAAAAGCAAGAAAGTGTGAAAAAATCTTTAAGTGTTGGGTTGTAAAAGTGTTGTAAAAATGCTAAGGGTCCTCCTCCTCTTTCTTCAACTTTGTAATTATTAGAGAAGAGGTGTGAGGCTTGTAAGGATTGTCTCCTAAACCCATGAAAAAGAGAAAATATTTGTAAGAAGGTGGTTGGCCTTTGCCTATTGAAGAAAGACCATTAGTATGCTAGTATCAAGAATAGCACTAAGAGAGGGGGGGTGGGGGTGAATTAGTATAGCGGAAAAATTACGTCAATTTGAAAATCTTAGTATGATAAAAACTGATTTTGACGAAAATCATTTGTTTTGACTCGAGTAAGTTTGCAAATGAGTAGAGAAGAGGGGATTGGATGCAATGAAGTAAAGCAGTAAAGATAATAAGCAGAAAAGAAATAACACATCGAAATTTATAGTGGTTCCGTTGTTGTGACCTACATCCACTTCTGATTTGTCCTCCGTCGAGGTCACCGACATCCCTTAATGGTTTTCCTTCAATAGGCAAAGACCAACCATCTTTTTACAATACTTTCTCCTTTTTATGGGTTTAGGAGATAACCCTTATAAGCCTCACACCTATTCTTGGATGATTACAAAGCTAAAGAGAGGGAGGAGGAGGATTCTTCTCACTTTTACAATACTTTTAACACCCCAACACTTGGAGTTTTTTCATACTTTGATTGTACTTTATTACCTTTTCATGTAGAAAAGGGTGGGGTATTTATAAGCCCCAATGACTTCAAAATTAGAATCAAAAAGTGTCTCATCCCGGATTTTTGGGGTACTGGCAGTACTACCATCTAACACTTTGACACTAGGTGGTATCATTGCTTGATAAAGTCTCGGATACTATGCTTTGGTTGTACAACCACCTAACAGGATGGTACCACTGCCTAGCAAGTAATAACTACCAGCGGTACCACCGCCTAATCTAGGTGGTACCACCGCCTAGACCACTTAGGAGACCGTTCCCTGGGTGGTTCCACCACCCCAGTCTAGCGGCGCCATCGCCAGACAGGGTTCAGCAACCTGGTTGGGCCTTGAATTCAGCCAAAACTAGTCCAATTATGGGCTTAGTTGGCTCCTAACTGAGTTAGTAGGATTACTTGTTAGGACTCTAGCTTGGAGAGTCCTAATTGAGAGGGACATTCTATTAGGACTCTAGCTAGGAGAGTCCTAATTGAGAGGGGCATTCATGTAGGAGGTTTTTTCTTAGAGAAGAATTAGGAGTTGTAAGGGAATTGGAGTCTTGAGTAGGAGTCCTATTAGGAGTTGGTTAGAAGTAAGAGTCTTAAATAGGAGTCCTATTAGGAGTTAGGGTTTAGAAGTCCAATAAATAGCCATATATTCTTTCTCTTTTCTAAAGCAATAGATGAATCTTTTCTGCAGCCTTTGAGCAGCAACTTGGAGGGAGGAACCCCTATAGAGTTCCAAGGAGGCCGATCCCCTAAAGAGATCAACCCCAAGTTCAGAATCTGCAAGGGTTCTAACACTTGGTATCAGAACAGCGTTCTTGGCATCTCACTGCCCTTCCATAGCCATCCATCAACCCTACACAACCATCCAAAGCAATTCCCACAATTGCTTAAAAGATCGTCACCGAATTCTGCCATCATCTCCACCACCGCGGATCATCCTTTGATCTCCCCGTGAATTGCAATAGGTTCTGGTTTCCTACCTTACTGCTGCTGCAATTTAGTTATCCTTATTCGAAAATCAAAAAAAAAAAAAATCGTTACTATATTGCTGCATAAACTTTTCGTCACAAAGTTTTCATCTCTACGACGAAAGATACATTGCAGAATTCCAGCCGCATAGCACCATCTTTTTGATCTTGCTACTGTGCTTTTTCTATCCAAATTTCTATGAAATTTTTATGACATCTTTGACACTTCCTAACAGTGGATTTCACTTTGGTTTCATCAAAAAATTCTCAATATAAACTACTGATCTTTTATGTCCAATCTGCTGCACTTGAATTGCAGAATTCAAGCCGCATAACACCATCTGTTTGATCTTGCTACTGTGCTTTTTCTATCCAAATTTCTATGAAATTTTTATGACATCTTTGACACTTCCTAACAGTAGATTTCCCTTTGGTTTCATCGAAAAATTCTTAATATAAACTACTGATCTTTTATGTCCAATCTGCTGCACTTGAAAATCTATGCTGCAGAAAATTTCAGCTGCATATCGTTGCCTTAACCCATCTATTTGCAATCTTTTTTGAATGAAATTTCTTATACACTTCATAGATCATCTTGGCTTCCATCTAAGATTGATCTATTAAGAAATTCATCTCTAAAAATGATTTTATGTTGCTGCAAATTTTCATCGTATCCCGCTGAAATTTTTCGACGATAATTCTGCAATTGCAACTTGCACCAATTTCCTTGCTGTTATACTGCCGAAATTTTCTTGATTAAATTAGATATCCTTGCTGTCATATAAACTGTGATTTTGCTATCAATTCCCTCCTCAATTCTCTCAAGTTTTTGGTGGAAATTACGTCGAGAAACTGTTGTTTCTTCGACGACAATTCTACTCTTACAAGACAGCACATACTTGCTGCAACTTCCATGGATTTCTGTCAAACCTTTGCTGCCATCTACCATAGATCCAAAACTTTCATCCATAGCCCTAAAACTCTACCAAATCACACCCTTAAACTGCACCCAAAACAGCCACAAAACAAGCCTAAACCACAGCCTACATCCACCAATCCACCAACACTTTCGACCATCACTTCTCTCAACCTATACATGCCTTTAACCCAAAAGCAAAAGAGAGATCTTAACATCATTGATTTGGGGCCATATACTATGGCATCTAAGGAGGCAATCAATGCTAAATTCGAAGCCTTGGAGGCACGAATGGAGGATAAGATTCGGACGCTCTTTACTGAACTCAGATTGGGCCGACCACTAAGCCCGAAGAAATCATATCAAGGAGAGAGCTTTGTGTTAGAACCCTTGCAGATTCTAAACTTGGGGTTGATCTCTTTAGGGGATAGACCTCCTTGGAACTCTATAGGGGTTCCTCCTTCCAAGTTGCTGCTCAAAGGCTGTAGAAAAGATTCATCTATTGCTTATCAAAAGAGAAGGAATACATGGCTATTTATAGGGCTTCTAAACCCTAACTCCTAATAGGACTCCTACTTAAGACTCTTACTTCTAACCAACTTCTAATAGGACTCCTAGTCAAGACTCCTATTCCCTTACAACTCCTAATTCTTCTCTAAGAAAACACCTCCTAATAGAATGTCCCTCTCAATTAGGACTCTCCTAGCTAGAGTCCTAACAATTTTACATGGATGTCCCTCTCAATTAGGACTCTCCTAGCTAGAGTCCTAATAGTTTTACATGAATGTCCCTCTCAATTAAGACTCTCCAAGCTAGAGTCCTAACAGACCCGTCCTCTTCAAATCAGCCTTGTCCTCGAGGCTAATGATTCGTGAATTCTGGGAATTTGATCTTCAAGTCGTCATAGTTCTCCCAAGTGGCATCTTCTATTGGTAGGTTCGCCCACTGTATTAGCAATTCATTAGTGGGTCGTCGTCGTCGAGTCACGATCCGTCGATCAATAATGGCACTTGGCTAGGTCTGGAGTTCTCTTTGGGTAGTCCTATTTGGTGGGTGGCTTTGGGCTGTCTCCAAGCACCTATTTAAAACTTCTGTCTGGCTGTTGGTTTATGAGTGATATGTCGTACTCCTTTTCAATTTATTACCCTGCATATGGAATAACTTTATCCAAAATCTGCTCTTGAAGATGCAAGTAGAATTTGTCACAAGCATAATGTATCCCTTATAGCATAATTCTTTTGAGTCCCGATTGTAATGAGCCACGGAGCTTGGTGCTTCCTCTAATTTTTTTTGTATCTTACTGGTCTCCGAATCTTCCTGCCATTCCATCTTAATATCCTTAAGGAAGTCGCTGGTTGGAAGTAAAACGATTTAAAATTCAGCTTGCTCAAGTAGCTGCGAAAGCGCATCTGCAACAATATTCTCTTTCCACCTTTTGTAAGTTATTTCATAATCAAATCCAAGAAGTTTTGTTACCCATTTTTGCTGCTCAGGGGATGATATCTTTCGCTCCAAAAAGTACTTAAGGCTTTTTTGGTCGGTTTTAATTTGAAATCGTCGACCAATCAAGTAGGGTCTCCACCGCGTTGCTGCGCGCACAATGGCGAGCATCTCCTTATCATATGTTGACTTATTTTGATAGGAGAGAGATAATGCCTTGCTAGTGTATGCAAGTGTTCGACCATCTTGCATGAGAATGACTCTAATTCTGACTCCAGATGTGTCGGCCTCAATAATGAAGGGTCGGTTGAAATCTGGTTGTGTTAGCACCGGCGTTGTCGTCATGGCTGCCTTAAGTTTGTCGAAGGTCGTGGAGGCTCTGTCCAACCATTGGAGGACATCTTTTTTTAGTAAGGAAGTAAGTGGTGCACTGATCTTTCCATAGTTTTTCACGAACTTGCAGTAGTAGCCTGTTAAACCCAGAAAGCCATATAGCAATTTTATTTTTCTCGGGGTTAGCCAGTTTTGCATTGCTCCAATTTTGAAGGGGTCCACCGTCACACCTTCCTCTGATATGATATGCCCAAGATATCCTAACTTTTGTTGAATAAAGTAAAAATTTCTAGTGGCCGTCGTGTGTTCGAAAGGCGGTTTTCGGTATGACTTCTTCGTACACTCGTATTTGATAATACCCGGATCAAAGGTCCATCTTTGTGAAGATTTGTGCTCCCTTTCATATAGCAATTCATCTAGTATTGGAATAGGGTATTTATCCTTGATAGTTATGCCATTGAGAGCTCGGTAATCAACGCATATTCGCTATGTTCCGTCCTTCTTGTGTACAAGTAGCACCGGTGAAGAGTAGAGGTTGCAACTTGGCCGAATAACTCCTGTTTCGAGCATCTCTTTTATAATCCTTTCTATTTCATCCTTCTGGAAATGTAGATATTGATATGGCCAAGTATTTACTGAAGATTTGTCTGGAAGAATCGTTATACAATAATCATGCCGACGGGTAAGAGGTAGGTTGCACGGTTCATCAAATATATTTGAAAATTCAGCAAGCAAAGGAAGTAGATTTGGATCTTCAAATTCTATTGGCTCTCCCTTACTTTACTGCTCAAGTTGTACCAAAAAGCCACTGCATGCTTTATGCAAAACATTCTCCATTTGTTGTGTGCAAATCGTTGTTATGTCGCCCCCACGTTTCCCGTGCAATGTCACCTGTTTCTCCTTACTGTAAAATTTCATAATTAGTTTCATAAAATTCCAGAAAATATCACCTAATGTCGTCAACCATTTAATTCTGAGCATGGCCTCATGATTGTTAAGAGGGAGAAGGAAGAAATCTGCAATTATCTCTTGGTCCTTCAGCAATAGTTTCTCCTGCGGGCGCCTACGATCACAATTCAAAATCCGTCCGTTGATGACCTTAACATCAAACCTGCAGCGATTCTTGATAGGTAATGCTATCCGAACAACAAGCTTACTATATAGGAAGTTAGTAGTACTGCCCGTGTCAATGAGAACAGTGATCGGTTGTTGTTTGAGAAGGCCTCCAACTTTCATCGTTTGCGGGTTTGAGTAGCTGGCTAGTGCGTGTACTGTAACGTCAGTCGGTTGTGGCTCTTCTTCCGCATCTTCTTCTTCATGTTCAAGGCTCTCTTTTGGATGTTCAATGACCTCTTCTTCTATCGATTCAATCATAAGAAGTCCTCCTTTACTACAGCGATACTCACGGCTCCACGGCTCGTCACAATGCCAACATAACCCCTTCGCATATCGCTCCCGAAGCTCTTCTCCTATTAACCTCTTTGGTGCAGGGACTTGGTCGACAGTAAGGGGGGCTGCGGGCTTCAATATTACTGGTTGAGGAGTGACCCTAGTCCTCCGAGCTTCATGGTTCAATTGCTCCTCTTGATGTCGTGCAAAAGAGATGGCTGCCATAAGCGTGTACGGTTGTCGCGCTTTAACTTCTCCGCGGATCTCCGGCTTCAAGCCCTCAATGAAGGTCCTCAATAGCTGTTTTTGAGACCAATCATGATTTTGATTAGATAACCTTTCAAACCTGGTTTGGTACTCCTGAATGGTGGAGGTTTGTCGGATCTTTGCTAGTTGTTCGTCAATATTCTCGTAATCGGTTGGTCTGAAGCGAATCAGCAGTTCTTCTTTGAATTGTCACCATGAAAGGACTCCATAAGTATGTTCAAACCAGTCAAACCACTGAATAGCATCCCCTTCAAGATGTATAGCTACAATTTTCACCATAGATACATCCACGGTTTTGTGGTACCGAAAATATCGCTCCGCGTGCGAAATCCAACCAATCGGGTCTCCTTCTTCCCATCTAGGGAAGTCCACTCTCATGCATGGATAGTTGGGGTTGGTCATAGAGCCTACCCTCCCTTGGAAGTCATCTCTTCGGGCTTGGTGTGATTGGGCAAAGTGTTAGGACTCTAGCTTGGAGAGTCCTAATTGAGAGGGACATTCATGTAAAACTGTTAGGACTCTAGCTAGGAGAGTCCTAATTGAGAGGGACATCCATGTAAAATTGTTAGGACTCTAGCTAGGAGAGTCCTAATTGAGAGGGATATTCTATTAGGAGGTGTTTTCTTAGAGAAGAATTAGAAACTTAGAAACTTAGAAACTTAGAAACTTAGAAACTTAGAAACTTAGAAACTTGTTCGTGAAGACGCAAAAGACAGTTTTGCAGAATCAAAACGTAAACGTAAACTGTAATGTACGAAAACACAGATTTATGTCTGAATGCAGATTTTGAAAGAACAGCACTTAGAACTTGTTCGTAGAAGCGCAGAAATCAGTAGTTATGAAGGAGGTTTGCAGTAATGATAAAGTGCTCAAAATAAAAGCAAACCAGAGATTTAGAGTGGTTCGGTCAGTCTTGACCTTCTCCACTTTTGGCTTCCTCCACCGACGAGGTCACCGACGTCAACTAGAGGCCTTCCTTCAATAGGCGAAGGCCAACTGCCCTTTTACAGTTTCTCTCCTTTTGACAGGCTCAGGAGACAACCTTTACAGACCTTTCTCTCCTCACTTTACAACTTAAGAACTTGAAGAACAGAAGGAGGAGACTTAAAGGCTTTACAACACTTTTGAGCTCTTAGAATCACAGAAAAGATCATGATTTCGGTGTAGGTCTGTATCTTTTCAGTGCTGAATGGGTGGGGTATTTATAGGCCCCAACCCAATTCAAATTTCGAGCTCAAAACGATCAAATCCCGGAATTCCGGGATCAGGCGGTTGCACCTCTTGACTGGAGAGGTTGCATCGCCTGGCAGAGCTCGAAGACCGAGCTCAGGCGGTGCCACCTCTCTGTCAGGGAGGTTGCACCGCCCAGTCTCGCTGGGAGGCTTAGCCCAGGCGGTGCCACCTCCCGGCCTAGGTGGTTGCACCTCCTGGTGCAATCAGGGTCCGAATGGTTAGTTCCATTCGGCCCAATTTCAGTCTTTCAGGGGCCCAATTGCCCCAAGATTAAGCCAAAGGGATCACCTCCCATTTTCCAACTTAATCAACGTGCTAACTACGATTAAATCTAAGACAATTTCTGCAGCTTTGCTTCGGTGCGTCAATCGCTTCTTCCGGCGAGTTTCCGGCGAACTTCCGTCGATCATCCGATGGACCCTCGGTGATGCTCCTGCAGACTTCCGACCCTCGGTGATGCTCCTGCAGACTTCCGGCAAACTCCTGGACTTTGCGACGATCCACTTGGCAAGTTCCGACGAGCATCGTTTGGCAAGCTTCTGGACTTCTCGGATCTGTTCTCGCAGAACCTCCGACGACCGTCCGAACTTCCGTCGAACTCTCGAACTTCCAATGTAATCATGAACTTGACTCCGGCGCAACTCCTGCTGCTTGTCTAACTTTCATCGTAGATAATCCTGCACACTTATCTCAACACATAAATTAGATGACAAATGACAATTGACTTCATCATCAAAATCCGAGATTCAACAGAGCTAACTAGCCAATAACTCCATTTTGGTCCTCAACGCCGGACCAAAATGCTTAAGCGAGAGGTAACGTAGTACACTCATCAAGCCCTTATAAGCTAATCATATACATTCCCCACTTCCGATGTGGGACTAATGGGATATTACACTTATCCCCAACTCAATTAGCTTGACGTCCTCGTCAAGGCCAGACATAACCCATATCGAACCCTAGCACAGTGCATGTGAGGTTTAACTCAGTGGTGGCTCCACGCCGTGATGAGTTCTCTGACTCCATCCACGGGTAGCCCTTTCCTACTGCAGCCCTCTCACCCTGCCCTAATGCTAGGTCGGCTCTGTTACCAAATGTCACGACCCGGGTCTGATGAGCCAACTGGCCAATAACTCCATTTCGGTCCTTCAACCATGGACCAAAATGCTTAAGCGGAAGTTAACGTAGTACACTCATCAGGCCCTTATAAGCTAATCATATACATTCCCCACTTCCGATGTGGGACTACTAGGATATTACACTTATCCCCAACTCAATTAGCTTGACGTCCTCGTCAAGGCCAGACATAACCCAGATCGAACCCTAGCACAGTGCATGTGAGGTTTAACTCAGTGGTGGCTCCACGCCGTGATGAGTTCTCTGACTCCATCCACGGGTAGCCCTTTCCTACTGCAGCCCTCTCACCCTGCCCTAATGCTAGGTCGGCTCTGATACCAAATGTCACGACCCGGGTCTGATGAGCTAACTAGCCAATAACTCCATTTTGGTCCTCAATGGCGGACCAAAATGCTTAAGCGGGAGGTAATGTAGTACACTCATCAGGCCCTTATAAGCTAATCATACACATTCCCCACTTCTGATGTGGGACTAATGGGATATTACACTTATCCCCAA
Source organism: Musa acuminata AAA Group (assembly GCF_036884655.1). Taxonomy (NCBI): domain Eukaryota; kingdom Viridiplantae; phylum Streptophyta; class Magnoliopsida; order Zingiberales; family Musaceae; genus Musa; species Musa acuminata. The sequence goes on along the minus strand of NC_088335.1, from coordinate 31,062,073 downwards.
CTCAATTAGCTTGACGTCCTCGTCAAGGCCATACATAACCCAGATCAAACCCTAGCATAGTGCATGTGAGGTTTAACTCAGTGGTGGCTCCACGCCATGATGAGTTCTCTGACTCCATCCACGGGTAGCCCTTTCCTACTACAGCCCTCTCACCCTGCCCTAATGCTAGGTCGGCTCTGATACCAAATGTCACGACCCGGGTCTAATGAGCCAACTGGCCAATAACTCCATTTCGGTCCTTCAACCACGGACCAAAATGCTTAAGCGGGAGTTAACGTAGTACACTCATCAGGCCCTTATAAGCTAATCATATACATTCCCCACTTCCGATGTGGGACTAATGGGATATTACATGAACCGATAGAAGAAGAGGTCATTGAACATTCAGAAGAGAGCCTTGAACATGAAGAAAAAGATGCAGAAGAAGAGCCACAACCGACCGAAGATACGGTACAAACACTAGCTGGCTACTCAAACCCGCAAACGATGAAAGTTGGAGGCCTTATCAAACAACAACCGATCACTGTTCTCATCGAGACGGGCAGCACTAATAACTTCCTAAACAGTAAGGTTGCTGTCCCTATGAACTTACCTATTGAGAAATGCAGCAGGTTTGTCGTTAAGGTCGCCAACGAACGGATTTTGAAGTATGATCGTAGGCGCCCGCAAGTGAAACTGTTAATGATCATGAGGCCTTACCAAGAGATGATTGCATATTTCTTCCTTCTCCCTCTTGATAATCATGAAGCCATGCTCATAATTAAATGGTTGATGACATTAGGTGATATTTCTTAGAATTTTATGCAACTAATTATGAAATTTTACAGTAAGGAGAAACAGGTGATACTGAACGGGAAACGTGGGGGCGGCTTAACGACGATTTCCATACAACAAATGGAGAAGATTTTGCATAAAGCATGCAGCAGATTTTTGATACAACTTGAGCAGCAAACTAAGGGAGAGCCAATACAATTTGAAGATCCAAACCTACTTCCTTTGCTTCCTGAATTTTCAGATATATTTGACGAACCGTACAACCTACCTCTTACCCGTCGGTATGATCATTATATAATGATTCTTTTAGAAAAACCTCCAGCAAATACTCGGCCATATCAATATCTACATCTCCAGAAGGATGAAATAGAAAGGATTGTAAAAGAAATGCTCGAAACAGGAGTTATTCGGCCAAGGTGCAACCTCTATTCTTCACCGGTGCTACTTGTAAGCAAGAAGGACGGAACATGGCGAATATGCGTTAATTACCGAGCTCTCAATGGCATAACCATCAAGGACAAATACCTTTTTCCAATAGCAGATGAATTGCTAGATGAAAGGGAGCACAAATCTTTACAAAGCTGGACCTTTGATCCGGGTATCATCAAATATGAGTGTGCGAAGAAGACATACCGAAAACCACCTTTTGAACACACAACAACCACTACGAATTTTTGCTTTCTTCAACAGAAGGTGAAATATCTTGGGCATATCATATCAGAGGAAGGTGTGATAGTGGACCCCTTCAAAATTGAAGCAAGGCAAAACTGGCCTACCCTGAGAAACATAAAATTGCTACATGGCTTTCTGGGTTTAACAGGCTACTACCGCAAGTTCGTGAAAAACTATGGAAAGATCAGTTCACCACTTACTTCCTTACTGGAAAAATATGTCTTCCAATGGTTGGACAGAGCCTCCGCTGCCTTCGACAAACTTAAGGCAGCCATGACAACGACGCCGGTGCTAACACTACCAGAGTTCAACCGACCATTCGTTATTGAGGCCGACACATTTGGAGTCAGAATTGGAGCCATTCTTATGCAAGATGGTTGACCACTCGCATACACTAGCAAGACATTATCTCCCTCCTATCAAAATAAGTCAACATATGATAAGGAGATGCTCGCCATTGTGCGCGTAGCAATGAGGTGGAGATTGTACTTGATCAGGCGATACTTTCAAATCAAGATCGACTATAAAAGCCTAAAATATCTCTTGGAGCAGAAGATATCTTCCCCTGAGCAGCAAAAATGGGTAACAAAACTTCTTGGATTTGATTATGAAATAACTTACAAAATGTGGAAAGAGAATGTTGTTGCATATGCGCTTTCGCAGCTACCTGAGCAAGCTGAATTTTTGGTCGTTTTACTTCCAACTAGTGACTTCCTTAAGGATATTAAGATGGAATGGCAGGAAGATTCAGAGACTAGTAAGAAAAAAAAAAAATTGGAGGAAGCACCAAGCTCCGTGGCTCATTACAATCGGGACTCAAAAAAATTATGCTATAAGGGACGCATTGTGCTTGTGACAAATTCTACTTGCATCTTCAAGAGCATATTTTGGACAAAGTTATTCCATAGGCAGGGTACTAAATTGAAAAAAAGTACGATATATCACCCACAAACCAACAGCCAGACAGAAGTTTTAAATAGGTGCTTGGAGACAGCCCAAAGCCATCCACCAAATATGGCTACCCAAAGAGAACTCCAGACCCAGCCAAGTGCCATTATTGATCGACGGATCGTGACTCGACGACGACGACCCACTAATGAAGTGCTAATACAGTGGGCGAACCTACTAATAGAAGATGCCACTTGGGAGAACTATGACGACATGAAGATCAAATTTTCAGAATTCATGAATCATCAGCCTCAAGGACAAGGCTGATTTGAAGAGGGCGGGTCTGTTAGGACTCTAGCTTGGAGAGTCCTAATTGAGAGGGACATTCTATTAGAACTCTAGCTAGGAGAGTCCTAATTGAGAGGGGCATTCATGTAGGAGATTTTTTCTTAGAGAAGAATTAGGAGTTGTAAGGGAATAGGAGTCTTGAGTAGGAGTCCTATTAGGAGTTGGTTAGAAGTAAGAGTCTTAAGTAGGAGTCCTATTAGGAGTTAGGGTTTAGAAGCCCTATAAATAGCCATGTATTCCTTCTCTTTTCTAAAGCAATAGATGAATCTTTTCTGCAGCCTTTGAGCAGAAACTTGGAGGGAGGAACCCCTATAGAGTTCCAAGGAGGCCGATCCCCTAAAGAGATCAACCCCAAGTTTAGAATCTGCAAGGGTTCTAACATTACCTCCCAAACCTAACGCTTATGACGTGCTAACTATGATTCTTAAGGCATACACTAAGCTCTCGGTAATGGTCCAGCGGACTCTCATGGCAAGCTCTTAGACTTCACGATGATCTTCTCGACGAGTTCTGATGAGCTTCTTTGGCAAGCTCCTGGACTTCTCGGTCAATTTTAGTAGACCTTCCGACGAACGTTCGGACTTCCGATGAACTCTCGAACTCCCAACGAAATCTCGATCTTGACTCTAGCACTTCATTTTGCTTTATGCCTTGATTGCTATCATAGTTAATCCTACACACTTTTCTTAACATATAAATTTGATCAAATAATTGACCAATTGATTTTATCATCAAAATCCTAGATTCAACAATCTTTCACTTTTTGTTGATGACAATCAATTAATGATGGAGTTAACCTTAACTCACCCTATCTATATGCCATACTTGTGAAAAGACACTCTTGAATTCAAGGCCTTTGAATTCAAGCATTAAACTAATAAATTATATTCATTTAAAATTATCAACATGCACATCATAATACTTATCATTATTTACTATTAGGACTCTAGCTAGGAGAGTCCTAATTGAGAGGGACATTCATGTAAAACCTACCTAAGGCAACTCCAATTAAAGCCGGCTAGGGTTTAGAGGTTATTTCTTAGAGAAGAATTAGGAGTTGTAAAGTAATAGGAGTCTTGAGTAAGAGTCCTATTAGGAGTTAGGGTTTAGAAATCCTATAAATAGCCATATATTCATCCTCATTTGATAAGTAATAGATGAATCTTTTCTGTAGCCTTTGAGCAGCAACTTGGAGGAATGAACCCCTATAGAGTTCCAAGGAGGCCGATCCCCTAAAGAGATCAACCCCAAGCTTAGAATCTACACGGGTTCTATCACCTAATATCAGAGCAGCATTCTTGGCATCTCGCTGCCCTTCCATAGCCATTCATCAGCCCTCCACAGCTGCCCAAAGCAATTCCCACAATTGTTTAAAAGATCGTTACCAAATTCCACCGTCATCTCCACCACTGTAGATCATCCTTTAATCTCCCCATGAATTGCAATAGGTTCTGGTTTCTTACCTTACTGCTACTATAATTTAGTTATTCTTATTCGAAAATCCAAAAAAAAAATATTTCTATATTGCTGCATAAACTTTTCGTCGTAAAGTTTTCATCTCTACGACGAAAGATACATTGCAGAATTCCAACTGCATAACACAAGCTGTGTGATCTTGTTACTATGTTTTTTCTATCCAAATCTCTACGAAATTTTTAAAACAGCTTTAACACTTCCTAACAATAGATTTTCCTTTGGTTTTGTTAAAAATTCTCAATATAAATTATTGATCTTTTACGTCTAATCTGCTATACTTGAAAATCTGCATTGTAAAATTCCAGCCGCATAGAAAACAGATTGTTTGATCTTGCTACTATATTTTTTCTATCCAAATCTCTATGAAATTTTTACCATAGCTTTAACACTTCCTAGTAGCAGATTTTCCTTTGGTTTTGTCAAAAAATTCTTAATATAAACTACTAATCTTTTACGTCTAACTGCTATACTTGAAAATCTGCATTGTAAAATTTTAACCGCATAGCACTGTTTGTTTGATCTTGCTACTACATTTTTTTTCTTCAAATCTCTATGAAATTTTTATAATAAATTTGATACTTCCTAACAGTGGATTTCCCTTTAGTTTTATTGAAAAATTCTTAATAGAAACCACTGATATTTTATGTCCAATCTGCTACATTTGAAAATCTGTGATGCAAAAAATTTCAAACGCATATTGTTGTCTTAACTAATCTATTTACAATCTTTTTTGAATGAAATTTCTTATACACTTCATAGATCATCTTGGCTTCCATCTAAGATTGATCTATTGAGTAATTCATCTCTAAAAATGATTTTGTGTTGCTACAAATTTTTGTTGCAAACCGCTGAAATTATTTAATGAGAATTCTGCTATCGCAACTTGCACCAATTTCCTTGCTATTATACTGCAGATTTTGCCATCAATTCCCTCCTCAAATTTCTCAAGTTTTTTGTTAAATTAGACCTGCAGCAACTTCCATTGATTTCTATCAAACCTTTGTTAACTAGTGAGCCAACTGGCCAATAACTCCATTTTGGTCCTTTAACCACGGACCAAAATGCTTAAGCGGGAGTTAATGTAGTACACTCATCAGGCCCTTATAAGCTAATCATACACATTGCCCACTTCCGATGTGAGACTAATGGGATGTTACAAACATCTACCATAGATCTAAAACTTTCATCCACAGCCCTAAAACTCCACCAAACCACACCTTAAACTACACCCAAAACAGTCACAAAACAAGCCTAAACCGCAGCCTACATCCACCAATCCACCAACCCTTTCGACCATCACTTCTCTCAACCTATACATGTCTTTAACCTGACAACAAAAGAGAGATCTTAACATCACCAATTTGGAGGCATATACTATGACATCTAAGGAGGCAACCAATGCTAAATTCGAAGCCTTCGAGACGTGAATGGAAGATAAGATTCAGACTCTCTTTACCGAACTTAGTTTGGGCCGACCACCAAGCCCGAAGAAATCACAATAAGGAGAGAGCCCTAACCTATCGCACCAAGCCTGAAGAGATGACTTCCAAGAGAGGGGAGGTTCTATGGTCAATCCCAACTATCCATGCATGAGGGTGGACTTCCCTAGATGGGAACGAGACCCGATTGGTTGGATCTCGCATGTGGAGCGATATTTTCGATACCACAAAACTGCGGACGCATTTATGGTAGAAATTACAGCTATACATCTTGAAGGGGATGCCATACAGTGGTTTGACTAGTTTGAACACACTCATGGAGTCCTCTTATAGCATTAAATCAAAGAAGGACTACTGATCCACTTCGGACCAACCCATTACGAGAACACTAACGGACAACTAGCAAAGATCCGACAAACCTCCACCATTCAGGAGTACCAAACCAGGTTTGAAAGGTTATCTAATCAAACTCATGATTGGTCTGAAAAATAGCTATTGGGGATCTTTATTGAGGGCTTGAAGCCGGTGATCCAAGGAGAAGTTAAAGCGTGACAACCGTACATGCTTATGGCAGCCATCTCTTTCGCATGATTTCAAGAGAAGCGATTGAACCATGAATCCCGGAGAACTAGGGCCCCTCATCAACCAGCAATACTGATGCCCTTAGCCCCCCCTACTATCGACCGAGTCCCTAGACCAAAAAGGTTAACAAGAGAAGAGCTTCGGGAGCGATATGCGAAGGGGTTATGTTAGCACTACGACGAGCTGTGAGCATTATTGTAGTAAAGGGAGACTTCTTATGATCAAACCAGTAGAAGAAGAGGTCATTGAATATCCAGAAGTGAGCCTTGAACATGAAGAAAAAGATGCAAAAGAAGTGCCACAACCGACCGACGTTACGGTACACGCATTAGCTGTCTACTCAAACTCGCAAACGATGAAAGTTGGAAGCCTTCTCAAACAACAACTGATCACTATTCTCATCGACACGGGCTGCACTAATAACTTCTTAAATAGTAAGGTTGCAGCTCGGATGACACTCCATATTGAAGGTTGTAGCAAGTCCGATGAAAGGGTTGCCGACGGCAGAACCCTAAAGTGCGACCAAAGATGCTCGCGGGCAAAACTGTTACTGCAGAACCAAGAGATAATTGCATATTTCTTCATCCTCCCTCTTGATGATCATGAGGCGATGCTCAAAATTAAATGATTGATAACAATAGGTGATGTTTCTTGAAATTTTATGAAACTAATTATGAAATTTTACAGTAAGGAGAAATAGGTGATACTGCATAGGAAACGTTAGGGCGACATAATGATGATTTGCACACAACAAATAGAAAAGGTTTTGCATAAAGCATGCAGTGGCTTTTTAGTACAACTTGAGCAGCAAACTAAGGGAGATCCAACAGAATTTGATAATCTAAATCTACTTCCTTTGCTTGCTGAATTTTCAGATATATTTGACGAACTACGTACTCGTCGGCATGATCATTGTATAATAATTCTTCCAAGCAAATCTCCAGCAAATACTCAATCATATCAGTATTCATATCTCCAGAAGGATGAAATAGAAAGGATTATAAAAGAGATGCTTGAAATAGGAGTTATTTGGCCAAGTTGCAGCCCCTACGCTTCACCGGTGCTCCTCGTATGAAAGAAGGACGGAACATGGTGATTATGTGTTGATTACCGAGCTATCAATGGCATAACCATCAAGGACAAATACTATATTCCAATAGTAGATGAATTGCTAGATAAAAGAGAGCACAAATCTTTACAAATCTGGACTTTTGATCTGGGTATCATCAAATACAAGTGTGCAAAGAAGACATACCAAAAACCACCTTTTGAACACAGAATGACCACTTTGAATTTTTGCTTTCTTCAACAGAAGGTGAAATATCTTGGGCATATTATATCAGAGGAAGGTGTGGTAGTAGACCCCTCCAAAATTGGAGCAATGCAGAACTAGCCAACCTCGAGGAACATAAAATTGCTACGTAGCTTTCTCGGTTTAATAGGATACTACCGCAAGTTCGTAAAAAATGATGGAAAGATCAGTACACCACTTACTTCCTTGCTAAAAAAAGATACTTTCCAATGGTTTAACAAAGCAACCACCACCTTCGACAAACTTAAAGATGCAATGACGACAATGCCCGTACTAGCGCTACTCGACTTCGGCAAGACTTTTGTTATTGAAGCTGATGCCTCCGGAGTCAGAATTGGTGTTGAACTAATGCACGATGGCCACCCCCTTGCTTATACCAATAAGGCATTATCTCCTTCCCATCTCAAAATGACTATTTATGACAAGAAGATGCTCGTGATTGTGCATGCGGCAGCCAAATGGATATCATACTTGATCGGGCAACGCTTTCAAATCAAGATCAACCATAAAAATCTAAAATATTTCTTAGAGCAGAAGATATCTTCCCCCGAGTAGCAAAAATGGGTAACAAAGCTTTTTGGATATGATTATGAAATAACTTACAAAAAAGGGAAAAAGAATATTATTGCAGATCCACTTTCACGGCTACCCAAGCAAGCTGAATTTTCGACCATTTCACTTTCGACTAGCAATATCCTTGAGGATAATAAGAGGGAATGGCAGGAAGATACGGAGACCAATAAGATCATAAAAAAAAAAAATTAGAGGAAGCACCAAGCTCCATGGCTCATTACATTTGTGACTCAAAAGAATTACGCTATAAGGGCACTAAATTAAAAAGGAGTACGGCGTATCACCCGCAAACCGATGGCCAGACGGAAGTTGTAAATAGGTGCTTGGAGATAGCCCAAAGCCACCCACCAAATATGACTAGCCAAGGAGAACTCCATACCCAATCGAGTGCCATTATTGACCGACGGATTGTGACTCGACGACGATGACCCACTACTGAAGTGCTAATACTATGGGCGAACTTACTAGCAAAAGGTGCCAATTGGGAGAACTATGATGGCTTAAAGATTAAATTCTTATAATTCATGGATTGTCAACCTCGAGGACAAGGCTGATTTGAAGAGGATGGGTCTGTTAGGACTCTAGCTAGGAGAGTCCTAAATGAGAGGGGCATTCATGTAAAACCTACCTAAGTCGACCCCTATTAAAGAGGTGAAGAGGCCAGCTAGGGGCTTGGAGGTTATTTCTTAAAGAAGAATTAGGAGTTGTAAAGGAATATGAGTCTTGAGTAGAAGTCCTATTAGGAGTCTTGAGTAGGAGTCTTAATTAAGTAGGAGTCTTGAGTAAGAGTCCTATTAGGAGTTAAGGTTTAGAAACCCTATAAAGAGTCATGTATTCATCCTCTTTTGATAAGTAATAGATGAATCTTTTTTTCAGCCTTTGAGCAGCAACTTGGAGGAAGGAACCCCTATAGAGTTCTAAGGAGGCCGATCCCCTAAAAAGATTGACCCCAAGCTTAGAATCTGCAAGAGTTCTAACATTACCAATTCAAAATACGATACCATGTATTTATTAATAAAAATGATGTCAAGGCGTGACTTCCATTTTCAAGTCCAATATAGAGAGATGATAGACAATCATTATTTTCAAGTATGATACAAATTTCAAATATAAAATTTAGCAAAATTGAAATTTCAAAGATAAACAATTCATCAATTCGAGGCATGATATCAATTGTAGGTAGGAAATGAAGCTCATGATACCTTATCATAATGATAGACATTTATCAAGCATTCATGAAGCATTTCAAGTATCTATGATACATATGATGCATATGCAATACATTTTGATATGTTTCAAGTATTTGCGATGTGTTGCGATATATTTGACGATTCCAATTATATTTCAAGTATTCGCAAAACATTCAAGTCATTTACAATAAGATACATTTTACACATTTATTTCAAACATTCATAATGTCGATTTATCATCAATTTACCATATTTCTCAACTTTTATCATCAACAAAAAGGAGAATCATTCAACAATGCAAGTGTGGTAAAGAAAAAAATTCAAGCAACTTCCACACCAATTTATCCAAGCCAAAAAGGAAGGTAAGCAAAACTTTGCATGATAACTTCTTTTGGATAAGCAAACATTTTTACTTTAGATGTGCAAAAGCTTTTGGTTCTTCTTGAGATGAGGAAGAGTCTTTCTTCGTTTGTCATAAAAAATAAGAAGAAGAGGAAGAAGAGTAAGGGAGGAATTCATCAAGAACCATGAAAGGATTTGAACCAAGTCAAATCCAAAACAATAAATAAGTTTCATCAAATCACACTTCTATTTTAACAAAGAGAAATGAATTATTAAAAGGATCAACATGTCCATAAAAAATCAAATCCTTATTCTTGCAAGTGATCATCACATACTAAAAGTCCATAAAAAATTTTTCATGAGAAGATTAAGGAAGAATTCATGGGAAATGAGCATCATATAAAGGAAAAAAAAATCATGAATAAAAATTCATAAATCAAATCTATTTCTCATTAAAAATTCACAAGAGTGAAATCTGCGAGAGATGTACTTGTCAATAAATTCCATGAGTGAAGGGTCTAAGTGTATAAAAAATTATAGAGCAAGGGTATGATACAAATTTGATACCAAGTAAATTAATATTTCAGATTTCATGATAGCTTTTTAAAAAATCGAGAAAATTCAGAAAAGATATACAACAAACTCATGCATTCAGAAAATTTAACATTCCTAACTTTGTAAATAATCCTAATATGAGAAATAATACATCAAGTTGTAAATACCAAAAGTGGAATCTTTTCTTTTGTAAATATCATGAGAAAGAAAAATGTTCTTAATTTAAAAGAAAACCAAGATATTTGAAAAATGTATCAAGGAATTTATGCATTCAAAAGATTTATCAAGTCTAATTCTCAGAGTGATGCAAGCATTAAACCATCATCGAGAAGTGCATCATAATAATGAAAAGCACATAACGTCAAAGGGTATATCATAGAAGGTAAGAAGTATAGTATATCAAAGAGTACAACTCATCATGGTACTTTTTAGTTCTCTACTCCCTTTTATCAGTAAAAGGAAATACATAACCCATTCAAGTGGTGGTAAATCAAAATGCCTAAACAAAGTATTCAGTTGACGATGAATTTACTGCGTCTCAGTTAAGACATGATCTTGATATAGTTTAATTCGATCCAATCGAGTCACTATTAGATCGATAGATGAGGAGGGTGCTTGCTCTATTCGAGGTGCTGCCTCAAGGGGACTAGTAGAAGGAGAATGACTTTCCCTATATACAAGTGTTCTGGTTCTAGTTCAGGTGGGGGAGGTTCAGTCCTCCTAGGTAGTCTAGTCCAAATCCTGTTTCTTACTAGACATCTTAATATCCTTAATAGGTTTCCATTGATGACATTGAATCGATCTAGTTTTAAGGTTTCTTCATCAGTTGTAATAACTATGTTATGTGCACGCATTAGTCTGGTGATTAAAGCATCATAAGGAAGCATCATATCTTTTGTTGATAATTTAATCATGTTTTATTTTATTAGATATCCAAAATAGTTGTCGTGTCCTATCATAATCTAATACATTATTTTTAATTTTATTTGACTGACTTCATCATGATGGTATTGTTTTGGAAGTAGGATATTTCTCACTATGTGAGGATAGCAAATGTCCACAACTTTTTGGAACGATGGAAAGATTTGGGTTACCAAAGATAATTCCTAATACCTCATAACCCCAACTAATTCTTCATCCCATAGCCCTCTAAAGTAACAACGTCTTCTTTTCTTAAGAATTCCTATAAGGTTGCAAATTATACTATCCGTGATGGGCATGTGATGCCCTAAGAGATAAGTGGACACCCTATCATTTTCATATACTTGCAAGTTGTTGTAAAACAACCGAACAAGTCTAGGATAAATGGGTTCACCTATTTGGAGGATTTGAATGACATCTAAGTTGGAAAAGCATTGAATTTGTTCTAAATTACCCAATTCTTCTAGATCTCTATATTTTCCCTTATGAACACTTTTATATTTAAAGGTTAGGAATTTAAGGGCATATTGAGGTGAATCAAAGAGTGTGGAAACATAAGTTTCATCTACTCTCCTCTTTCCTTTGTCCCTTGAGGATCTTCTAGATGCCATGGGAATACACATATTATTAATGAGAAAACTATAAGAAGCATGATCTAAAAATTGAGAGAAAAGTTTTTTGAGGATTACCTTTGTAGTGACCTCTTGAAAAGTTGAGATTGATATTTAGATTCACAAGAGATGAGGGTTTTCTTGAGTTTCTAGAGGAAGAGCAAGGAGAATGAGAGGTGGAGAGGGGTTTAGAGGTGTGGGGAAGAGGTCTAGGAAGGCTTGGGGGAGATTCTATCGCCGGCCCTAAAAGCCCTTTTATAGGGCAGAGTTGCGGCCGGTGCTACTACTAGCTGGGTGATGCCATCGCCTACAACTAGTGCTTATTGGCGGTGCTACCGCCAGTCCAGTGGTGCCACCGCCAATGCACTGATTTCCTCAATCTATTTGTTTTCTTTGTCTAGCATCATTGCTTTTCTTTTGAGATACAACAAGCTAGTACTCTTGCCTCCTTTCCTAAGCAAGATCACAGTCATTTTGTGGTGCAAATGCTTATTTGCATAAATATCATATCAAATCATTTTAAAGTTTTAACCTTCGTAAGAATATGATCAGTTCAAATATATCAATGATCAGTTCAAACAAATGATCAATGGATCAGATATCTAGTTTTGTGAATTGCAAAGAGAGGGAACAAGAGTAAACAATCTCGAAAATGAAGACTCAATTTTCAAAAGTCGAGAAATCCGAAAAATATAAGAGAGGAACTCATGCATAAGAGTTCTCAAGTTTTTGAGAAATCAAGATCAAATGTTTATCATGTAATTTCAAAACATAAGATTTCAAATAATCATTGCATCATCAAGTCAACAAGCATGATCTTATTGAATATAAAGTGTCTTCAATCATTTTGTAACCAATAGTTCTAATTCTAATGATCTTTCATTTATTGTTTTGGCTTGAGAGCTTTTTGAGTATTTTGGATCTCGGTCATAAGCCTTGAGCATTCATTATCAAAATATTACTTTTGCTCTTAGCTTGAGATGGTAGACACTTCTACAATAAAGGGTAATTTTTAGGTAATCATTTGACCTTGGGTACCTCAAAAATCGACCTACTCAACTTATCATTTTGTATAGTATTTTTTATGGTTCCTTTAGGAACCCAAATCAATTTGTATGGACTATATCTCTTAAATAGACATTTATAAGTAACATGTCCAAGTTTGCAACAAAAGTTACATTTGTTGCGAAGTGATACATGCAAGGTAGGGCCTTTGACAAAGGTGGTTGGATTTTGGTGAGAGCTACTCACAAATATGATTATACCTCTTCTATGAATGTGACCCTTATTGGCAATGATCATATTCAAGGACTTGCTACCAACTTCAAATTTTTCTAAGATTTCTTTGAGTAGCAAGTTTTCCTTCTCAAGTGCCTTTAAGTGTTCACACTTAATACATGGAGGCAAAGAAGGATTATCATGCTTAAATTTTTCAAAATCAATATTTAAAAGGGCATGCTCCTTTTTCAAAGAATTATATTTTGTACTCATTATTCTACATTCATCAAACAATTCATGAAAGGCACTTAAAATCTCATTGAAAGATGATAATTTTATATCTAATGAATTACTTACCTCATCTTTGATAGCCATTAGTGTATAGTTGGCGATCTCTTTGTTGCTTTGTTCTTCGTCTTCAGAATCGCTTGAGTTATCCCACGTTGCTTTAAGCGTCTTCTTCTTCTTTGGTTGCTTCTTCTTTACTTGGGGACATTCGCTTTTGAAATGTCTTGGCTTCTTGCATTCGTAGTATATAACTTGTTCTTTCTTGAGTTCAATTTTGTTTTTAGTGTCATTTTTAGATTTATTTTTTTTATAAGTTTTTTAAACTTTCTTGTCAAGAGTGCCAAGTCATCATCATATTCCTCATCACTTGAATTTTCTTTCAAGTGATCATCATGAGTTCTTAGTACTATATCCTTTCTATTCTTTGGAAGGTTGTTCTTAAGCTCTTCATGAGCATTATAAGTCATTTCGTAAGTCATCAAAGACCCAATAAGTTCTTCGAGTAGAAAGTTATTCAAGTCCTTCGCTTCTTGAATTGCTGTTACTTTAGGATCCCAACTCTTTGGGAGGGATCTTAATATTTTGTTAACAATTTCAAAATTAGAAAAGCTTTTACTAAGTCCTTTTATACCATTGACAACATCCGTAAATCGGGTGTACATGTCTCCAATAGTATCACTTGGTTTCATTTGAAACAATTTATAATTATGGACTAAAAGATTAATTTTGGACTCCTTTACTCTACTAGTGCCCTCGTGAGTGATTTTGAGTGTATGCCTAATATCAAAAGCTGTTTTACAAATAAACACTCGATTGAACTCATTTTTATCTAAAGTGCAAAATAAGGCATTCATAGCCTTGGCATTTACTCCAACTCATTCCAATTTTTTATTGGAAGAGAAGACTTTTGAAAGTCATTTTTCATAATATTCTATAACTCAAAATCCATAGAAATTGAAAAAATCCTTATTCTAGTCTTCCAATAAGTGTAATCCGTCCCATTGAACATGGGTGGATGTGTAATTGAGTAACCGTCTTGGTTGCCAGCAAATGCCATCTCTCTTAAGTTTCAAACCAAAATGAGTTTGATCTCGCTCTGATACCAATTGTTAGGATTAAAAACAACTCTAAGAGGGGGAGGGTGAATTAGTGTAGCAAAAAAATTATGTCAGTTTGAAAATCTTCGTATGATAAAAACTGACTTCGATGAAAACCATTTGTTTTGACTCTAGTAAGTTTGCAAGTGAGTAGAGAAGAGGGGATTGGACAGTTTGCAATGAAGTAAAGTAGTAAAGAGAATAAGTAGTAAAGAAAAAATATACTAGAATTTATAGTGGTTCGGTCATTGTGACCTATATCCACTTTCGATTTCTCCTGCGTCGATATTACCGGCGTCTACTAATGGTCTTCCTTCACTAGGCGAAGACTAACCACCTCTTTATAGTGTTTTCTCCTTTTCACAAGTTTAGGAGATAACCCTTACAAGCCTCACACCTCTTCTTGAAAGATTACAAAGCTAAAGAGCAAGAGGAGGAAGATTCTTCTTATTGATTACAAGTTTAGGAGATAGTGTTTTTCTTAATGGCTTTATTTCCGAATAAGTTTATGTTGAACAACCACCCGGATTTGAGAATACCATTTTTTTAAATCATATTTTTAAGTTTTCTAAGGCTTTATATGGTTTGAAACAAGCCCCAAGGGCATGGTATTAGAGACTTAGTTCCTTTTTAATTAAGAATGATTGTTTGGAAGGCAATATTAATACCATATTGTTTATGAAATATTTTGAAAATAATTTTCTTATAGTTTAAATTTATATTGATGATATTATTTTTGGGTCTACGAATGAGTCTTTATGTGAATATTTTACCAAAAGTATGAGCCAAGAATTCGAAATGAGTTTAATGGGTGAATTGACTTTTTTTCTTAGGATTGTAAATAAAGCAACTAAGTGATGAAATTTTTGTGAGTCAAACTAAATATGCTTTAGATCTATTAAAATGGTTCAATATGGATAGTTCTAAGGCTATTAACACACCAATGAGTACTTTCACAAAGTTAGATATGGACCATGATGGAGAAAATTTTGATCGAAAGACTTATAGGGATATTATAGGTAGTTTACTATATCTCACAACAACTAGACCATACATTATATTTAGTATTGGATTATGTGCTAGATTTCAATCTAATCCCAAGCAATCTCACCTAAAAGCTATTAAGAGGATTTTTAGATACCAAAAAGGAACTCATAATCTAAGATTATGGTATCCAAAATCCAAAAACTTTGAATTAATTATTTATGTTGATGCACATTTTGCTAGATGTAGAGTAGATAGAAAAAGTACATCAGGAACATGTCAACTCTTAGGGCATGCACTTGTCTCTTGGTCTTCTAAGAAACAAAACTCAATTATGTTATCTACAGCCGAAGTTGAGTATATAGCAGTAGGTGCATATTGTGCTCAAGTTATATAGATGAAAAATATATTAGAAGATTATGAAATTTACTTAAAAAATATACCTATAAAATGTGATAATACTAGTGCAATATGTTTAACAAAAAATCTCATTCAACACTTTAGAAATAAACATATTGACATTAGGCATTATTTTATTAGAGATCATATTGATAACTATGATATATCTTTATAATTTATTAATACAAAACATCAATTAGCTGATTTTTTATAAAATCTTTAAATAAGGAACAATTTGATTTTATTAGAAGAGAATTAGGCATGTTAAATCTTCCAAATGCAAGAGTTCCTTTTATATATTTTTCAGATCAATCAGTTCTTTTTTTAAAATTGAGTTTTCATTTTATTGAGATCATTTCCTATCACCTTCTTGAAGTTTTATTCATGGATTTTTGATCCTTTATTTGATGACCTTTTCCTTTGAATTCTTTCTCTCTCTACTCACGAAAAAAGAGTTTTTTTTTTTCATGGACTTTTGGTATACTTGATCTTTTATACGATGATCATTTCCTATGAATCCTTTTTCCTTCTATTTATAAGAATAAGGATTTAATTCATGAATTTTTAGTGTGCACATTTTGATCTTTTATGTGATGAATCTTTTCTCTTTGTGAAAGTAGAAGTTTGATTCATGGATTTCAATTGATTTTTCTTGTGGTAAATAAATTTTTCCCTTCTTCTTCTTCCTCTTCTTTTTATTTTTATGACAAAAGGAAGAAAGAAACTAACTAGTATCTCAAGAAAAGCAAAAATGCTAGCTTTCACATCTCAAGAAGAACCAAAAAGTACTTACACAACTAAAAAGAAGTGCTAGCTTGCCCATTTCAAGAAGCAAAAATAGTTATCTTACAAAGTTTTTGCTTAACTTCTCATTTTACAAATTTGCTAGCTTGCATAAATGGGTATAAAACTTACTTGTATTGTTTAAAATACTTGCATAAATTGTTGAATGATTCTCCTTTTTATTGATGACAAAGGAGGAGAAACGATGAATGTTTGGAATCATAATGTTGTATTTGGTATTATGAAGTGATAAATGATTAAAAAATACTTTAGTACCATGTATGTTATGCCCAAAATGATTGAAAATATGAATACTTTGATATCATGTATGTTATGCCCAAAATGATTGAAAATATAAATGCTTTGGTATCATAAATGTTATGCTAAAAAAGATGTTAATTTTGGTATCATGTATGAAGTGATGAATGCTTTAGTATCATGTAGGTTATGCTCAAAGTAATGTTGATTTGTTATGAAGTGATGAAATTGTGCATGTTATACTTTGATCATTTGGAAACATGATGATGCATAATGTATGAAATTTTGATATATTGCATTGATCGAAATTGTTTCACTTGAATTCAAAGGTTATGATTCCTTTTGGATTCAAGTTTGCCTTATCTCAATATGGCATATAGATAGGGGTAGCTATGGTTAACTCCATTATCAATTAGTTGTCATCATCAAAAAAGGGGAGATTATTGAATCTCAAATTTTGATGATGAAATCAATTGATGAATTAATAATCAAATCCATGTCTTCAAATAAGTGATGCAGGACTAACTACGATCATGAGATAGGAAAAACAATTCAAGAAGAATCCAATGTTGGGCTAGAGTCAATAATCGGACATTGGACCAGATGAATTGGGTGATACACTGAACGCTCAGACGATGTAGTGAAAGCTCGCTAGAAGTTCATTGGGTGTTCGTCGAAAGCTCGCTGGAAGTTTGATGATAGTTCACCAAAAGCTCGCTGGAAGATCGTTGAGAGTTCGTTAGAAGTTCACTAAGAGTTCGGTTGAACAATACACTAGACAACTTAGATTATTTGTATCATAAATTGTTTTAGCCTTAACTATCATAGTTAGGACTTTAATTTGAGTTAGTGTTGGGAGAAATCCTACTAACTCAATTAGGAGCCAACTAGGCCCTAAATAGGGCTGAATTGGGCCAGTTGGATAGCCTGTTCAACCACTTTGGGCCATGTTAGGCGGTGATACCACCCAGACTAGGAGGTGGAACCACTTGAGGCTCGGCCTCTTAGGTAGTTTAGGCGGTGGTATCACCAACAGTTAATGTTGCCAAGTGATGGTACTATCCTATCAGGAGGTGATATCACTAGATCCAAATCTCCTAAGCTCTGTCAAGTAGTAGTACCATCGAAATTGAGCGGTGGTACCACCGAGCTGTAGGCAGTGGTACCGCCCAACACTAGCGGTGATACCGCTAGTACCTCGGAAATCGAGGATGAGACACTTTTTTGCTTCATTTTTGAAGCCATTGGGGTTTATAAATATCCTACTCTTTCCTACATGAAAGAGTACAAAATGTGTGAACAAAAGTCTTGAGATTTTGGTTGTAAAAGTATTGAAAAAGTGCTAAGTATCCTCCTTTTTTAGCTTTATGATCAATCTAAGAGAGTTGTGAGGCTTGTAAAAGGTTATCCCCTAAACCTGTAAAAAGAAGAAAGAGTTGTAAGAGGGTAGTTGGACTTCGCCTATTGAAGCAAGACTGATAGTGGATGTCGGTGGCCTCAACGGAGGAGGAATCGGGAGTAGACATAGTGTCACGGACAAACTTCTAAACAGGATGTTTGATGTAATACTTATGTATGTCCATGTCTTTTGATATGTTCATGCTTTGTACAGCATGTAGAGGGACGGTCGAAGGCTTAATAGTCCCATTTTAGTTAGGTTGGTGGCTACTTTAGGCTTGTAAATAAAGGTTGTATCATGTGGACACGTGTGAGAGATTTTCGGTCTGTAATGGATCATTTTACCCTTTGTTGTGTAACTGTTCAGAGCTTGTAAAGTCTTGTTTGTAATTTGCATTGTCTATGAAGTGTTTTCAGAGATGTTTGCTTGTGGATCCTGAGTAAGGTGATTTCTTTATCCTGTTCTCTCTTTTGTGGGTCCTAAGGGACCATGGGAGGCTTCGGGGAGGTTGACATTTACGGACGGACACGCAAGGGTGCCGCACAACTTAGGCAAAACCCACTAAGTCTGTGACAGATGGTATCAGAGCGGGACAAGCACTCATAGAAACAATTAACATGTAAACGTGGGGGACCTAACAAGGCTGCGTTGAGGGCAGTCAGCACACACGTGACCGTTTGGGGGAAAACGGGCATGGAGATGTAGGGAAAATGAGTCGCTCGGAGGAGCGGGCATCTGAGATTGGCATTCAGAGGAATGGCCAACCCTTCACGCAAGAGGCACCACGAGAACAGACAAGCTTGGAAGAATGCAGAGCGCACAAAAGTTGGGATGGCTTAGTTTGAGCTACGGCTCAATGTTGACAACCATACTTGATGGAGCTCAAGGCAAGCGAGGCGCTTGGTAAAGGATAAGACCATGCCAAGTGGAATGAGTTGCTCAACGACCAAAAGAGTTATGCAAAGCTCATAGAGGTGAGGGGAATTGCTAGCTCGAAGAATTTGGTACTCATACATGGGCTTATATGCGAACGATGGAATGTTCGTGGCCATCCCAAGGCAACCGAAACTCGGCGCCATGGAGCATTGAAACTTTCTCTTCGGCATGTGAAAGATATGTTCATAGGAGGCTGAAGTGTGTAGTGAGTTCAGCATGTTGCTAGGCCTTGAGTGGTGCAGCGGGGGCTGTATTGACATGGAGTCACAATCTAGTAAGTGTGTTTACAGGAGGCAAGATAATGCATAGTTTGTTCAGCAGATTGGAGTAGTCCAAGGGGATGGTGGTCTCCGAAACGAAGAGAGATGTTGCTCCAACGGGATAGTTATCTAGGAGGGATAAGTCCCGGCTCTCCAGTGGGAGAATCATGTGGGACGGACCTCACAAGTTGAGGAGGGGTACCTTAACAAACAATAACTCCACGAAGCTCAATGGACTGAGCAAGCAGCGAGGAGTCGTCGCATGATCTCGCTCAAGAGAATGCATTGGTGGATGCATTGCGAGATCAAGTGGGGGAGCGACCCAAGCAACACAAATGAAGGCACACTTGGAGTCGATATAGAGATCGGACTCAAGGGAGGGCTGACCCATGGAATGGTGGGCGCGAGGGCCACCATCAACTCAATGCAAAAACGAGGAGCGGAGCAACTTGGTTGTAACTTGGCGAAGTACCCAAGCCACATGGTGTGGAGGCATAGTGCTTTCCTTATACAGAGGTCAAGGACATGAACTCTTACAAAGGCAAGAGCAGGATCATGTTGTTCCTTGGGTCATTCATTCTGATGGAGCGGACTCATCTTGCATGGTGCCAAAGACGAAGGGAACTTCTAGGCACATGCACCTTATCTCGGAGGAGCATTTGATGAAGGAACTAAGGCGACTCAATTTGCGGAGGCGAAGTTGGGTTCAGAAGGCCTTAGCACGGGGCAAGAGGACGTAGAGGCGGGTACTCTTAAAGAATATGCCATAGTGTTGCCATTCAAGTTGCCATGAAGGAAGCGGGGCGAAACCGAGATTGTGCTGGTAGGGGTAGAGGCCCAGGATTCAAACAATGGTGCACTAAGTGCAGTGAAGTCGGGGGACTTCGGGAGCTACTAGGCAATGGACTATCCTAGAGCGGTGCTTCATCTAGGTGCTGTAATATCCCTCACTTTTGAAAATTATTAATAAGGATTTATATGTAAATTTGAGGACCTATATGTAAATATAAAAATTTCAAGGACTAAACTGCTAAGTTACAAAATGAAAAGAAAATAAAGAAAACCGAAAATTTCGGTTTTATCCCACCGCCTCCCACGCACTCTCTGTTTCTTCGAGAAACAGAGAGGAGCGGTGGGGCGTGAGGAGAGAAGAAAGAAGAAGAAGAGGGAAAAGAAGAGAGGAGGAAGAGGGAGAAGAGAAGAAAAGAAGAAGAAGAAGAAGAGAGGGAAGATGGAGAGGAGAGGGAGAGGCAGCAGCAGCAGCTAGGGCTGCTGCACCTCTGTTTCCCGCAGGTGGAAACAGAGGAGAGGATGTGTGGGGCGTTGGGGAGGAGAAGGGAAGAAGAAGAAGAAGAAGAAGAAGAGAGGAGGATAGCTGCGGCAAGGCTGCAGCGAGGAGGTGTGTGGCGTTGGGGAGGAAAAGGGAAGAGGAGAAGAAGAGAAGGAGAAGAAGAGGGAAAATAGAGGGACAAGGGAGAGGAGCGAGAGGTGGCAGCAGCTAGGGCTGCAGCACCTCTGTTTCCTGCAGGTGGAAACAGAGGAGAGGAGTGGGGCATTCGAAGAGGAGAAGAAGAAGGAAAGGAAGAGAAGAAGAAGAGGAAGCAGGAGAAGAGGTTGTGATACCTCTGTTTCCTGCAGAGGAAACAGAGGAGAGGGTGTGTGTGACGCCGGGGAAGAAGAGGCTGCAGCTGCGGCGATGGCAGTTGCAGCTGGAAGAGAAGAAGAAGAGGAAGATGAGCAGGGGAGGAAGAAGAGGTTGCGGCCGTGGCTGCAGCCGCGACTGCAGCAGTTGCAGCGGGGAGAGAAGAAGAAGAAAGGAAGGAGAAGGAAGAGGAGAAGGGAAAGAAGTACTGCGGCAGCGGCAGTGGCAGTTGTAGCTGTGGCAGGGAAAGAGAAAAAGGAAAGGAAGAAGAAGAGAAGGGGAAGGAGAGGAAGAAGAGAGGAAGAGGAGAAGGGGCTGCGGCTGCGGCTGCGGCGATGGCAACTGCAGTTGGAAGAGAAGAAGGAGAGGAAGATGAGCAGGGGAGGAAGAAGAGGCTGCGGCCGTGGCTGAGGCTGCGACTGCAGTAGTGCAGCTGGGAAAGAAAAGAAAGGAAAGGGGGAAAAAGGGGCTGCGGAAGGGATTGTGGCCACAGCAGCAGCGACTGCGTATGCAGTAGCTGTGTCTGTGAAAGAAGAGGAGGAAGTAGTGTAGTGGAAGGGGCAGCGATTGTGGCAGCGACAGCGGTGGTGGCTGTTGGCAGCTACGTTTGGGAAAGAAAACGAAGGAATGAGAGTAAGAGAGAGTAGGTGGCTATGTCTCTATGTTATGCATGAGCTGCAATTGTGGAGGAAAAAGAAAAGATGTGTAGAAAACGAAACAGAGAGAGAGGACACGGAGGAAAAGTAGAAGGATTTGGGCTGACACCTTCTTTGGATCTTCAGATCAAAATATTTGAAAGGCAAGTTTCCCAATCGTTTCTCCTGTTATTGTTCTAATCTTTCCTATTGCAAGTTTCCCAATCATTTCTCCTGTTATTGTTCTAATCTTTCCTATTGCAAGTTTCTCAATCGTTTCTCCTGTTATTGTTCTAATCTTTCCTATTGCAAGTTTCCCGATCATTTCTCCTATAATTGCTCTAATTTTTCTTATTGCAAGTGTTCTAATCCTTCCTATTGCAAGTTTTCTGATCCTTTCTATTGCAAGCTTTCTAATCTTTTCTCTTGCAAGTGTTCGTATCCTTCCTATTGCAAGCTTTCTAATCTTTCCTATTGCAAGTATCCTAATCTTTCCGTACCGCAATTTTACCGCTACATTTGTTTTTAATATGAGGAACTTTGAATTGTTCTAGCCTTTCATTTGATATATCTCCTGTTTAGATGTAACGATTCGAATCTATGCAACTTCTGATATTCTGACCCTTCTACTTTGTTATGGCTATAACTTCATGTATTGACTCTGATTTGGAAAAAACTTATTTGATCAGAATATAGACTCATAAACCTTTCTTTTGATAGTTTATTTTAAGAATTCGGAGTAAGTTTGCCTGCCCAAACTTCTGTTTCAAATGAGCCTACAGATTCTGCAAAACAGGGATCGTAATTTCTGACTTTTTGTTACTGATTTGCCTATAAGTCGATGTTGGAAACTCCGATTTGTTCAAAGCTTATTTCATTGGAAACTAGACTCATAGATCTTTCTTTGATATATGAATTGAATGATTTAGAGTCCAAATGCCTGCCCAGTTTTCTGTTGAACCCGACCCTGTAAATTCTGTAAAATTGAGATTTGTTCTTTGATCTTGGGTTACTAAATCTATTGTAACTCTTTGTTGGAAACTACGATTCATGCGAGACTTGTTTTATCTAAAAATAAATTGAAATATCTTTCCAATGATATATTTCTGAGTAAATTGGAGCACGATTGATAGTTTGAATCATTTGTTCAATGTGCCTCTTGTATTCTGCCAGAAATCGATCTTTGGTCGATTTCTCATATTCTAGTTTCATTCCTTTGGAAATTGATATCCTTTAGCTTTCTTATTCAACTGAACTTCATATTACTGCTTTGAATTCTTGTATGCTATTGTCCTTAAAATTATTGCATTCTTGAAAACTGTTGTTAGGATCCTTTTATTTTTCCTTTTATTTTCTGTGCTTTCCTTTTTTTTCTACATATTTATTAAGTCTGTTCAGTTTAGCTAAAGTCAGAACTCTATAAATAGAGATATAACTGCTTCTTTTTGCTTATCTATGAAAAATACTATTTTGTCTTTTGACAAACCTTTGGAGGCCGATCCCCTCGAAGCGATCAAGGAGGGCCGATCCCCTCGAAGCGATCAAGGAGGCCGATCCCCTCGAAGTGATCATCCCCTTCTCTTCTTCTTTTTACGATAAGACTTTAGGATCTTATCAATTGGTATCAGAGCAGCGATCCTTGGCACGTTCCCGCTGCAACGTAACTAAAAAAAAAAAAAAAAAAATTAGAAGGAAAGGAAGAGAGAAAGCAGCCGCAGCCACGCATCCCTGCTTCCTCTGCTTGCGGCCAGCCCACCGCCGCCCCTGCTCTCTGGCAGGCCGCGCCCTTCCTTGCTGCCTCCTTTCCACCGCCGGTGCTGCATCCCAACCGATCGACCAACGCCCCCGCTGCCCCCCAGCCGGCGACCTCTCATCCTCGTTTTCCCGTCTCGCTCGAGCGAGAAGGATCGCTGGCGCCGTCTCCCTGCCAACGGACCACCCCTTCGTCGTTGAGACTCTCGGCGACGCTGCCCTAACTTCTCTGCCACCATGACCCCGGGTCGCAGCCGCAGCCGCCGGTTGCCCCCCTCCTCTTCATGGCGACCGAAACAGGGCAACTCACCGCTGCTGCCCTTGTTTCCAGCCGCGCCTCCTCCAGCACTCCTCTTTCCCTCGAGTGCCGTTGCCGCCCAGCCGACCCATCACCGTTGTGGGCCACCGTGCGATGACCGCCGCTCGTCTCCCAGCTATCGGCGCTTCACCTTGCTGTGCATCTAACTGAAACAGAGCACACAGTGCTCTGCCTTTGTTTCAGCCGCGCCACACCTTGCTCTGCATTTAACCGAAACAGAGCACACTTGCTCTGGCCTTGTTTCAGCCGCGCCATAGTCGCGTGGGTTCCCTTGCTGCTGTTGGCTGTCGCCACTGTCGCTGCTACTGCCCGGATACTGTGCATATGCCCTTGACTGGACATCAGAAACAAGAACTGGGGATTACCGACTTACAATCGTACGCAATGGCTACCGATAACTCAATGAAGGCACAAATGGAAGCGTTGGAAACCAGAATGGAAAATCGGCTGCAAGAAACTCTTCATGATTTCAAAAAGAGCTTGTTAGAGCACTTTAGCGGGTTTCAACAAGATGGAAGCTCAAGTTCTACGCTAAACAGATCGAGAGATACAGGAAAAGGTCCCCAGGATGGTGACACACACTACCCACGTATCAGGGTAGAATTTCCACGATGCGAAGATGGGGATCCGACTAGTTGGATCTCTAGGGCGGAAAAATTTTTTCGTTTTCACAGAACTCCAGAAGAATCTAAGGTAGAAGTGGCCTCAATCCAGCTCGATGGAGATGCAATCCAGTGGTATGATTGGTACGAAACTTGCCATGGAATTCCTTCGTGGGAGCGGTTTAAAAGAGGACTTCTTGTTCGTTTTGGCCCGTCCGAATATGAGAATGTTGATGGCCAACTCGCCAAAATTCGTCAGACTTCTACAGTGTTGGAATATCAAAGTAGATTTGAAAGATTGTCCAACCAAGCTAGAGATTGGTCAGAACGACAACTTCTGGGTACATTTATTGAAGGGCTTATTCCCGAGATCCGGTGTGAGGTTAAGGCTCGTCAACCTCGCACTATGATGGCTGCGATTTCATTTGCACGCCTACATGAAGAAAAAATCAGTGTGGAATATCGTCGAAATAGAGGTGCCAATAAACAGGTGATTAGCAGGCAACCTACCTCATCTACTCCAAGTCGAAACTATAACACTAGCAGACTAACCCGAGAAGAACTCAAAGAAAGGTTAGCGAAGGGTTTGTGCTGCCATTGCGATGAAAAGTGGAGTAAGGAGTATCGATGCAAACAAGGAAGACTTTTGATGATTGAACCGATCGAGGAGGAACCGGAAGTAGAAGTATCAGATTCCGATCATGAAGAAGTGGAAATTAATGATGATGTTGAAGCCGTCACACATACAGTGCATGCATTGGCTGGCTACTCTAATCCACAAACTATGAAAATTGGGGGAACTCTTAAACACCAGTCTGTCACTATTTTGATTAATACGGGTAGCACTAATAATTTTATGGATAGAAAAATTACAGCCCGATTAGCTTACCACATTGAATGTTGTGACAAATTTGAAGTCAAGGTCGCCGATGGACGGATTTTAACCTGTGACAACAAGTGCTCAAAGATAAAACTAATTTTGCAAGGTCAAGAATTATTTGTGGATTTCTTTTTATTACCCTTGGAAGACTATGAAGTGGTGCTCGGAATTGAATGACTATCAACCCTAGGTGATGTCTCCTGGAATTTTTCTAAATTGATTATGAAGTTCTTTATTAATGGAAGACAGGTGACTCTCAAAGGAAGACGTGGGGGTAAGGTTACAACTATCACGAGCCATCGGATGGAGCGGGTCCTTCGGAAGACACATACCGGATTTTTGGTGCAATTGCATAACATTGAAAAGGAAATGACAGTGAACATTTCGGCTGGAAATATTGAATCATTGCTAACAGAGTTTGCGGATATATTTGCAGAGCCACACAGACTTCCACCTCTTAGATGTCATGATCATCGGATTCCACTATTACTCGAGAAGGCGCCAACTAATGTCCGACCGTATAGATATCCACATTTCCAAAAGGCAGAGATAGAGAGGATTGTCACGGAGATGCTCAAAACAGGAGTTATACGAGCTAGTGTTAGCCCATATTCTTCCCTAGTCTTACTAGTCAGAAAGAAGGATGGCTCATGGCGGATGTGTGTCGACTATCGAGCACTTAACAACATTACAGTGAAAGATAAATATCCTATTCCAGTAGTGGATGAACTATTGGACGAATTAGGAGGAGCTCAGGTCTTCACTAAATTGGACCTACGATCAGGCTATCATCAAATCAGAGTACATGAAGAGGATGTTCAGAAAACTGCCTTCAGGACACATAATGGCCATTATGAGTTTCTAGTAATGCCTTTTGGGTTAACCAATGCGCCCTCTACCTTCCAGAGTTTAATGAATGATATATTTCGGGCTCATCTCCGTAAGTTTGTTTTGGTTTTCTTTGATGATATTTTAATATACAGTCATTCCTTAGAAAGTCATTTATTACATTTACGAACTGTCTTTAATATTCTTCGTGAGCATGGTCTTTTTGTTAAGAAATCCAAGTGCAGTTTTGGGCAACCTGAGGTTGAGTACCTTGGCCATATCATATCTCAAAAGGGAGTTGCAGTTGATCCTTCAAAAATCCAAGTGATGACAGATTGGCCAATTCCAAAGTCAATCAAAGCTTTAAGGGGGTTCTTGGGATTAACCGGCTATTATCGAAAGTTTGTGAAGAATTATGGCAAAATTAGTGCCCCCTTGACGTCACTTCTAAAGAAAAATGCATTCAGATGGTCAGAAGAGGCAACTTAGGCATTTCAATTCTTGAAAACTGCAATGTCTACTACACCCGTGCTGGCTTTGCCCGATTTTAATAAGATGTTTGTAATTGAATCTGATGCTTCTGGAGCTGGAATAGGGGCTGTATTAATGCAGGAAGGTCAGCCTATCGCTTATGCTAGTAAGGCTCTTTCCCCTTCCCATTTGAGTTTATCTATTTATGACAAGGAGATGCTAGCTATAATACATGCAGTCACAAAGTGGAGACCCTACCTAATTGGTCGACGGTTTCAAATACGTGCGCACTGATCACAAAAGCCTCAAATATTTTATAGAGCAAAAGATTTCTTCTCCAGAGCAACAGAAATGGGTCACAAAGCTACTGGGATTCGATTATGAGATCATTTATAAAAAGGGGAGTGAGAATCTAGTAGCCGATGCCCTCTCACGCCTTCCAGAACAAGCTGAACTAGTAGCTATTTCTATTCCTATTTGCGAGACTTTGGAAGTTATCAGAAAGGAATGGTCAAATAATCCTGAGATCCAAAACATCATTAAAAACTTAGAAGAAGCCCCAGGTTCTATCTCAAATTATAGTTGGGATTCGGTGGACTTGCGCTATAAAGGCCGAATAGTAGTTGCCCCACATTTTTCTTGCCAAGCAATAATTCTGAAGGAGTTCCATTCATCACCAATTGCTGGTCACTCGGGATTTCTCCGCACTTATAAGCGAGTTTGACAACTTTTTTATTGGAAAGGTATGAAAAATTTTATCAAGAAATTTGTTGCTGAATGTGATGTTTGCCAACGTCACAAAAGTGAGACAATAGCCACCCTAGGCTTACTACAACCCCCCCCTATTCCTGATGCTACTTGGACCGACATATCTATGGATTTCATTGATAGTCTCCCATCATCTCAAGGAAAGAGTACTATACTTGTAGTCGTGGATAGACTTACAAAGTATGCTCATTTCTGTGCTTTACGACATCCTTATACTGCTGCAAGTGTTGCTCGTACTTTTGTGGAAAACATAGCTAAATTGCATGGGAGTCCCCGTTCAATTGTTAGTGACAGAGACAAGATTTTTACTAGCTCCTTCTGGACAGAACTTTTTCGTTTACAAGGTACTCAACTGAATATGAGCACTGCTTATCATCCACAAACAGATGGGCAAACTGAAGTGGTAAACAGGTGCCTCGAAAATTACCTCCGATGTTTTACTAGCGACAAACCGAAGGAATGGGTCAAATGGCTTCCCTGGGCAGAGTGGTGGTATAATACCTCTTACCATTCTTCTATTAAAATGACTCCATTTGAAGCAGTTTATGGCCAACCCCCACCTACAATTACAAAGTATGTACCTGGTTCTTCTAAAGTTGATCAAGTGGACAAGGAATTGATGGATAGAAATAAGATTATTCAGCTTTTAAAGGATAACCTCACAGCCGTACAAGCAAGAATGAAACAACAAGCTGATAAACACCGAAGTGAACGAGAATTTACTATAGGTGATTGGGTTTTCCTTCGTCTTCAACCCTACAAGCAAACTTCCATAAAGGTCCGATCTTCCATGAAGCTATCTCCTCGGTTTTTTGGGCCTTATAAGGTATTAGAACGCATTGGACCAGTGGCCTACCGCTTGGATTTGCCTGTTAGCTCTAAACTACATCCAGTCTTTCATGTTGCATGCCTTAAAAGGAAATTGGGTGACGATGCAATAGTGCAGTGCCACTTGCCAGACACTTCTACTACTGGGGAAGTTCAAGCTCAACCACAGGTCATACTTGATCGACGAGTTGTCATGTACCGCAGACATCCTGTAACTGAAGTGCTGGTGCAATGGGCCAACTTACTAAAGGAAGATGCCACTTGGGAGTCCTACAACATGCTAAAGGAGAAGTTTCCAGAATTTGATGCTGCTCAGCCTTGAGGACAAGGCTGAATTGAAGGAGGCGGGATTGTTAGGATCCTTTTATTTTTCCTTTTATTTTATGTGCTTTCCTTTTATTTTCTGCATATTTATTAAGTCTGTTTAGTTTAGCTAAAGTCGGAACTCTATAAATAGAGATGTAACTGCTTCTTTTCGCTTATCTATGAAAAATACTATTTTGTCTTTTGACAAACCTTTGGAGGCCGATCCCCTCGAAGCGATCAAGGAGGGCCGATCCCCTCGAAGTGATCATCCCCTTCTCTTCTTCTTTTTACGATAAGACTTTAGGATCTTATCAACTGTTATGTAACGTTTATGCTATATCGTATTGACTCATATATGCACATGTAAATCCCATTGTTCCGCATTTGCTTTCTTTATGTGTTTATTCTAGTTTCATTCTTTTGGATATTAAATTCATCTAACCTTCTTATTTGAATTGAGCTATATATGATTGCTTGGAATCCGTGTGTACTCTTGCTTTCATTTCCTTTCAAATCTGATAACATTTGTGAAAGATTATTGCTTGCTTCGTATTGACTCGTAAAGGCACATGTACGTTTTGTTATTCCGCATGTGCTTCCGATATGTGCTATTAATTGTTCATACTGCCCTTTTTACTCTGGTGTTTGTGGGATTGTCTGGACCTTTGCCAGAAATGGTAAAGGGTATGTGCTTAGAGCCTGCGATGCTCTGCCGGCCCCCTCTGACTTAACCTAGACGTGGGTGGATGGAGCTCCCAGACGTGGGAGACTTCTGTCTGGTGGTCATTCAGAAATGGATGAATCACAATTCTGTTTGAGATCCCACTACACCTTCTGTATGTTTGATATGATATCCAGAGCTTTGGTTATGTGTTTCTATACATGCTTTGGAAAAGAATGATATGATTGCAACGTCAAAGACGACGTTTGAGCTTCTGTACGGTATTTGTTCTTGATATTCTCTGAAAAGTTTCATTCACTATTGATATGCTTTGAAATGTTCCATATGCCGTTGATATGCTCCGGAACATTTCATACGCCATTGATAAGCTCCGAAACATTTCATTTGTTATTGATATGCTTCGAAATGTTCCATACGCCATTGATATGCTCCGGAACAATTCATATGCCATTGATAAGCTCCGATATGTTTCATTTGTTATCGATATGCTTCGAAATGTACCATTTGCCATTAATATGCTCCGGATCATCTCGTACGCTATTGATATGCTCCAATTACTCTATGCTCCATTTGTTATGAATCAAATATGTTTTGAATGACATGATACATATGATTTTGTATCTAATGAAATGGTATCCTTAAGAATTCTTGTATTTTGCCTTGTATTATGATACCTTACTTATTTGAAACCATTCCTTTTGTTCTGAATATGCTTTGTCACTTGCTGAGCTGTTTTTAGCTCATTCCGTTGTTATATAAATCTTTTAGGTCAGCTTGTCACCATTTGAGATGTTTGATTTGGGCTGAGGCAGTGGATAGCTATTCAGAATTATGGGCAAGTCTTGTTGGTTGTTATGCTATTGTTGTATAAGCACATTTTGTATGTAATGAAATGTTGTTGATGAATCGAAATGGATATACTGTGTAAAAGTGTTAGAAGATCTCTCTTATTTGGAATTTCGGAATGTTAAGTCTAATTTATGACGATATAAACTTGTGGTGAATAGTTGGAGTTCTGATTTTATAATTTATTTAGCTTGTGGATTTATAAATGTTGTTCATGTTTGTCAAGTTGGCTTGGGTTGCCATAAATGTGAATTATCGAGTGATGTGATATATGATTATAAACTGCACAGGTTTTATAGATGTGAATTTGATGGAATGTTTTCAGTGTCCTCAAATGTTAGTTTGGATCCTGGATTGGTTTATGATGAAAAATAACTTTAATATCATCGATATTATTTGAGGGGGCGTGACAGGTGTGACCCAAGAGTGGGTGGATGAAGGTCGATTGCCAAAGGAGCGAACAAAATCGAAGGTGGAAGAGACCCTGCGATGTATTGGCAGAAGCCACACATAGAGGGACCACAATTTGAGTTCATCCCATAAGGATCAGAATGCAATAGAGATGTCACTAGGAGGCGACATGGTGTAGCAGATCGTGGTGGAACAGTTTGTGGCAAATGCGATACACACGACATTGTCCCGTGAGGGACTAGATCATATGGAGGTATGATCGGGAGCTACTGGAAGCTCCACTTCGGTGAACAACACGACGGCAAGAAGGGCTATGGATTCAAGGAGTGAAGGCCATGGTACCGCAGAGGCGGGTCTTCCGTGCGTGCATCAAATTTTGCATCGGATGAAAACCTTGGTCATTAGCATATGGGGGCTAGGTTCCACCAAGGGAAAAGTTTGAATGCAAGTACCAGTGAGTCCCATGGGAGGGACTTGATCATGCAGAGGTATGATTGAAGCAGTTGGAGAGTTGGATTGCTCCAGAGCCCATATTCGCTTAAAGTTGCCCAATAAGTCAATGGACAAGGTCGAGTAAGCGAACGTTGCTACCAAGGAAGCTAAGGAGAACAGAATCAATGCAAACCCTACAATGTGATGGTAGAGGCCATGCATGGGAGTTGCAGTCTGTCTTTCCATCGACCAAAGGGAGCTGCTTGTAGAACACAGAGGTGTTAAAGCAGGGGGTCGAAAGGGGCGAGGAAGCGACGATGAGTCCAGAGGGACTTAGCTACCGAAAATCAAGCATCAGTTAGAATGGAGGTGGACTCGGAGGAGTACCACAGAGGCATATCTACTGATTATGAAGAAAAGGGATGCAGATGTGAGGCGACGAATAGTAGTGCCATGGGCATGGCAGCGCCATGGTATCGCAGAAGCGGGACTTCCATGAAAGTCATTGATCCCTTGCTCTCATGGAGGGAGAGTGCTTGGTCGTGAAAGGGGCCGAGGAGGTGGAGCATGTAGAGGCAAACTCCAAGTACCATGATAAGGCTGAAGGGTAAAGGCCAAGGAACCTCGTAAGACCGGTGTCAACGAGTTTCTCATCAAGATAGCCGAAAGTGAAGGACTTCAGGTCATGCAAGAGTGCATGACCAAGGAACGAAGCAGGCAGTACGTGGTGCTGTACCTTCGCTACTCAGGGGAGTAGGCAGTAGAGTTGATGGAGAAGATGGTACAATCCCAGAGGTAACCAAATCTATTAGAGAATCACCCAAGTTGGGGTGAAAACTTCTTGCATTCCAGAAGTTCTATGGCATTGAGAAGGTGAATCACAGTAGCTAACTCAACGCAAGGAGTGCAAACACTTCAAGTGCTTCAGAAGTGTGAGCAAAGAGCAAGCGAAGGCTAGTAACCAACTCGATACATCGAGTACTACCTCGAGAAGGCGGGCAAAGTCAAGTAACCTTTGCCTTCTCAACTCTTAAGAGAATGGGCGAAACCAAGTACCCCAATTCTCTTATTTATCCAACAAAGGAGCTCTACATATGTTCAAAGACCCTTCGAAGATAATGAAAGATAATAGTTGTCAAATCCTCACCAACGGTGATCAGTGTTACTAAGAGTAGATTGTCCGTTTCATTTCCCAACGAAATGCCAATCGAAAGCGGAAGTGATGCGAACCTACTTGGAGGTGACAACTAAGTGAAAGAAGAGTCAATGAGCAAATTTTATGGAGGAAGGACCCAAAACTTCAGAAGTTTGCGAGGCGATGCTCGTTAAAGCTCCAAAAATCATCCACCCAGTTCAAACAGCATGAGGCATTTGAGCGACTAGCACAGTAAGGATGGTCTATTCCTTCATTTGGAGGATCCGCAGGAACCAACAGAGATCAACGCAACTCAGCCAACCCCACACTAGAGTCAGAGTCATTGGCGAGTTGAAGCAGCATGGAGGATTAAAGGTTCGACTACTCAAAAATAGCAACGGAGAATAGCTGGGAGCCAAGAGGCGCATTGCAGTTGGAGTAGAAGATTGAAAACTCAGCAAACGCGAGGAGTTGCAGTGTCGACAAAAGCTTCGATGAGGATGTCGAAGGAAGAAGTGGGGGAGAATGTTACGGACAAACTTCTAAACAGGATGTTTGATGTAATACTTATGTATGTCCGTGTCTTTTGGTATGTTCATGTTTTGTACAGCTTGTAGAGGGACGGTCGAAGGCTTAATAGTCCCATTTTAATTAGGTTGGTGGCCGTTTTAGGCTTGTAAATAAAGGTTGTGTCATGTGGACACGTGTGAGAGATTTTTGATCTATAATAGACCATTTTACCCTTTATTGTGCAACTGTTCAGAGCTTGTAAAGTCTGTTTGTAATTTGCATTGTCTATGAAGTGTTTTCGGAGATGTTTGCTTATGGATCCTGAGTGAGGCGTTTTCTTTATTCCGTTCTCTCTTTTGTGGGTCCTAAGGGACCATGGGAGGCATCGGGGAGGTTGACCTTTGCGGACGGACACGCAAGGGTGCCGCACGACTTAAGCAAAACCAATTAAGTCCGTGATAGTAGGTCACAACGATCGAACCACTATAAAATTGGTGTGCATTTTCTCATTGCTCTTCATTACTATTGTTTTCTGCCTTAATTTCTTATCACTCTTATTCTAAGTCAAGCACACTTTCAATATCTTTTCCGATACATTTTTATCAAGCCGAAAGTTTCGAATCGACTTAATTTTTACGATAGCGCTAATTCACTCCCCCCCCCCTCTCTTAGTGCCATTCACGATCCTAACATTTATGTAAGTCTTTTGCCAAGTGTATGAGCTAAGAGTTTGAAATTAGTTTAACAGGTAAATTAACTTTCTGTTGAATCTCGTATTTTGATGATGAAACTACTTGATATATGTTTATAATTTAATCTGCGTTTTGAGTGACGCAGGACGCTTTGATCAGGATGAGACAATTAAAGCAGGAAAATCATGTTGTGCCAGAGGAACATGTCAGAAGATTGGATGTCGGGCCGGTGGATCGGTCGACGTATCGACAAAAGGCTTCGGGCCGTGGACTCGAGCATCGGGCCAAGAAGAGCGGGTATTATGCCAAGGATATCGGAGTTGCGGAGCCAACTGGCCGATTGGGCAATAGGCCGCAGGAAAGGACGATGCGCCGAAGAATCGGACGAAGCATCGAGGGACCAATGACATGCTGGACAACTTGGTTAATTGCTTAGGATTAATTGTCTCGATCGAAGTTTTTGTTTTGAGTGTGCAGGATTGACTACGATGAAAGTTAGACAAGCAGCAGGAGTTACGCCGGAGTCAAGTTCATGATCACGTTGGGAGTTCGAGAGTTCGACGGAAGTTCGGACGGTCATCGGAGGTTCTGCGAGAACAGATCCGAGAAGTCCAGAAGCTTGCCAAGCGAAGCTCGTCGGAACTCGCCAAGTGGATCGTCGCAAAGTCCAGGAGTTTGCCGGAAGTCCGCAGGAGCATCACCGAGGATTTATCGGATGATCGACGGAAGTTCGCCGGAAACTTGCCGGAAGAAGCGATTGACGCACCGAAGCAAAGCTGCAGAAATTGTCTTAGATTTAATAGTAGTTAGCACGTTGATTAAGTTGGAAAATGGGAGGTGATCCCATTGGCTTAATCTTGGGGCAATTGGGCCCTTGAAAGATTGAAATTGGGCCGAATGGAGCTAACCATTCGGACCCTGATTGCACCAAGAGGTGCAACCGCCCAGGCCAGGAGGTGGCACCGCCTGGGCTAAGCCTCCCAGCGAGACTGGGCGGTGCAACCTCCCCAGCCAGGAGGTAGCACCGCCTGAGCTCAGTCTTCGAGCAAGACTGGGCGGTGCAACCTCCCTGACAGAGAGGTAGCACCGCCTGAGCTCAGTCTTCGAGCAAGACTGGGCGGTGCAACCTCCCTGACAGAGAGGTGGCACCGCCTGAGCTCGGTCTTCGAGCTCTGGCAGACAGGTGCAACCGCCTCAGTCAAGAGGTGGCACCGTCTGGGCTCAGTCTTCGAGCTCTACCAAGCGGTGCAACCTCTCCAGTCAAGAGGTGCAACCGCCTGATCCCGGAATTCCGGGATTTGATCGTTTTGAGCTCCAAATTTGAATTGGGTTGGGGCCTATAAATACCCCACCCATTCAGCACTGAAGAGAGCAAGAACTTAACCAAAATCTTGATCTTTTCAGTGGTTCTTAGAGCTCAAAACTACTAGTTTTCCTCCTCCTTCTGTTCTTCAAGTTTGAGTTGTAAAGAGAGGAGAGAAAACATCTATAAGGGTTGTCTCCTAAGCCCGTCAAAAGGAGTGAATCTGTAAGAGGGTAGTTGGCCTTCGCCTATTGAAGGAATGCCTCTAGTTGACGTCGGTAACCTCATCGGTGGAGGAAGCCAAAAGTGGAGTAGGTCAAGACTGACCGAACCACTCTAAATCTCTGGTTTGCGTTTATTTTGAGCACTTTCTCATTACTGCAAACCTCCTACATAGCTACTGCTCTCTACGCTTTTACGAACGAGTTCTGTGCAGTTTACGTTCACGTCTTGATTCCATCTACAAACTACAAACTGTCTCTCTGCGCTTTTACGAATGAGTTATGTGCAGTTTACGTTTACGTCTTGATTTCACTTACAACTGCAAACTGTCTTATGCGCTTTTTTTTACGAACAAGGTTCTGTGTAGTTTACGTTTACGTCTTGATTTCATTTACAACTGCAAACTGTCTTCTGCGCTTTTACGAACAAGGTTCTGTTCAGTTTACGTTTACGTCTTGATTTCATTTAGAACTACAAACTGTCATCTGCGTTTAGACGCAAACTGCGTTTAGACGCAAACTGCGTTTAGACGTAAACTGCGCTTAGACGCAAACTGCGTTTAGACGCAAACTGCGTTTAGACGTAAACTGCGCTTAGACGAAAACTGTGTTTAGACGCAAACTGCGCTTAGACGCTAACTGTGTTTAGACGCAAACTGTGTTTAGATGCAAACTGCGCTTAGACGCAATCTGCGCTTAGACACAAACTGCACTTAGATACAAACTGTGAATCAGCTTTTGCATCATAATAGTTTCTATCGAATGAACGCAGCTTTCGGTTTTAATCGCAGTAAAATTTCCGCTGCACTAATTCACCCCCCCCCTCTTAGTGCTCTCGATCCTAACAATTGGTATCAGATGTGACATGTGGTACTTCTCCTTTTTGTTGATGACAAAGGGGGAGAAGTATGTTGATGACATGACATGACATAAGTTTATGCATATGTTCATGTTGACGTGTTGCAAATATTCATGATGAATATTGCAATGACTTTAATTCAGTTTGAATTCAAGGTTCTATCAATATGGCATATTGATAGGGGGAGTTTGTTAAAACTCTGGGAGTTAAGGTTAACTCCGTTTATGATGACATGTTGCTTAGATTTTTGAATCTAAGAGTTTCTATCAATATAGCATATTGATAGGGGGAGTTTGTTTAAACTCCGGGAGTTAAGTTTAACTCCGTCATCAAGTGGTTGTCATCATCAAAAAGGGGGAGATTGTTGAATCTCGTATTTTGATGATGAAACTACTTGATATATGTTTATGATTTAATCTGCATTTTGAGTGACGCTGGATGCTTTGATCAGGATTAGACAATTAAAGCAGGAAAATCATGTTGTGCCGGAGGAACATGTCAGAAGATTGGACGTCGGGCCGGTGGATCGGTCGACTTATCGACAGAAGGCTTCAGGCCGTGGACTCGGGCATCGGGCCAAGAAGAGCGGGTATTATGCCAAGGATATCGGAGTTGCGGAGCCAACTGGCCGATTGGGCAATAGGCCATAGGAAAGGACGATGCCCCGAAGAATCGGACGAAGCGTCGAGGGACCAATGACATGCTGGACAACTTGGTTAATTGCTTAGGATTAATTGTCTCGATCGAAGTTTTTGTTTTGAGTGTGCAGGATTGACTACGATGAAAGTTAGACAAGCAGCAGGAGTTGCGCCGGAGTCAAGTTCATGATCACGTTGGGAGTTCGAGAGTTCGACGGAAGTTCGAACGGTCGTCGGAGGTTCTGCGAGAATAGATCCGAGAAGTCCAGAAGCTTGCCAAGCGAAGCTCGTTGGAACTCGCCAGGTGGATCGTCGCAAAGTCCAGGAGTTTGCCGGAAGTCCGCAGGAGCATCACCGAGGATTCATCGGATGATCGACGGAAGTTCGCCGGAAACTTGCCGGAAGAAGCGATTGACGCACCGAAGCAAAGCTGCAGAAATTGTCTTAGATTTAATCATAGTTAGCACGTTGATTAAGTTGGAAAATGGGAGGTGATCCCATTGGCTTAATCTTGGGCCAATTGGGCCCCTGAAAGATTGAAATTGGGTCGAATGAAGCTAACCATTCGGACCCTGATTGCACCAAGAGGTGCAACCGCCTAGGCCAGGAGGTGGCACCGCCTGGGCTAAACCTCCCAACGAGACTGGGCAGTGCAACCTCCCCAGCCAGGAGGTAGCACCGCCTGAGCTCAGTCTTCGAGCAAGACTGGGCGGTGCAACCTCCCTGACAGAGAGGTAGCACCGCCTGAGCTCAGTCTTCGAGCAAGACTGGGCGGTGCACCCTCCCTGACAGAGAGGTGGCACCGCCTGAGCTCGGTCTTCGAGCTCTGGCAGAGAGGTGCAACCGCCTCAGTCAAGAGGTGGCACCGCCTGGGCTCAGTCTTCGAGCTCTGCCAGGCGGTGCAACCTCTCCAGTCAAGAGGTGCAACCGCCCGATCCCGGAATTCCGGGATTTGTTCGTTTTGAGCTCCAAATTTGAATTGGGTTGGGGCCTATAAATACCCCACCCATTCAGCACTGAAGAGAGCAAGAACTTAACCGAAATCTTGATCTTTTCAGTGGTTCTTAGAGCTCAAAACTGCTAGTTTTCCTCCTTCTGTTTTTCAAGTTTGAGTTGTAAAGAGAGGAGAGAAAACATCTATAAGGGTTGTCTCCTAAGCCCGTCAAAAGGAGTGAATCTGTAAGAGGGTAGTTGGCCTTCGCCTATTGAAGGAAGGCCTCTAGTTGACGTCGGTAACCTCATCGGTGGAGGAAGCCAAAAGTGGAGTAGGTCAAGACTGACCGAACCACTCTAAATCTCTGGTTTGCGTTTATTTTGAGCACTTTATCATTACTGCAAACCTCCTACATAGCTACTGCTCTCTGCGCTTTTACGAACGAGTTCTGTGCAGTTTACGTTCACGTCTTGATTCCATCTACAAACTGCAAACTGTCTCTCTGCGCTTTTACGAATGAGTTCTGTGCAGTTTACGTTTACGTCTTGATTTCACTTACAATTGCAAACTGTCTTCTGCGCTTTTTTTTACGAACAAGGTTCTGTGCAATTTACGTTTATGTCTTGATTTCATTTACAACTGCAAACTGTCTTCTGCGCTTTTACGAACAAGGTTCTGTGCAGTTTACGTTTACGTCTTGATTTCATTTAGAACTGCAAACTGTCATCTGCGTTTAGACGCAAACTGCGTTTAGACGCAAACTGCGTTTAGACGTAAACTGCGCTTAGACGCAAACTGCGTTTAGACGCAAACTGCGTTTAGACATAAACTGCGTTTAGACGTAAACTACGCTTAGACGCAAACTGTGTTTAGACGCAAACTGCGCTTAGACGCAAACTGTGTTTAGACGCAAACTGTGTTTAGACGCAAACTGCGCTTAGACGCAATCTGCGCTTAGACGCAAACTGCACTTAGATACAAACTATGAATCAGCTTTTGCATCATAATAGTTTCTATCGAACGAACGCAGCTTTCGGTTTTAATCACAGTAAAATTTCCGCTGCACTAATTCACCCCCCCCTCTTAGTGCTCTCGATCCTAACATTTTCTTCTTAGGACTACAGATTAAGCAACTAAGTGATGAAATTTTTGTTAGTCAAACTAAATATGCTTTAGATCTATTAAAATATTTTTTAATATGGATAGTTCTAAGTGTTGGGAAATATGATAGTGATATCACTTACATAACGGAAGAATAGAAAACAAAATCTCTAAATTTCCCAAAGATTTGTTCGTCATCATACGAAGATTGATACGCAAAATCCGTAAAACTGAAATCCACGCATGAGATAGTTATATACCTAGGGAGATCATATATCCCTGAATCCCTACAGATCTATTAGGACTCTAGTTAGGAGAGTCCTAATTGAGAGGGACATTCATATTAACCCACCTAGCCAACCATTATTAAAGATGTGAAGAGGTTGGCTAGGGTTATGAAGTTATTTCTTAGAGAAGAATTAAGAGTTGTAAAGGAATAGGAGTCTTGAGTAGGAATCCTATTAGGAGTTAGGGTTTAGAAGCCCTATAAATAGCCATGTATTCATCCTCTTTTAACATCACAGATTTGGAGGCATATACTATGGCATCTGAGGAGGCAATTAATCTAAATTTGAAACTTCGAGGTGCGAATGGAGGATAAGATTTGTACTATCTTTACCGAACTCAGTTTGGGGGTACCACCAAGCCTGAAGAAATCACATCAAGGAGAGAGCTCTAACTAATCACACCAAGCCCAAAGAGATGACTTCCAAGAGAGGGGAGGCTCTATTACTAATCCCAACTATCCACGTATGAGGGTGGACTTCCCTAGATGGGAAGAAAGAGACTCGATTGGTTGGATCTCACGTATGGAGCGATATTTTCGGTACCACAAAATTGGGGACGCGTTTATGGTGGAAATTGCAGCTATACATCTTGAAGGGGATGCCATATAGTGGTTTGACTAGTTTGAACATACTCATGGAGTCCTCTCATGGCGACATTTCCAAGAAGGACTGCTGATCTGCTTCAGACCAACCGATTAGAGAACATTGAAGTACAACTAGCAAAGATCCGACAAACCTCCACCATTCAGGAGTACCAAACTAGGTTTGAAAGGATATCTAATCAAACTCATGATTGGTCTAGAAAATAGCTATTAGGGACCTTCATTGAGGGCTTGAAGCCAGAGATCTGGGGAGAAGTTAAAGCGTGACAACTGTACACGCTTATGGCAGCCGCACGACTTCAAGAGGAGCGATTGAACCATGAAGCCCGGAGGACTAGAGTCACTCCCCAACTAGCAATTTTGAAGCCCTTAGTGTTAGAACCCTTACAGATTCTAAACTTGGGGTTGATCTCTTTAGGGGATCGGCCTCCTTGGAACTCTATAGGGGTTCCTCCCTCTAAGTTGCTGCTCAAAGGCTGCAGAAAAGATTCATCTATTGCTTAAGAAAAGAGAAGGAATACATGGCTATTTATAGGGCTTCTAAACCCTAACTCCTAATAGGACTCTTACTAAAGACTCTTACTTCTAACCAACTCCTAATAGGACTCCTACTTAAGACTCCTATTCCCTTACAACTCCTAATTCTTCTCTAAGAAAAAATCTCCTACATGAATGCCCCTCTCAATTAGGACTCTCCTAGCTAGAGTCCTAATAGAATGTCCCTCTCAATTAGGACTCTCTTAGCTAGAGTTCTAACAGTTTTACATGAATGTCCCTCTCAATTAGGACTCTCCAAGCTAGAGTCCTAACAGACCCGCCCTCTTCAAATCAGCCTTGTCCTCGAGGCTGATGATTCATGAATTCTGAAAATTTGATCTTCATGTCGTCATAGTTCTCCCAAGTGGCATCTTCTATTGGTAGGTTCGCCCACTGTATTAGCACTTCATTAGTGGGTCGTCGTCGTCGAGTCACGATCCGTCGATCAATAATGGCACTTGGCTGGGTCTGGAGTTCTCTTTGGGTAGTCATATTTGGTGGATGGCTTTGGGCTATCTCCAAGCACCTATTTAAAACTTCTGTCTGGCTGTTGGTTTGTGGGTGATATGTCGTACTCCTTTTCAATTTAGTACCCTGCATATGGAATAACTTTGTCCAAAATCTGCTCTTGAAGATGCAAGTAGAATTTGTCACAAGCACAATGCGTCCCTTATAGCATAATTCTTTTGAGTCCCGATTGTAATGAGCCACGGAGCTTGGTGCTTCCTCCAATTATTTTTTTTTTCTTACTAGTCTCTGAATCTTTCTGCCATTCCATCTTAATATCCTCAAGGAAGTCGCTGGTTGGAAGTAAAACGACCGAAAATTCAGCTTGCTCAGGTAGCTGCGAAAGCGCATCTACAACAACATTCTCTTTCCACATTTTGTAAGTTATTTCATAATCAAATCCAAGAAGTTTTGTT
The DNA here is from genome assembly GCF_036884655.1 of Musa acuminata AAA Group. Taxonomy (NCBI): domain Eukaryota; kingdom Viridiplantae; phylum Streptophyta; class Magnoliopsida; order Zingiberales; family Musaceae; genus Musa; species Musa acuminata. The sequence continues at coordinate 31,021,624 of NC_088335.1, read as the reverse complement.
ACCCATTTTTGCTGCTCAGGGGAAGATATCTTCAGCTCCAAGAGATATTTTAGGCTTTTATGGTCGGTCTTTATTTGAAAATATCGCCTGATCAAGTACAATCTCCACCTCGTTGCTGCGCGCACAATGGCGAGCATCTCCTTATCATATGTTAACTTATTTTGATAGGAGGGAGATAATGCCTTGCTAGTGTATGCGAGTGGTCGACCATCTTGTATGAGAATGGCTCCAATTCTGACTCCAGATGTGTCGGCCTCAATAATGAAGGGTCGGTTGAAATCTGGTAGTGTTAGCACCGGCGTCATCGTCATGGCTGCCTTAAGTTTGTCGAAGGCAGTGGAGGCTCTGTCCAACTATTGGAAGACATCTTTTTCCAGTAAGGAAGTAAGTGGTGCATTGATCTTTCCATAGTTTTTCACGAACTTGCGGTAGTAACCTGTTAAACCCAGAAAGCCATGTAGCAATTTTATGTTTCTCGGGGTTGGCCAGTTTTGCATTACTTTAATTTTGAAGGGGTCCACCATCACACCTTCCTTTGATATGATATGCCCAAGATATCCCACCTTTTGTTGAAGAAAGTAAAAATTCGTAGTGGCCGTTGTGTTTTCGAAAGGCGATTTTCGGTATGACTCCTTCGTACACTCGTATTTGATAATACCCGGATCGAAGGTCCAGCTTTGTGAAGATTTGTGCTCCCTGTCATCTAGCAATTCATCTGCTATTGGAATAAGGTATTTGTTCTTGATGGTTATGTCATTGAGAGCTCGGTAATCAACGCATATTCGTCATGTTCCGTCCTTCTTGTGTACAAGTAGCATCGGTGAAAAGTAGAGGTTGCAACTTGGCCGAATAACTCCTATTTCAAGCATCTCTTTTAAAATCCTTTCTATTTCATCATTCTGGAGATGTGGATACTGATATGGCTGAGTATTTGCTGGAGATTTGACAGGAAAAATCATTATACAATGATCATGCCAACGAGTAAGAGGTATGTTGTGCGGCTCGTCAAATATATCTGAAAATTCAGCAAGCAAAGGAAATAGGTTTGGATCTTCAAATTCTATTGGCTCTCCTTTAATTTGCTGCTCAAGTTTTACCAAAAAGCCCCTGCATGCTTTATGCAAAACCTTCTCCATTTGTTGTGTGCAAATCATCGTTACGTCGCCCTCACGTTTCCCATGCAGTATCACCTGTTTCTCCTTACTATAAAATTTTATAAATAGTTGCATAAAATTTCAAGAAATATCACCTAATGTCATCAACCATTTAATTCTGAGTATGGCCTCATAATCATCAAGAGGGAGGAGGAAGAAATATGCAATTATCTCTTGGTCCTGCAGTAACAGTTTCACCTTACTGTTTAGGAAGTTATTAGTGCTGCCCGTCCCGATGAGAACAGTGATCGGTTGTTGTTTGAGAAGGCCTCCAACTTTCATCGTTTGCGGGTTTGAGTAGCCAGCTAGTGTTTGTACCATAACTTCGGTCGGTTGTGGCTCTTCTTCTACATCTTTTTCTTCATGTTCAAGACTCTCTTCTGAATATTCAATGACCTCTTCTTCTATTGGTTCAATCATAAGAAGTCCTCCTTTACTACAGCGATGCTCACGGCTCCACGGCTCATCACAATGCCAACATAACCCCTTCGTATATCGCTCCTGAAGCTCTTCTCCTGTTAACCTCTTTGGTGCAGGGACTTGGTCGATAGTAGGGGGGGCTGAGGGCTTCAATATTACTGGTTGAGGAGCGACCCTAGTCCTCCGAGCTTCATGGTTCAATTGCTCCTCTTGATGTCGTGCGAAAGAGATGGCTGCCATAAGCGTGTACGGTTGTCGCGCTTTAACTTCTCCTCGGATCTCCGGCTTCAAGCCCTCAATGAAGGTCCTCAATAGCTGTTTTTGAGACCAATCATGATTTTGATTAGATAACCTTTCAAACCTGGTTTGGTACTCCTGAATGGTGGAGGTTTGTCGGATCTTTGCTAGTTGTTCGTTAATATTCTCGTAATCGGTTGGTCTGAAGCGGATCAGTAGTCCTTCTTTGAATTGTTGCCATGAAAGGACTCCATAAGTATGTTCAAACTGTTTAAACCATTGTATAGCATCCCCTTCAAGATGTATAGCTGCAATTTTTGTTAGGATCGGAGCGGCACTAAGAGGGGGGGGTGAATTAGTGCAGCGGATTAAAACTTCGGTTTTAGAAAAATCTTTCGTATGATAAGAACGGAACTTGAAAGACTTAACTTGAAAGCGTATTCTTGAAGTTGCGCAGCAAAGGTAATAAGGAACTAAAGCATGTAAGAAGGTTTGCAGTAATGTAAACAGCAATAATGAAATGCAAACCAGAGATTACGCCGATTTTAGAGTAGTTCGGTCAAATGACCTACATCCACTTGCGAGGCCCCTCTTTGATGAGGCTCCCACCTTCCACTAGCAAATCTCTTGAAATGGAAGGGTAAATACCCCTCTTACAACCTTTTACAAACAGCTCAACCTCTTATAAATTTTCAATAAGAAAGAAGGAGGAGAACTCTCTAGCAAATTGAAAACAAGACTTGCTAAGACTTTCTAAGACTTTTCTCTCAATCAAAATGCTTCTCAAAAGTTGTGATCTCAGCTGAGATTTGAGGGTTATTTATAGGCCTCAAGAGGATTCAAATTTTGGGCTCCAAAATTTGAATTCTCTTTGGGTTCCCGATGCTGGCGGTGCCACCGCCCAGCCAAGCGGTGCCACCGTCCAGCGTTCAGGTGCTGGGAGGTGCAACCGCCCAGCCCAGGAGGTGTCACCGCCCAGCTCTCGGGTGCTGGGCGATGCCACCGCCTGGCTCTCCGATTTCACTAGTTTGGCTTAATTTTAGCACAAACCATATCCGACTTTGGGCCCAGTTGGCCCCTAACCAGGATATAGGATTATCTCTTAATCCTAATCCTAATTACAAGTGAACTACATAACAAAAACACATCCTAAGCAAGCTTTCAACCGCGAACGTCGAGTCTTGTTTCGGCGAGCTTTCCGACGAACTTCTTCCGATGGACTCCCATCAAGCTCCCAATCTTGTGATGACTTTAACGAGTAGCCGAGCCTTCTCGGTGATCTCCGTGAACCTCCGATGATCTCTTCGGCGAACTTCCGAAAATTCCGATAGGTTCCCGATTTCTTCTCGGTTGGTTCCGACAGCATCTCCGACGATTCTTCGGACTCTTAAACATCCATCGATCTTGACTCCGGTATTCTTGCTTTGTGTTTTTTGGTTATCGTAGTTAATCCTGCACACTTAACTCAATAATATGGATTAGATCAATTAACCCATCAATTGATTTCATCATCAAAATCCGAGATTCAACAATCTCCCCCTTTTTGATGATGACAATCAATTGATGACGGAGTTAAACATAACTCCCCCTATCTATATGCCATATTATGAGAAGATGAAAACACTTGAATTCCATCCATAGAATTCAAGCATAAACCGATAAGTTCTAACCGTAGAACTTATCGTCATTCTCATTAAGCAATAGTAAATACAAAACTTCGATGAAAATCATGATAAGAGACAATTTTTACTACGATAGAAGATAAAGATTTTCAACATGAATTTCATGATGTGAATGTAAGGCATGCCTTCAATATGATCAATCAATCTTGCGATATTTTCACGGATTTTGCAAGGCATATAAGACATTCATATCACACAAGTTTTTCTAATTCATATAAGTCATGCTATTGTTATGGTGTAAGTCATCACTTAGTCATCATTTCTCCCCCTTTGTCATCAGCAAAAAGAGACAAGCCAGCTAATTTATGATCATAGAAAAAAGGTTTAGCATTTAATAGGAACCAAAGTTCATCATTCAAATTTGCCAGAAATAGTTTATCCAAAAGACATCATCATTTATGCAGATCAAAATAGTAGTTATCGAAAAGGAAGGATCAGTTATCGTTCAATCGATGACAAACTTTGAACTTGTTGTTAAAAGCAAACAGAACAGAATAAAAAGATACATCAATTTAATCCTTAGGAGGTAATCCCCAGTGGAGTCGCCAATTGTTGAGAGATGGAAAGCTTGGACCACCAAGAATCCTTCTCCAATGCTTCTAAGAGTTAGAATGAGGTTTAGAGGGAATGGGAGAGGGTTTTGAGAGCCTTTTTTTCGGGTTGGGGGCGGTGTCACCGCCGGCCCTAACCCCTCAGGTTAATAAGGGTCGCTCGGTCGGTGCCACCGCCAAACCGAGCGGTGTCACCGCCTGGCGCCCGAGCACCAGGCGGTGCAACCGCCGGATCTGGCGGTGCCACCGCTGGCATCCTGCGGAGGAAAGAAAAAAAATTTTCTTCCTCCCTTTTGTTTAGCTTCTTCCCTCAAGATCATAAGTTATACTTTAATGGATCATTTTGAATTGAAGAAGAAGGAAGAAATCAAATCCACAAAAGAAAGGAAAAGGACGAGTCATTTTTCGTGAAGCTCATTTTAGGGACAATTTAACATGCCTAATTCCCTTCTAATGAATTCAAATTGATCTTCATTCAAAGCTTTTGTAAATATATCTGCTAATTGATGCTTTGTGTCAATGAATTCTTGAACAACATCATTGTTAAGGACATGATCGCGTATGAAATGATGCCTAACGTCGATGTGCTTAGTTCTAGAGTGCTGAATTGGATTTTTAGTAAGACATATGGCACTAGTATTATCACATTTTATGGGAATGTTTTTAAAGTGAATTCCATAGTCTTCTAATATATTTTTCATCCAAATGACTTGTGCACAACATGCACTTGCAGCAATGTATTCGGCTTCCGCCGTAGATAGTGCAACTGAATTTTGTTTCTTGGAAGTCCAAGAAACAAGTGCATGTCCTAAAAATTGGCATGTTCCGGATGTACTTTTTCTATCTATCCTACATCCGCCAAAATCGGCATCTGCATAAGCTATTAGATCGAATTTTTCAGATTTTGGATACCACAATCCTAAATTTGGAGTTCCTTTAAGATACCTAAATATTCTTTTAACACTCTTTAGATGAGATAATTTAGGATTAGATTGAAACCTAGCGCAAAGTCCTACACTAAACATAATATCTGGTCTAGTCGCGGTGAGGTAGAGTAGACTACCTATCATTCCCCTATATGTTTTTTGATCGAAATTTTCACTATTTTCATCCATATCTAACTTAGTCGCAGTACTCATAGGGGTGTTTATTGCTTTTGAATTATCTATGTTAAATCGTTTTAACAATTCTAATGTATATTTGGATTGGTTAAGAAATATACCATCACTAAGTTGTTTGATTTGTAATCCTAAAAAGAAAGTTAATGTTGAATCTCATATTTTGATGATGAAACTAATTGATAATTATGTTTATGTTTAACTGTATTTTGAGTGATGCAGGTCTACTCGATCAGGATTAGACATTAATGCAGGAGGAATTGACGTTGTGCCGGAGGAGATCACGTCAGGGTATTGGACGGCAGAAGGCTTCGGACGTTGGGCGTCGGGCCAAGGAGAGTGGAATTGCGCCAAGGATATTGGGGTTGCGGAGGTCAACCGCCGATTGGGCAACAGGCCGCAAGAGAGGACGATGCACCGAAGAATTGGACGAAGCGCCAACCAATGATGTGCCGGGCAACAGAATGTCAATTCGCGTTGTAATAATTGTCTAGATCGGAGTTGAGTTTTGATTTGTGTGTGCAGGATTAACTATGATAACGATGAAGACATAAAGCGAAACAAAGTGCTGGAGTCAAGCGCGAAGGATTTGTTGCGAGTTCGAGAGTTCGACGGAAGTCCGAAGGTTCATCGGGAATGTTGTCGGAACTAGCCGAGAATGAGTAGGGAGCTTGCCGAAGGGTTTTTCGGAAGCTCACCGGAAGGTTCGTTGGAAGTTCGCGGAGCTCACCGAGAAAGATCAGAGCTTACCGAAGAAGCTCGTTGGAACTCGCCAAGATCAAATCGTGAAGTCTAGGAGCTTGCCGGGAGTCCGCAGAATGGTTTTCGAGAGTTTATCGGAAGACCGTCGGAAGTTCGCCGGAAGCTCGCCGGAAGAAGTCTTGACTTATGGACTTTGTAATAGCTTAGAAAATGTCTTTAAATTCATAGTTAGCATGTTAATTAGGGTTAGGATTAGGTGTTAATCCTATAACCCAAGTAGGGGCCAATTGGGCCCGAGTTCGGACTGGTTTGGGCCAAATTTGGAGCCCAACCAGTGAGCTGATTTGGCCTAGGCGATGGCACCGCCCAGCACCCGAGAGCTGGGCGGTGACACCTCCTGGGCTGGGCGGTTGCATCGTCCAGCACCCGAGCGCTGGGCGGTGGCACCGCCAGCATCGGGAACATAAGAGAATTCAAATTTTTGGAGCCCAAATTTGAATCCTCTTGAGGCCTATAAATACCCCTCAAATCTCAGCTGAGAATATAACTTTTTGAGTAGCAAGTGATTGAGAGAAAAGTCTTAGAAGAGTCTTTGCCTTTCTTGTTTTCAATTTGCTAGTGTTCACCTCCTTCTTTCTTGCTGAAAATCTGTAAGAGAGTGAACCGCTTGTAAAAGTTGTAAGAGGGGTATTTACCCTTCCCTTTCAAGAGATTTGCTAGTGGAAGGTGGGAGCCTCATCGAAGAGGGGCCTCGCAAGTGGATGTAGGTCACTTGACCGAACCCCTTTAAAAACGGCGTAATCTCTGGTTTGTATTTCATTACTGCTATTTACATTACTGCAAACCCTCTTACTTGCTTTATTTCCTCATTACATTTACTGCACAACTTTGCGAATACGCTTTCAAGTTATGCACTCCCGATTCCGATTTTTATCGTACGAAAGATTTGTGAAACCAACGTTTTAAGCCGCTGCACTAATTCACCCCCCCCTCTTAGTGCCGCTCCGATCCTAACAATTGGTATCAGAGCCTGGTATTTCTCATTTCGGATTTACACCTGAGAGAAATGGCTCTTCATGGCTTTCAAGAGGGCTTATCGGTTGTTCGTCCACCGTTGTTTAACGGATTGGACTACACTTATTGGAAAACTCGAATGAGAGTTTTCTTGATTCCTATGAATTTGGATTTATGGAATATCGTTGAAAATGGTTTTCAACTTCCCTCTAAACCGATGAACGAATGGTCGGATTTGGAGAAGAAATATTTTTCTTTAAATGCAAAAGCTTTGAATGCCTTATTTTGCGCTTTGGACAAAAATGAGTTCAATCGGATTTCTACGTGCGAAACGGCTTTCGATATTTGGCGAACACTTGAAATCACGCACGAGGGAACTAGTAGAGTCAAAGACTCGAAAGTTAATATTTTATTGCATGATTTTGAGCTTTTTCAAATGCAACCAAGCGAGACTATAGGCGACATGTACACCCGTTTCATGGATGTCGTCAATAATCTAAGAGTTTTTGGTAAATCTTTTTCGAATTTTGATCTCGTAAGTAAGATCTTAAGATCCCTTCCAAAAAGGTGGGATTCTAAAATAATCGCAATACAAGAAACAAAAGATTTAAATATTTTTCCACTTGAAGAACTAATTGGTTTGTTGATGACATATGAAATGGTGCACAATGCACATGATAAACAAAATCACCTTCCAAAGAACAGGAAGGATTTGGAACTCCGGACAAATGGATACCACTTGAGCAATGACTCAAGTGATGAGGACAATGATGAACTTGAATTTCGAATACTAAATCTTAATAAGTTTATTAAACAAAAATCTAAAATAAACAATGAACTTGAACGGAGGAAGAGGCCAAAGAAGAGGAAGGTAACCAAGGATGAATCAAGAACTTCCAAAGGTGAAACGGCGAATTGGGCTTTGACGGGCTTCGACTACAAAGTAAGTAACTCAACTCTCTTGAATTATTTTGAAATTACTTGAAGTTTTTCATGAGTTCTTAATTTAGATAGTAGGAATAGGAAATAAAAAAAATTATTTTTCAAAAATTATATCATGTTTTTTTTTTTAGCATCTTTGAAAAAATTAAAAATTTGATCAATGAAAAGTATATTGCTAAGGTTTCATGCATATTATGTTTTGAAATGTTGAATGATGTATGCAACATTATGGATTATAGTTATATGATATGTGATAATGCTTAGGATTAATCCATGCATGTGTATTTTGATGATTTTATGTCATGCATAAGTTTTTGAAGTAAATGTTGATTTGATACTCTCATTTTGGATTAACATGTTTTTGGTTTAATCATTTTTATGATGAATTAAGATGACATTCTCATGACATATTAAGATGACAAAGTGTATGTACATCTATGTATGAATTTCTTGATAGTCTTTTGATGATAGATGTGATATCATGATGTTTTATTTTTGATGTGTTTGGTCTTGACGGTTTTATGACAAAACTTTTGTTTTGATTTTAAATGATGATACATGTTTTCACAAAAAGATTTGAACACCCTCACATGAAATCAATTATATGAAATGGAAATAAATTTTATATCCTATTGAGATTAATGAATTTAGTTTACAAATCTTGTGAATCTCATGAAAATAAACATGATGAATATTTTAAAAATAAATGAGTGTATCATGTATTTGGTCTTAATGATTTCTCTTAAACATATTTTTTTGAAATCATACTTGATGATGAATATCAAGATATTAAAAGGATGTTATCATGGAATCATACTTGATGATTTGTTCTATGAAATTTACCTTTCCATCTTAAATATTGACACTTGTTTTATTAAAGGTAAAGGAATGCTTATAAGAAGCAAATCACATGAATAGAAATTTATAAAAACGAAATACGATCCTCTATCTTATCGATTTTTCAATAAATCTATGCTTGTCATGTATGAATTTATTGAATGTGATTTTGAGGATGATTTCGGATTTCACAAATGCTTGATTCATACTTATGACATGAGACACATTTTAAATATGAATAATGTTCAATGCTTCAATCATATTATATATCTCCCTTAATTCATTTTGTTCTCCTAGATTTATTTACGAAAGAGGAGAATCGTCCAAAAATAAAATGATTCAAATGAATCACTTATCGATATGTCTTTTTGAAATATATTTTTAATGTGATGTTGATAATTTGAGATGCCTATTGGAATTCATGACATAAGATAATTGAATCCTTGACTTACTCTAGCTTGAAAATAGATGTTTAAAATCTTGCTTGATTAGCTGTTTTATAAGATTTTGCCTTTATGTCTTGAACTTTCATGCTTATCTTGATTTGGCATATAATGACTAAGGCATGCTTAGATAAAAAAGAATCACTTCAAAAATGCTTTTCCTATCGGATCAAGATTAATGATTTCATGATATTTTGTGAATCTCGAAATTGATTTTGATGACTTGATTATGAGTTTCAAGTTACCAATTTGATTTGAATAAGTTTTATTTAAATCATAATCTTGATCTAGTAAAATTGGAATCACAAATAATATCTTTTGGTATTCATGAATTGATACTCTCAATATGAAAGTATTGGTATTCATGACTTGAATTTAATTGAAACATTGCATGCTTAAATTAATCATTCTCCTATGTTTCAAAAATTCCTTAAAAGCCTTATGAGATGATTGAAAATTAATTTGCTTTATGATGAATCATGAATCATGACTTGATTTATGATATTGATATATTTTAATCATGATCCTTGGTTGTATAATCCTTTTGCTCTATTAAAAGGATTTATTGAATGAATCATGTCCTTCTTGAATTTTCTTGATATCATGACATGATTTTGTAAGTTGGCTTGTATAATGATTAAAATCTTTTGGCCATCGATTTCTCCCTTCTTTTCGGTAATGACAAAGGGGGAGAAATATATGAATTGATACTATAAGTGCCATATTTAAATTTGAATTATGTTGAGATATCAAAAAAAGCTTGCATCGAAATATATGGTAAATTGATAATCGAAATGCTATGATTGCCATATGCCATGTTTGCATCATATTAAGATATCAAGAACTAGCATTGTAATTTTACTTGCTGATATCTTGTCATATGATGAAATACTACGAATTGTTGCTAAAATGATGCATGTAACACTTATGCTTTTTATGTGATGTATTGCATATGATGTGTATCATGAATGCTTTAAATGATGAATGTTTGGTATCATGATCAACATGTTGATAAATGCTTGAAAATTTTAATGTTTGAGTATCATGTATGATATACTTATTAATGATGATTAATTTATTTTTCGGTATCGTGCATGAAAAATAAGGTTATTGAAATTGTGTATGTTTTAATTTGAATATATAATGATGCACAAATAAGAATGATACTTACCTTTGGCATAATATGAAAATTGATATAAGGGTCTTCCCTTCTTTTTGACAATGACAAAGGGGAGCAAGAATTTCTAGTGTGGACATCATTAAAAGAGGCAAACTAACTAGCTTGCACAATTCAAGATGAAAGCAAAAATTGCACTTCTCAAAACAGAAGATGCAAATGTAACATTTGCCAAATTGTTTGGTTGCCTCATGTAAAACATTATCTCTTGCTAGTTTGACATTTTTGCTAGCTTGTATGTTGCAAAACTTGATCACTTTTTCAAACATTTTACTAGCTTGCATGCTCTAAAAATATTGTAAAATTTGCTAGCTTGTATGTTGTAGAAATTACTATCATACTACCTTGCATATCTATGATGATAGCAAAATTGCATAATGATAAAACTAGGAGATTATGTTAATTATGCAATGTTGGTATCCAATGTTGAACTTGGATATTTCAAAAACTTGCAACTTGCACATTGCAATAGGAAGCAAGAGTCATGGGCCTACATAAGAAAGCTATCTTGCATTTGCTTTCGAAATTTTTACTAGCTTGTATGTTGCAAAACTTGCTCACTTTTTCAAAAACTTTGCTAGCTTGCACTTTGTAAAGGAAGCAAAAATAGCACTTCTCTAAAGAGAAGAAAGAACTTACTATTTTGAACATCACAAAAATTTGCTACCTTGCATGATGTAAAATTTGCTAAGATCACTATCACAAAAGAGTTGCTATCTCAAAAAAGCAAATGTGCTATCTTGTCTATCTCAAAATACAAAGCATGCTAACTTGTTACGGAAGCAAAATTGCTAGCTCAAACATTGCAAAGGAAGCAAAAATTTGCTAGCTTGAAACTTGCTAGCATGTAGTCTAAAGAGAAGCAATTAGTTGTTATATCAAGAAATGCAAACATGCTAAACTTACAAATCTTTAATTGCTAGATTGCATGATGATAAAATTTGATACTATATTTTTCATGCAATGTATGAAACTTTTTTTCTCTAAACACATAAGAGTAGGAACTTCTCCTTTTTGTTGATGACAAAGGGGGAGAAGTATATTGATGACTTCATGCATTAAATTAAATATTTTATATATTTGCATGATGGTTTAAATGTTTATTAGAACTAGTGATGAATGTTACTTGGATTTGGGATAATCCAAGTGTTCTATCAATGGCATATTGATAGGGGGAGTTTGGTTAAACTCCGGGGAGTTAAAGTTAACTCCGTTAGTCATCAATTAGTTGTCATCATCAAAAAGGGGGAGATTGTTGAATCTCGTATTTTGATGATGAAACTAATTGATAAGTATGTTTATGTTTAACTGCATTTTGAGTGATGCAGGTCTACTCGATCAGGATTAGACAATTAATGCAGGAGGTATTGACGTTGTGCCGGAGGAGATCACGTTAGGGTATTGGACGGTAGAAGGCTTCGGACGTCGGGCGTCGGGCCAAGGAGAGTGGAATTGCGCCAAGGATATTGGGGTTGCGGAGGTCAACCGCCAATTGGGCAACAAGCCGCAAGAGAGGACGATGCACCGAAGAATCGGACGAAGCGCCAACCAATGATGTGCCGGGCAACAGAATGTCAATTCGCGTTGTAATAATTGTCTAGATCGGAGTTGAGTTTTGATTTGTGTGTGCAGGATTAACTATGATAACGATGAAGACATAAAGTGAAACAAAGTGCTGGAGTCAAGCGCGAAGGATTTGTTGCGAGTTCGAGAGTTCGACGGAAGTCCGAAGGTTCGTCGGGAATGCTGTCGGAACTAGCTGAGAATGAGTAGGGAGCTTGCCGAAGGGTTTTTCGGAAGCTCGCCGGAAGGTTCGTTGGAAGTTCGCGGAGCTCACCGAGAAAGATCGGAGCTTACTGAAGAAGCTCGTTGGAACTCGCCAAGATCAAATCGTGAAGTCTAGGAGCTTGTCGGGAGTTCGCAGAATGGTTTTCGAGAGTTTATCGGAAGACCGTCGGAAGTTCGCCGGAAGCTCGCCGGAAGAAGTCTTGACTTACGGACTTTGTAATAGCTTAGAAAATGTCTTTAAATTCGTAGTTAGCACATTAATTAGGGTTAGGATTAGGTGTTAATCCTATAACCCAAGTAGGGGCCAATTGGGCCCGAGTTCGGACTAGTTTGGGCCAAATTTGGAGCCCAACCAGTGAGCTGATTTGGCCTAGGCGGTGGCACCGCCCAGCACCCGAGAGCTGGGCGGTGACACCTCCTGGGCTGGGTGGTTGCACCGTCTAGCACCCGAGCGCTGGGCGGTGGGACCGCTTGGCTAGGCGGTGGCACCGCCAGCATCGGGAACATAAGAGAATTCAAATTTTTTGAGCCCAAATTTGAATCCTCTTGAGGCCTATAAATACCCCTCAAATCTCAGCTGAGAATACAACTTTTTGAGCAGCAAGTGATTGAGAGAAAAGTCTTAGAAGAGTCTTTGCCTTTCTTATTTTCAATTTGCTAGTGTTCACCGCCTTCTTTCTTGCTGAAAATCTGTAAGAGAGTGAACCGCTTGTAAAAGTTGTAAGAGGGGTATTTACACTTCCCTTTCAAGAGATTTGATAGTGGACGGTGGGAGCCTCATCGAAGAGGGGCCTCGCAAGTGGATGTAGGTCACTTGACCGAACCACTTTAAAAACGGCATAATCTCTGGTTTGTATTTCATTACTGCTATTTACATTACTACAAACCCTCTTACTTGCTCTATTTCCTCATTACATTTACTACACAACTTTGCGAATACGCTTTCAAGTTAAGCACTCCCGATTCCGATTTTTATCGTACGAAAGATTTGTGAAACCAACGTTTTAAGCCGCTGCACTAATTCACCCCCCCCTCTTAGAGCCGCTCCGATCCTAATAGTTAATTCACCCATTAAACTCATTTCAAATTCATGACTCATATATTTGGCAAATGATTCACATAGTGATTCATCCGAAGAGCCAAAAATAATATAGTATCAACCTTGCCTTTGGTAAAATTATTTAAAATAAGAAAGGAACTAAGCCTTTCATACCAAGCTCTAGGAGCTTGTTGCAAGCCATAGAGAGCTTTAGTCAATTTGAATACATGATTAGGAAGAAGAGAATTTTCAAATCCGGGAGGTTGTTCGACATATACTTCTTCGGAAATAAAACCATTCAAGAAAGCACTTTTGACATCCATTTGAAATAGTTTAAAATTATTACTACTAGCATAGGCAAGGAGCATCCTTATGGCTTCTAATCGAGCCACGGGAGCGAAGGTTTCTTCGTAATCGATACCTTCTTCTTGGTTGAAACCTTTGGCCACTAATCTAGCCTTGTTTCTAACCACGATATCATTTTCGTCTTGCTTGTTTCTAAAGACCCACTTAGTACCTATGACTAAGTGGTCACTTGGTCTAGGAACAAGCTTCCATACCTCATTCCTCTCAAATTGGTTCAATTATTCTTGCATTGCAATGACCCAAAAATCATCTTTTAAGGCTTCGTCAATGCATTTAGGTTCAATTTGAGAAAGGAAAGCGGCGTTAGCACAAAAATTCTTGAAAGAAGAACGAGTTTGAACCCCTTTTGTTGTATCTCCTATAATTAGCTCCTTTGGATGAGCATCTACATACTTCCATTCTTTGGGTAAAGAAATTTCGGAAGAAGCATTCAAATGGCTATTTTGAGGAGGGGGTTCGTTTAAATTCAAATTATCAAAACCAAGATCATCATCAAAATCATTTTTCTTTAAATCTGAAATTTCATTAAAAACTACATGAATAGACTCTTCTATTACTAAGGTCCTTTTGTTAAAGACACGAAAGGCCTTAGAAACGGAGGAGTAACCAAGAAAAATGCCTTCATTGGATTTAGCATCAAATTTACCTAGGGCATCCTTTTCATTTAAAATGAAGCATTTACAACCAAAAACTTAAAAATAAGAAATATTTTGTTTTTTGTTATTCCATAATTCATAGGGAGTTTTTGATAGAGATGGTCTTATTAGGACCCTATTCATGATGTAACAAGCCGTATTTACGGCTTCGGCCCAAAAATATTTGGGTAAACTATGTTCATTTAACATAGTTCTTGCCATTTCTTGTAGGTTTCTATTTTTCCTTTCAACTACTCCATTTTGTTGAGGATTTCTTGGAGTTGAGAAGTTATGATTGTACCCATTAACTTCGCAAAAATTTTGAAAGTCATGATTTTGGAATTCATGACCGTGATCACTCCGAATTGATGAAATCATGAAGCCTTTTTCGTTTTGAGTGAGTTTACAAAACTTAGAGAAACACTTGAAGCAATCACTTTTGTGAGCTAAGAAATAGGTCCAAGTGTATCTAGAGTAGTCATCCACAATCACAAAAGCATATTTGCTTCCACCTAGACTTGTTGTATTAATTGGTCCAAATAAGTCCAAATTGATCAATTGTAATGGTCTAGTGGTGCTAATTTGATTTTTTGGTTTGAAGTTTGTTTTATTTGTTTGCCTAGTTGACATGCATCGCATACCTTATCCTTAATAAACTTCATATTCGGAATCCCTCGTACTAATTCTTGAGATGAGATTTTAGATATTGTTTTCATGCTTGCATGACCTAATCTCCTATGCCAAAGCCGAGCATCATCATTTACGGCGAAGAAACACATTTCATTACCTAGTTCATCAAGATTGATGGTATAGACATTATTTTGTTTTAAAGCAATCATAGTCATGTTATGATTTGGTTTTTCAATAATGCACATATTTGATTCAAATCTAACGATATAACCTTTATCGCATAGTTGACTAATACTTAAGAGATTGTGTTTCCAATCCATCAACTAGTAAAACATCATCAATGGAAAAACTAAATTTGTTACCAATAGTTCCCTTGCCAATGATTTTGCCTTTGTTGTTGTCTCCGAAGGTGACGTACCCTTCTTCTTTGCTAGTGAGCATAGAGAAATGAGATGGATCTCCAGTCATATATCTTGAGAATCCACTATCGAGATACCATCTCTTGCTCCTAGCTTGTGGGTTTGTTTACAAAAGAGGATGATTTTTAGGTACCCATTTAATTTTGGGTGCCTCAAAAATTGACCCACTAATTTTGTTATTTATTATTGAATCCTTTATAGTTCCTTTAGGAACCCATATTAATTTTTGTGAACTAATTTTCCTAAATAGACATTTGTAGGCAATATGTCCGGATTTGCAACAGAAGTTGCATTTCATATAAGAGGAAACATGTAATGTAGGTCCTTTTATGAAAGTGGTAGGATTTTGATGTAATCCTTTTACAAATCCAATTCTATTTCTATTTACGATGTGACCCTTGTGTGCAAGGATCATATCTAATCCTTTGCTACCAACCTTAAACTTGTTTAAGGTTTCTTTAAGAAGCAAATTTTCATTTTTTATTGCTTCTAAATGCTCATACTTAGAGCATGAAGATTCTCAAACTTATCTTGTAGCAAAGCATGCTCTTTCTTTAAGATACTTAACTTCTTGCTAACAATTCTACATTTATCAAATAATTCATGAAAAGCGATAGAGAGTTCTTCAAAAGATAAATCTTCATTAAATAAATCACATACCTCTTCTCCTAAAGCCATTAGCGCGTAAAGAGCAACTTGCTCGGTGTTGGACTCCTCTTCTTCGGACGCGCTTGAATCATCCCACGTTGCCTTGAGCGCCTTCTTCTTTGATGTTCTCTTTTTGGCTTAAGGACAATCATTCTTGTAGTGTCCCAGTTTTTTGCATTCATAGCAAATCACTTGGTCCTTCTTTTGTTCAAATTTGTTTTTTGTATTATTTTTAAATTTGTTCTTTCTTAAGTATTTCTTAAATTTTTGAGTCAAAAGTGCGATGTCATTGTCACTGTCCTCATCACTTGATGTTTCTTTCAAGTGGTCTTCTTGTGATTTGAGTGTCATATCCTTCCTATTCTTTGGAAGGGGGTTCTCGAGCTCGTCATGAGCTTGACATGTCATTTCGTTGGTCATTAGAGACCCAATGAGTTCTTCAAGAGGGAATGCTTTAAGGTCTTTGGCCTCTTGAATGGCCGTAACTTTTGGATCCCAACTTTTAGGGAGAGATCTTAAGATTTTAGTTACTAGTTCAAAGTTAGTAAAATCTTTACCAAGAGCTTTGAGTCCATTGATGACATCCGTAAACCGGGTGTACATGTCTCCGATGGACTCACTTGGTTTCATTCGGAAAAGTTCGTAAGAGTGCACAAGGATGTTGATTTCGGACTCTTTCACTCGGCTAGTGCCTTCATGAGTGACCTCAAGAGTTCTCCAAATATCAAAGGCCGAATCACAAATTGAAACACGATTAAATTCATTTTTGTCTAGTGCACAAAACAAGGCATTCATAGCCTTTGCATTTAAAGCAAAAACCTTCTTCTCCGATTCATTCCATTCGCTCATCGGAAGAGAAGATTTTTGAAATCGGTTTTCAACAATAGACCAAAGCTCAAAGTCCATAGAAATGAGGAAGATCCTCATGCGAGTTTTCCAATATGTGTAATCTGACCCATTAAACAAAGGTGGTCGTGCAATAGAGTGGCCCTCTTGCATGCCGGAGTAAGCCATCTCTCTTGGGTATTAAACCAAATATGAGAGATAACCTTGCTCTGATACCACTTGTTAGGATCGGAGCGGCACTAAGAGGGGGGGGGGGGGTGAATTAGTGCAGCGGATTAAAACTTCGGTTTTAGAAAAATCTTTCATATGATAAGAACGGAACTTGAAAGACTTAACTTGAAAGCGTATTCTTGAAGTTGCGCAGCAAAGGTAATAAGAAACTAAAGCATGTAAGAAGGTTTGCAGTAATGTAAACAGCAATAATGAAATGCAAACCAGAGATTACGTCGATTTTAGAGTGGTTCGGTCAAATGACCTACATCCACTTGCGAGGCCCCTCTTTGATGAGGCTCCCACCTTCCACTAGCAAATCTTTTGAAATGGAAGGGTAAATACCCCTCTTACAACCTTTTACAAATAGCTCAACCTCTTACAAATTTTCAATTAGAAAGAAGGAGGAGAACTCTCTAGCAAATTGAAAATAAGACTTGCTAAGACTTTCTAAGACTTTTCTATCAATCAAAATGCTTCTCAAAAGTTGTGATCTCAGCTGAGATTTGAGGGGTATTTATAGGCCTCAAGAGGATTCAAATTTTGGGCTCCAAAATTTGAATTCTCTTTGGGTTCCCGATGCTGGCGGTGCCACCGCCCAGCCAAGCGGTGCCACCGTCCAGCGTTCGGGTGCTGGGAGGTGCAACCGCCCAGCCCAGGAGGTGTCACCGCCCAGCTCTCGGGTGCTGGGCGGTGCCACCGCCTGGCTCTCCGATTTCACTGGTTTGGCTTAATTTTAGCCCAAACCATATCCGACTTTGGGCCCAGTTGGCCCCTAACCAGGATATAGGATTATCTCTTAATCCTAATCCTAATTACAAGTGAACTACATAACAAAAACACATCCTAAGCAAGCTTTCAACCGCGAACATCGAGTCTTGTTTCGGCGAGCTTTCCGACGAACTTCTTCCGATGGACTCCCATCAAGCTCCCGATCTTGTGATGACTTTAACGAGTAGCCGAGCCTTCTCGTTGATCTCCGTGAACCTCCGACGATCTCTTCGGCGAACTTCCGAAAATTCCAATAGGTTCCCGATTTCTTCTCGGTTGGTTCCGGCAGCATCTCCGACGATTCTTCGGACTCTTAAACGTCCATCGATCTTGACTCCGGTATTCTTGCTTTGTGTTTTCTGGTTATCGTAGTTAATCCTGCACACTTAACTCAATAATATGGATTAGATCAATTAACCTATCAATTGATTTCATCATCAAAATCCGAGATTCAACAATTTTCACAATAGATGCATCTGCGATTTTGTGGTACCTTAAAATATCGCTACGCGCGTGAGATCCAACCAATCGGGTCTCCTTCTTCCCATCTAGGGAAGTCTACTCTCATGCATGGATAGTTGGAGTCAGTCATATAGCCTCCCCTCCCTTGGAAGTCATCTCTTCGGGCTTGGTGTGATTGGGCAAAGCTCTCTCCTTGATATGATTTCTTCAGGCTTAGTGGTCGCCCCAATCTGAGTTCGGTAAAGAGCATCCGAATCTTATCCTCCATTCGCGCCTCCAAAGCTTCGAATTTAGCATTGATTACCTCCTTAGATGCCATAGTATATGCCCCCAAATCTATGATGTTAAGATCTCTCTTTTGTTTTTGGGTTAAAGGCATGTATAGGTTGAGAGAAGTGATGGTTGAAAGGGTTGGTGGATTGGTGGATGTAGGCTGCGGTTTAGGCTTTTTTTGTGGCTATTTTGGGTGTAGTTTGAGGGTGTGGTTTGGTGGAGTTTTAGGGCTGTAGATGAAAGTTTTGGATCTCTAGTAGATGGTAGCAAAGGTTTGATAGAAATAAGTGGAAGTTGCAGCAAGTATGTGCTGTCTTGTAAGAGTAGAATTGTCGTCACGGAAACAACGGTTTCTCGATGTAATTTCCAACAAAAACTTGAGAGAATTGAGGAGGAAATTGATAGAAAAATCACAGTTTATATGACAGCAAGGATATCTAATTTAATCAAGAAAATTTCGGCAGTATAACAGCAAGGAAATTGGTGCAAGTTGCGCTTGCAGAATTCTCGTCGAGAAATTTCAGCGGGTAACGACGAAAATTTGCAGCTACCGAAAATCGTTTTTTGAGATGAATTTCTTAATAAATCAATCTTAGATGGAAGCCATGATGATCTATAAAGTGTATAAGAAATTTCATTCAAAAAAGATTGCAAATAGATGGGTTAAGGTAACAATATGCGATTGAAATTTTCTACAGCATAGATTTTCAAGTGCAACAGATTGGACATAAAAGATCAGTAGTTTATATTAAGAATTTTTCGATGAAACTAAAGGAAAATCTACTGTTAGGAAGTGTCAAAGATGTCATAAAAATTTTGTAGAATTTTGGATAGAAAAAGAACAGTAGCAAGATCAAACAGATGGTGCTATGCGGCTTGAATTCTGCAATTCAAGTGCAGCAGATTGGACATAAAAGATCAGCAGTTTATATTGAGAATTTTTTGAAAAAACTAAAGGGAAATCTGCTGTTAGGAAGTGTCAAAGATGTCATAAAAATTTCATAGAAATTTGGATAGAAAAAATACAGTAGCAAGATCAAACAGATGGTACTATGCGGCGGGAATTCTGCAATGTATCTTTCGTCGTAGAGATGAAAACTTTGTGACGAAAGGTTTATGGAGCAATATAGGAACAGTTTTTTTTTTTGGATTTTCGAATAAGGATAACTAAATTGCAGCAGCAGTAAGGTAGGAAACCAGAACCTGTTGCAATTCACGGGGAGATCAAAGGATGATCCGCGGTGGTGGAGATGATGGCGGAATTCGGTGACGATCTTTTAAGCAATTGTGGGAATTGCTTTGGATGGTTGTAGAGGGCTGATGGATGGCTGTGGAAGGGCAGCGAGATGCCAAGAACGCTGCTCTGATACCAGGTGATTGAACCCTTACAGATTCTAAACTTGGGGTTGATCTCTTTAGGGGATCGGCCTCCTTGGAACTCTATAGGGGTTCCTCCCTCCAAGTTGCTGCTCAAAGGCTGCAGAAAAGATTCATCTATTGCTTAAGAAAAGAGAAGGAATACATGACTATTTATAGGGCTTCTAAACCCTAACTCCTAATAGGACTCTTACTTAAGACTCTTACTTCTAACCAACTCGTAATAGGACTCCTACTCAAGACTCCTATTCCCTTACAACTCTTAATTCTTCTCTAAGAAAAAACCTCCTACATGAATGCCTCTCTCAATTAGGACTCTCCTAGCTAGAGTCCTAATAGAATGTCCCTCTCAATTAGGACTCTCTTAGCTAGAGTCCTAACAGTTTTACATGAATGTCCCTCTCAATTAGGACTCTCCAAGCTAGAGTCCTAACACTTAGCCCCCCCTACTATCACTTAAGCCCCTGTACCAAAAAGGTTAACAAGAGAAGAGCTTCAGGAGCATTATGCGAAGGGGTTATGTTGGCACTACAACGAGCTATGGAGCCACGAGCATCGCTATAAAAAAGGGAGACTTCTTGTGATTGAACCAGTAGAAGAAGAGGTCATTGAACTTCTAGAGGAGAGCCTTGAACTTGAAGAAGAAGATGTAGAAGAAGAGCCATAACCGATCGACTTTACGGTACACACACTAGCCAGCTACTCAAACCTGCAAATGATGAAAGTTAGAGGCATTCTCAAACAATAACTGATCACTGTTCTCATCGACATGGGCAGCACAAATAACTTCCTAAACAGTAATATTACTGCTCATATGATGCTCCACATTGAAGGTTGCAGCAAGTTCGACGTAAAGGTCGCCGACAGAAGAATCCTAAAGTGCGACCAAAGATGTCCGCAAGTGAAACTATTACTGCAAGACCAAGAAATTATCACCGACTTCATCCTCCTATCAATTGATGACTATGAGGCCTATTTGGCATAGAATAGCTGACGATGCTTGGTGATGTATCTTGGAACTTCTCCAATTAATTATGAAATTATACTACAAAGGCAAATAGATCATCCTACGTGGGAAGCGCGAAAGCAATGTAACCACCATTTCGACCCAACAAATGGAGAAAGTTTTGCACAAGGTAAATGGTGGCTTTTTAATGCATCTCTAGTAGCAACCAGAGGGGAAGATAATAGAGATTGAAGATCAAAATCTCGATCAATTGCTTGCTAAATTTGTTGACATTTTTGCTGAGCCACGCAGTCTTCCTCATACTTGGCAACATGACCATCGGATTCCTATCCTTCCGAGCAAGCCACCAATGAACACTTGGCCATACTAATATCCTCACCTCCAGAAGGATGAAAATGAAAAGATCGTAAAGGAGATGCTTGAAATAGGGGTGATTCGGCCAAGTTGCAGCCCCTATTCCTCACCGGTGCTACATATACGTAAGAAGAATGGAACTTGGCGGATATGCATCAACTACCGAGCTTTAAATGTCATCACCGTCAAGGACAAGTATCTAATACCAGTGGTGGATGAACTTCTTGATGAGTTAAAAGGAGCTCGAGTCTTCACGAAGTTGGACCTCCGATTCGGTTACCACCAAATTCGGGTATGTGAAGACGACATTCCGAAAACTACATTCCACACACATAATGGCCATTATAAATTCTTGGTAATGCCTTTTGGACTCGCTAATGCTCCTTCAACCTTCTAAATCTCATGAACGATATTTTTTGGAGCTTTCTTCGTAAATTTGTGCTGGTGTTTTTTGATGATATTCTCATTTACAGCCCTTCTCTTAAGACTCACTTTCAGCATTTACGGGTTATTTTGATGATCCTTCAGGAGAATACTCTTTTTGTTAAGCAGCCAAAATATAGTTTTCTCCAGCAAAAAGAAGAGTACCTTGGGCACATAATATCAGAAGGAGTAGTGGTAGACCAAACAAAAATTGAAGCAATGCAAGGCTAGCTGAAACCTACAAACGTGAAATTACTACGTGGATTCCTTGGACTGACAAGCTACTACTGAAAATTTGTTAAGGACTATGGGAAGATTAGCACACCTCTTATTTTTTATTGAAAAAAGATGCATTCCAATAGTCGGACAAAGCCTCCGCTACCTTTGACAAACTTAAGGCAGCCATGACGATGATGTCGATGCTAGCGCTACTAGATTTCAACTAACCCTTCATTATTGAGGCTAACACATCTGGAGTCGTAATTGAAGCCATTCTCATACAAGATAGTCGATCACTCGCATACAACAATAAGGCATTATCTCCCTCCCATCAAAATATATCAATATATGATAAGGAAATGATCGCTATTGTGCACGTAGTAACGAGGTGGAGACCCTACTTGATCGGTCGACGATTTCAAATTAAAACTGACCATAGATATCATCCCCTGAGCAGCAAAAATGAGTAACCAAACTTCTTAGATTTGATTATGAAATTATTTATAAAAAGGAGAAAGAAAATGTTGTTGCAGATGCACTCTCACGACTACCCGAGCAAGCTAAGTTTTCAGCCATCTCCCTTCCTACCACCAGCTTCCTCGAGGACATTAGAGAAGAATGGAAGAAGGATCCAAAGATTAGCAACATTATAAAAAAATTGGAGGAGGATCCACGTGCAATAGCCCACTACACTTGGGATTCGAGGGGTCTATGATATAAAGGACACATTGTGCTTGTACCAAATTCTACTTGCATCTTCACGAGCAGATTTTAGACAGAGTTATTCCGGATGTAAGGCACTAAATTGAAAAGGAGTATGACGTATCACCTACAAATCGACAACTAGACGGAAGTGGTGAACAGGTGCTTGGAGACAGCCTAAAGTCATCCACTAAATATGACTACCTAAGAGGAACTCCAGACCTAGCCGAGTGCTATTATTGATCGACGAATCGTGACTCAACGACGATGACCCACTACTGAAGTGCTAATACAATGGGCGAACTTACCAACAAAAGGTGCCACATAGAAGAACTATGACAACTTGAAGATCAAATTTCCAAAATTCATGAATTGCTAGCATCAAGGATAAGGCTGATTTGAAGAGGGCGGGTTTGTTAGGACTCTAGCTAGGAGAGTCTTAATTGAGAGGGGTATTCATGTTAACCTCCCTAGCTGACCCCTATTAAAGAGGTGAAGAGATCGGCTAGGGTTAGGAGGTTATTTCTTATAGAATAATTAGGAATTATAAATGAATAGGAGTCTTGAGTAGGAGTCCTATTAGGAGTTAGGGTTTAGAAGCCCTATAAATAGCTATGTATTCATCATCTTTTAACAAGCAATAGATGAATCTTTTTTGTAGTCTTTGAGCAGCAATTTAGAGGAAGGAACCCCTATAGAGTTCCAAGGAGGCTGATCCCCTAAAGAGATCAACCCCAAGCTTAGAATCTGCAAAGGTTCTATCAAGATCTATAGAAGACGATGAAGGAAGTCAAGCATCCTCCTCACTAGCGGTGATCCACACAATAGGACTATGATGATGCTTCTCAAATCTCTAGGCCTGCTATCTGAGGAGAAGAAGGGGAGAGGAGAACAGAAGATGGCAACTAAGAGAAGTTATAGCCTATGAACCTTTGGTTCCCTCCTTTTTATAGAGGTTCCCTGTTAACTTAACCATAATAGATCCTACCATATTGGGTATTAAATCTCCATTCAATTACCCAAGCTTCTTACATTAGTCGATCTCTTTGCAATAATATCTTATTGGCTCTTATTGGATTTCATCCATAGGATCAAATAATTTATGAGCTTATTGGATATCTAATAAGATAGGCACATTGGCCCGACAATAAACAAGAAATAAAATGGAGACTCGTAGGCCCCAATAATAATAATAATCACATCACATGGTCCATGATCATCCTTTCACATATTATACATTATATGAACACATCATCATCATATAGGACTACTATATAATAATAATAATAATAATAATGATAATTTTTAATTAATTAATATTTTCTAAAACAAAGAATATGTAGGAATTTTTTTAAATTATGAGGGGTATTTTGGTAATTTAGATAAAAAGATATACTCGAAATTTTTAAAATTCTAAGGGGCAAATATATCATTTTTCTAAAAAAACCCTAATTTCCCTTTCTCCTTCTCCCCTGCTGCCTTGTGGTCACCACCATCTTGTTGGTGGTGGCCACTATATGGGCGGGGCGCCACCTCTACACGCGAGCGTTGTCCTCGCGGGCAGCGCCACCCCTTCGTGTTGAATTTTGGATTTTAATGATGAAATCAGTTGATGTGTTTGATTTAATCCACGTTTTAAGTGACGTAGGACTAGCTTCGATGAAAACAGGCAAAACGATTAAAGCAGGAGGAATCAGACGTTGGGCCGAAGCAAACATATCAGTAGATTGGATGTCGGGCTGGAGAATTGGTCGACGTGTTGGTAGAAGGCTTGCCGTGAATTCGGGCATCGAGCCTAGAAGAGCAGATATTATGTCAAGGAGATCAGAGTTGCGGAGTCAACATGTCGATTGGGCAAAAGACCACAAAAGAGGACGATGTGCTGAAGGATCGGACAAAGCGCCAGATGAATCAATGACATGCTGGACAATATGGGATTCACTTGTAATCATTATACCTAGACCAAGTTAGTTTAGGTCTAACTGAGTCGGGATTGGGGTGAAACAATGACAACTCAATTAGGAGTCAATTGGGCCTAAATTGGGAGTGATTTGGGCTCATTGGGAGGCGCATTCAATGACCCAAATGTTGGGCCTGGTAGTGGCACCGCCAGAATAGGCGGTTGAATCGCCTATGAGTTGGAAAACTAAAAAAACTCAGTTACCGAGGTTGTCCAGCGGTGGTACCGCCAATTTGGGTGGTGGTACCGCCTAGACACAGTCTCCTAAGCGAAAGTACTGCTAGACTAGGCAGTGGTACCACTAGACTGGGCAATGGTACCGCCATATTAGGCGACGGTACCTCCCAGTGTCCGGCTGTAAGCGGTGGTATCGCCCCTACCCCGAAATCTTGGGGATTTAAATTTTTGCTCCAAGTTTTAAAGCTATTTGGGGTCTATAAATACCCTATATATTCCTGCATGGAGCAGGAAGAAAAGTGATAAAAAAACTCTATGTACCTAAAGTTGAAAACCCTTATAAAGTGTAGAGTCCCTCCTCCTAAAGTTTAGAGACCATTATAAGGGAGAGTGTGAGGGAAGCTTTGTAAAAAGGGGTTAAAAAGGTTCTCTCCTGAACCTGTCAAAAGGAGAATCGAGTTGTAAGGGATCTTTACTCATTGAAGGAAGTGTTGAGAAATCTTGGGGGCGACATCACATGCTCAGCGAAAAAACAAGAAAACAAAATCCCCAATTCCCAAAGAGATGTTCGTCGTCATGCGAAGATTGGTGCACAAAATCCATGAAACATAAAACTGCGTATAAAGTAGATTGTGTTACCTAGGGAGATCGTATATCCCTGTTTCCTTACAGATCCTTAGGAGAGGGTGAAGGAGGTCAAGCATCCTCCTCTCTAGCGGTGATCCACACAGTAGGGTTACGACGACGCTACTCAAAACTCCAGGCCTGCTTTGAGGTGGAGAGGGAGAGGAGTATAGAAAAGGCAAGCAAAGTCTCTATCCTATGAGGCTCTGAATCCCTCCTATTTATAGAGGTCTCCTTTCAAACCCTAATGGGTCCTCCCCTAGTGGGTATTAGATCTGCATCCAATAAGACAAGGGCTCCATCAGATATCTCATATCCGAACCTCTACTCATCGCAATGCCTACCATATGTGTGTGACCCTCTAGGCCTAATATCGAGCTGGCCGTGAGTCATACCTGTCAGAACTCCTTCTAACTCAGTGAATTATTATCTCTGTAATAATTCACTTGACTCATCGATTACGAACATACTAGGCCACTACGTCGTAGTCCCTAGACGATACAAGGGAATCTAATCCATTGGACCTGTCTGTCCTCAGTTACCGTGTACCTATAGTCCCTCATCCCTCTAATATCTGTTAGGACTCTAGCTTGGAGAGTTCTAATTGAGAGGGACATTCATGTAAAACCTACCTATGCTGACCCCTATTAAAGAGGTGAAGTGGCCGGCTAGGGTTAGGAGGTTATTTCTTAGAGAAGAATAAGGAGTTTTAAAGGAATAGGAGTATTGAGTATGAGTCCTATTAGGAGTTGGATAGAAGTAGGAGTCTTGAGTAGGAGTCCTATTAGGAGTTGGTTAGAAGTAGGAGTCTTAAGTAAGAGTCCTATTAGGAGTTAGGGTTTAGAAGCCCTATAAATAGTCATGTATTCCACCTCTTTTCATAAGCAATAGATGAATCTTTTCTGCAGCCTTTGAGCAGCAACTTGGAGGGAGGAACCCCTATAGAGTTCCAAGGAGGCCGATCCCCTAAAGAGATCAACCCCAAGTTTAGAATCTGCAAGGGTTCCAACACCTGGTATCAAAGCAGCATTCTTGGTGTCTCACTGCCCTTCCACAGCCATCTATCAACCCTCCACAACCATCCAAAGCAATTCCCACAATTGCTTAAAAGATCGTCGTCGAATTCCACCATCATCTCCACCACCGCGGATCATCCTTTGATCTCCCCGTGAATTGCAACAGGTTTTGGTTTCCTACCGTACTGCTGCTGCAATTTAGTTATCCTTATTTAAAAATCCAAAAAAATTATTCCTATATTGCTATATAAACTTTTTGTCATAAAGTTTTCATCTATACGACGAAAGATACATTGCAGAATTCCAACCGTATAGCACCGTCTGTTTGATCTTGCTACTGTGTTTTTTCTATTCAAATCTCTACGAAATTTTTATGACATCTTTGACACTTCCTAACAGCAGATTTCCTTTGGTTATGTCAAAAAATTCTCAATATAAACTATTGATATTTTACGTCTAATCTGCTATACTTGAAAATCTGCACTGTAAAATTTTAGCCGCATAGCACTGTTTGTTTGATCTTGATACTACTTTGTTTCTATCCAAATCTCTACGAAATTTTTATGATAGCTTTGACATTTCCTAACAGTGGAATTCCCTTTAGTTTCATAGAAAAATTATCAATATAAACCACTGATCTTTTACATCCAATCTGCTATACTTAAAAATCTATACTGCAGAAAATTTCAGCCGCATATTGTTGCCTTAACCCATCTATTTGCAATCTTTTTTGAATGAAATTTTTTATACACTTCATAGATCATCTTGGCTTCCATTTAAGATTGATCTATTAAGAAATTCATCTCTAAAAACGATTTTGTGTTGCTGCAAATTTTCATCGTATCCCGCTGAAGTTTCTCGACGAGAATTCTGCAATCGCAACTTGCACCAAGTTCCTTACTGTTATATTGCCAAAATTTTCTTGATTATATTAGATATCCTTGCTATCATATAAACTGTAATTTTTCTATCAATTCCCTTCTCAATTCTCTCAAGTTTTTGGTGGAAATTACGTCGAGAAACCATTGTTTCTTCGACGACAATTATACTCTTACAAGACAGCACATACTTGCTGCAACTTCTACTTATTTCTATCAAACCTTTGCTACCATCTACCACAGATCCAAAACTTTCATCTATAGCCCTAAAACTCTACCAAATCACACCCTCTAACTGCACCCAAAATAACCATAAAGCAAGCCTAAACCGTAGCCTACATCCACCGATCTACCAACCCTTTCGACCATCACCTCTCTCAACCAATACATGCCTTTAACCCGACAATAAAAGAGAGATATTAACATCATAGATTTGGAGGCATATACTATGTCATCTAAGGAGGCAATCAATGCTAAATTCGAAGCCTTGGAAGCGTGAATGGAGGATAAGATTCAGACGCTCTTTACCGAACTCAGATTGGGCTGACCACTAAGCCCGAAAAAATCATATCAAGGAGAGAGCTTTGCCCAATCGCACCAGGCCCAAAGAGATGAGCTCCAAGGGAGGGGAGGCTCTATGATTGACCCCAACTATCCATGCATGAGGGTAAATTTTCCTAGTTGGGAAGAAGGAGACCCGATTGGTTGGTTCTCGCGCGCGGAGCGATATTTTCGGTACCACAAAACCATGGACGTATCTATGGTGAAAATTACAGCTATACATCTTGAAGGGGATGCCATACAGTGGTTTGACTGGTTTGAACATACTTATAGAGTCCTTTCATGGTAACAATTCAAAGAAGGACTGCTGATCCGCTTCGAACCAACCGATTACGAGAATATTGACGGACAACTAGCAAAGATCCAACAAACCTCTACCATTCAGGAGTACCAAACCAAGTTTGAAAGGTTATCTAATCAAACTCATGATTGGTCTCAAAAACAGCTATTGAGGACCTTCATTGAGGGCTTGAAGTCGGAGATCCGAGGAGAAGTTAAAGCGCGACAACCATATATGCTTATGGTAGCCATCTCTTTCGCACGACATCAAGAGGAGCATTTGAACCATAAAGCTCAGAGGACTAGGGTTGCTCCTCAACCAGTAATATTGAAGCCCTTAGCCCCCCCTACTATCGACCAAGTCTCTACACCAAAGTGGTTAATAAGAGAAGAGCTTCGGGAGCGATATGCGAAGGGGTTATGTTGGCATTGTGACGAGCCGTAGAGCTGTGAGCATCGCTGTAGTAAAGGGAGACTTCTTATGATTGAACCGATAGAAGAAGAGGTCATTGAATATCCAAAAGAGAGCCTTAGACATGAAGAAGAAGATACAGAAGAAGAGCCACAATCGACCGAAGTTACGGTACATACACTAGCTGGCTACTCAAACCCGCAAACAATGAAAGTTGGAGGCCTTCTCAAACAACAACCGATCACTGTTCTCATCGACACGGGCAGCACTAATAACTTCCTAACCAATAAGGTTGCTGTCCATATGAACTTACCTATTGAGAATTGCAGCAGGTTTGTCGTTAAGGTCGCCAACGGACGGATTTTGAAGTATGATCGTAGGCGCCCGCAAGTGAAACTGTTGATGATCATGAGGCCTTACCAAGAGATAATTGCATATTTCTTCCTTCTCCCTCTTGATGATCATGAGGCCATGCTTATAATTAAATGGTTGATGACATTATGTGATATTTCTTGGAATTTTATGCAACTAATTATGAAATTTTACAATAAGGAGAAACAGGTGATACTGAACAGGAAACGTGGGGGCGACATAATGACGATTTGCACACAACAAATGGAGAAGGTTTTGCATAAAGTATGCAGCAGCTTTTTGGTACAACTTGAGCAGCAAACTAAGGGAGAGCCAACAGAATTTGAAGATCCAAATCTACATCCTTTGCTTGTTGTATTTTCAAATATATTTGACGAACCGCGCAACCTACCTCTTACCCGTCGGCATGATCATTGTATAACGATCCTTCCAAGCAAATCTTCAGCAAATGCTCAGCCATATTAGTATCCACATCTCCATAAGGATGAAATAGAAAGGATTATAAAAGAGATGCTCAAAACAGGAGTTATTTGGCCAAGTTGCAACCCCTACTCTTCACTGGTGCTACTCGTACGAAAGAAGGACGGAACATGGCGATTGTGTATTGATTACCGAGCTCTTAATGTCATAACCGTCAAGGGAAAATACCCTATTCCAATAGTAGATGAATTACTAGATGAAAGGGAGCACAAATCTTCACTAAGCTGGACCTTTGATCCGGGTATCATCAAATACGAGTGTGCGAAGAAGACATACCGAAAACCACATTTTGAACATACAACAACCACTACGAATTTTTACTTTCTTCAATAGAAGGTGGAATATCTTGGACATATCATATCAGAGGAAGGTGTAGCAGTGGACCCCTCCAAAATAGAAGCAATGCAAAACTGGCCGACCCCGAGGAACATAAAATTGCTGCATGGATTTCTGGGTTTAACAGGCTACTACCGCAAGTTCGTGAAAAACTATGGAAAGATCAGTGCACCACTGACTTCCTTACTGAAAAAAGATGTCTTCCAATGGTCGGACAGAGCCTCCACTGCCTTCAACAAACTTAAGGTAGCCATGACGACGACGCCGGGGCTAGCACTACCATATTTCAACCGACCTTTCATTATTGAGGTCAACGCATTTGGAGTTAGAATTGGAGTCATTCTCATGCAAGATGATCGACCACTCGCATATACTAGCAAGGCATTGTCTCCCTCCCATCCAAATATGTTAACATATGATAAGGAGATGCTCGCCATTGTGCACGCAGCAACGAGATGGAGACCCTACTTAAGCGGTCGACAATTTCAAATTAAAATCAACCATAAAAGCCTCAAGTACTTTTTGGAGCAAAAGATATCATCCCTTGAGCAGCAAAAATGGGTAACAAAACTTCTTGGATTTGATTATGAAATAACTTACAAAAAGTGGAAAGAGAATGTTGTTGCAGATGCACTTTCGCAGCTACCTGAGCAAGTTGAATTTTCGGTCGTTTCACTTCCGACCAGTGACTTCCTTGAGGATATTAAGATGGAATGGCAGGAAGATTCGGAAACCAGTAAGATTAAAAAAAAATTAGAGGAAGCACCAAGCTCCGTGGCTTATTACAATCGGGACTTAAAAGAATTATACTATAAGGGACGCATTGTGCTTGTGACAAATTCTACTTGAATCTTCAAGAGCAGATTTTGGACAATGTTATTCCATATGCAGGGTACTAAATTGAAAAGGAGTACGACATATCACCCACAAACCAACAGCAAGATGAAAGTTTTAAATAGGTGCTTGGACATAGCCCAAAGCCACCCACCAAATATGACTACCCAAAGAGAACTCCAGACCCAACCAAGTGCCAATATTGATCGACGGATCATGACTCAACGACGACGATGTCACGCACCTCAAAATATCGATAATATTAAAATTTTCATCACAACTAATCGAGGATCCAAACACACAATTGAGGTCACTAAGAAAACATTCATATCAAAATTTCACCTCTATAGTCTACAAATTTATAACCCTATGCAGTTCATAAACATACCACACATCACTCGATAATTCATACAATCTGAACTCAAACCATCAAAATAATAACCACAACATAAATTCACAAGTGGGAAAGTCTATGCAGTCACCGAACCAACGATTACCATAAGTTCATATCATTACATGAATTTAACTTAACATTCCAAAATCCTAAACATGAGGGATCCTTTAACTTACACAAAATCCACAGGTTTAGATTCATCGTCAACATTTCATTAGATACAGAGTGGCTTATACAACAAATACATATATGCTAATAAAGATCTGCCCAAAACCTTCTAACTTTCCACTACCTCAGCCTAATCTTAACATCTAAGCAAGCGATACGCTATCCTGAAAAATTTATCAACAAACGGGGTGAGCATATAGAGCTCGGCAAGTGACTAACATATCAATATCAAAATAGGGCAATTTCCAAAGAGATAAAGTTTCAAAATGCAAGGCAGAATATACGAATTCATAGACGTAATATCATTAGGTGCAGAATCACAATTGTCATTTCAATCATACATAATTGGTTCATAACAGATGGGGCATAGAGTAATTGGAGCATAACAGCAACGAATGAAACGTTTTGGAGCATATCAATGGCGTATGGAACATTTCGAAGCATATCAATAACAAATGAAATATTTCGGAGCTTATTAATTGCGTATGAAATGTTCCGGAGCATATCAACGGCATATGGAACATTTCGAAGCATATCAATAGTGAATGAAACTTTTTAGAGCATATCAATAACAAATACTGTACAAAAGCTCAAACGTCGTCTTTGACGTTGCAATCATATCATTCTTATCCAAA
Source organism: Musa acuminata AAA Group (assembly GCF_036884655.1). Taxonomy (NCBI): domain Eukaryota; kingdom Viridiplantae; phylum Streptophyta; class Magnoliopsida; order Zingiberales; family Musaceae; genus Musa; species Musa acuminata. Next base: position 30,990,092 of record NC_088335.1, on the reverse strand, counting down.
GCATGTACCGAAACACATAACCAAAGCTCTGGATATCATATCAAACATACAAAAGGTGTAGTGGGACCTTAGAAAGAACGTGATTCATCCATTTCTGAATGACCACCAGATAGAAGTCTCCCACGTCTGGGAGCTCCATCCACCCACGTCTAGGTGAAGCCAGAGGGGGCCGGCAGAGCATCGTAGGCTCTAAACACATACCCTTTACCATTTCTGGCAAAGGTCCAGACAATCCCACAAACACCAGAGTACAAGAGGGCAGTTTTAACAATAAGTAGCATATATCGGAAGCACACGCGGAATACAAAACGAACATGTGCCTTATCGAGACAATACGATGCAAGGAACAAATCTCTCACAAATGTATTCAGATTTGGAATGAAATGAAAGCAGGGGTATATAGGGATTCCAAGCAATCATATTTAGCCCAATTTAAATAATAAGGTTAGATGAATTCAATATCCAAAGGAATGGAACAGAATACACGAAATCGACCAAAGCTCGAATTCTGACAGAATTCAAGTGGCACATAGAACAAATACTTCAGAATATCAATTATGCTCCAATACTCATAAGAAAACTACTGTTGAAAGATATATCAATCTATTTTCTGATTAAATAAGTTTCATATGAATCAAGGTTTCCAACAAGGAGTTACCATGGATTTAGTGACCAAAAGTCAAAGACTAAATCACTGTTTTGCAGAATCTATAGGGCAGAATCAACGGATAGCAGGATAGGCCTTTGAATTCCAAATTTTTCAATCTATATATCAAAAGAAATATTTTCAAGTCTAGTTTCAAATAAAATCAGTTTGGTACAAATCAGAATTTTCAACAGGGAGTTATAGGCATTTTAGTACCGAAAGGTCAGAAATCTTGATCCCTGTTTTGCAGCATCCATAGGCTCATTTGAAAAACCTTTGGGTAAGTATTCGGAGTCCAAATTTTTCAAAATTAGTGTCAAAAGGAAGGTATAAGAGTCTACTTTCAAATAAACAAGGTCCTGCCTAAATCCATGTTCGATACTAAAAACTATGGCTGGAACAAAATATAGGGGTCAGTTTACCGAAAAATTTCAGATCCATGATTTTTGTATCCAACAAGAGAAATATCCGGTTCTAGGCTGAAATCTTTCGAATAATTCAGAACAAATATGAGATCAAAAGCTAATAATTCTGTAGGATGGGGTTAGAACACTTGCCTTTGAGAATTATAGCCCTAAATAAGAAGATTTGAGCAAGAACCCTTAAAGCCCAATTTTTTTCTTCTTTTTCTTTTCTTCTTCTTCTTCTTCTTCTTTCTTTCTTTCCCTGATCATCCATGCAGCTGCCTTCTCTGCTTCCTTAAGAACGAAGGCAGAGAGGCTTAAATGGTGTGATTTGTCATTTTGTACATTTTGTAATTTAGTCCTTGCATTTATTATATTTTCGATTAGGTCCTCAGGGTTTACATATAGGTCCTCAGATTTTTCTTTAACAAATCCTCCAACTCTTAAGAATAAGTTCTCAGATTCATACTTTGAAATTTTATCAAACTTAAAATATATACTTACATTACAATTAGAAACTTATACGAAAATTCAGAAATGAGGGATGTTACACTCTCCCCCCCTTAAAAGAAAAATTTAGTCCTCTAAATTTATCATACCTCTATCGATGAAAAGATGGGGATAGGCCTTCTTCATTTCCTCCTCTAGCTCCCAGGTTGTTTCCTCTCCAGAATGATGTCTCCAAATTACTTTCACCAGAGTGATGACCCAATTCCTTAGGATATTTTCCTTCTTATCAACAATTTGTGTGGGCTCTTCCACATAAGATAAATCTTTATCAATCTCCATCTGCTCATACTCAATGATATGAGAAGGATCAGGTATATACTTCCTAATCATCGAGACATGAAATATATCATGGACATGGCTCATTGCTGGTGGCAAAGCAATCCTGTAAGCGACAGAACTAACCCTCTCAAGAACCTCAAAAGGTCCAATAAATCTTGGGCTTAACTTTCCTTTCTTCCCAAACCTTAGAATGCCTTTAGAAGGGGAGACTTTTAAGAATACAAAATCTCTGATTTCAAACTCAATATCTCGTCTTCTATTGTCGGCATAACTCTTTTGACGACTCTGATCAGTTTTTAACCTTTTCCTTATAACTTGAATTTTCTCAGTAGTTTCTAGTACCTTGTCCAGTGCTAACAGCTTTCTGTCACCAACTTCCTCCTAACATATAGGTGTTATGCACTTTCGCCCATATAAAGCTTCACAAGGAGCCATCTGAATACTTGAATGATAACTATTATTATAAGTGAACTCAACAAGTGAAATATCCTTATCCCATTCACCTTTCCAATCCATAACATAGGCTCTAAGCAAATCCTCAAGTGTTTGAATTATTCTTTCTGACTGACCATCAGTCTGAGGATGATATGCAGTACTAAACTTGACTTTAGTGCCCATAGATTCCTGTAATCTTCTCCAGAATCTAGAGAGAAATATGGAGTCTCTATCAGAGATGATCTCCTTTGGAATACCATGAAGTCTTACTATTTCATTAACATATAAATCTGCAAGTCTATCAAGCGAATAAGTCATATTAATCGGTAGGAAGTGTGCAGATTTTGTTAACCTATCAATGATAACCCAAATGACATCATGCTTTCTAGAGGTTCTGGGTAGTCCTGAAACAAAATCCATAGTAATACATTCCCATTTCCATTCTGGAATATCTAAAGGTTGCAACAACCCTCCAGGTCTTTGGTGTTCTACTTTGATTTGCTGACAAGTCAAACATTTTGAAACATACATTGCAATCTCCTTCTTCATGCCTTCCCACCAATAATGACTTTGAAGATCTCTATACATCTTAGTGCTCCCAGGATGTATGGTGTACTTTGAAGTATGACTTTCCTTTAGGATTTGATTCTTGATATCTGGTTCATTTGATACACATACTCTCTCCCCAAATCTCAATAGGCCATCCTTTGAAACTTGAAATTGTGGCTTCAATTCCTTTTCTACTTCATTCCTCAAGTAGATTAAATGTGGATCTCGTAATTGCCCTTCCTTAATTTGTTGAATAAGATCATATTGCACTTGAATGGAGGCCATCAATATCGTTGAGTCTTGCTCTTTCCTCAAAGCTTTCAAATCAAAATTTTCTTCTAATAACTTCCATTGCTTCATGACCAGACTAGCCATAAAACTTATAGATTTCCTACTAAGTGCATCAGCTACAACATTGGCTTTGCCCGGGTGATAACGGATGGCATAATCATAATCCTTCAGAAGTTCTATCCATCTTCGCTACCTCATGTTTAACTCTTTCTGAGTGAAAATATATTTTAAACTCTTGTGATCAGTAAAGATTTCAAACTGTCGACCATACAAATAATGTCTCCAAATCTTTAGAGCAAAAAAATTGCTGCCAATTCCAAATCATGAGTTGGATAATTCAATTCATAACCTTTAAGTTGCCTAGAAGCATACGCAATTACTCTCCCTTCCTGCATCAAAACACATTCTAGGCCCTTTCTCGAAGCATCAGTATAAACTACAAACTCAGCGCTGCCACTTGGAATAGTGAGAATAGGGGCACTAGTCAATCTTCTTTTTAACTCTTCAAAACTTTGCTCACAATCATCACCCCATACAAATTTCATATTCTTCTTAGTGCGTTTGGTGAGAGGTTGAGCAATTCGAGAAAATCCCTCCACAAATCTCCTGTAATAACCTGCCAAGCTCAAGAAGCTTCTAACTTCCGTTACATTTGTTGGTACTTCCCATTCATCTACAGCTTCTATTTTTCTTGGATCAACAGATATAACCTTCCCTGAAATCACTTGGCCTAAGAAAGCAACTTCATTCAACCAAAATTCACATTTGCTGAACTTTGCATACAACTTCTTTTCTCTTAGTATGGAACAATACATTTCTCAAGTGTTCCTCATGCTCTTGATTACTCCTTGAATACACCAATATGTCATCAATAAATATAATTACACACATATCCAAGAGTGGTTGAAATATCCTATTCATTAGTTCTATAAAAGCTGCAGGGGCATTTGTCAAACCAAAAGGCATCACCAAGAATTCATAATGACCATATCGAGTTCTGAAAGCTGTTTTTGAAATATCCTCCTCCTTGATCTTCAACTGATGGTAACCTGACCTCAGGTCAATCTTAGAGAATACTTGTGCACCCTGTAGTCGATCAAACAAATCATCAATTCTAGGTATGGGATACTTGTTTTTGATGGTCACCTGATTCAACTGTCTATAATCAATACAAAGCCTCAATGTTCCATCCTTCTTCTTCACTAATAATACCGGAGCACCCCATGGGGATACACTGGGTCGTATGAAACCCTTATCTAATAATTCTTGTATTTGCTTCTTTAATTCCTCTAGCTCGAGTGGTGCCATTCTGTAGGGAGGCTTAGATATTAGGGTTGTACTGGGGACCAGATCAATAGCAAATTCACCCTCTCTATCTAGAGGTAAACCAGGCAAGTCATCTGGGAATACATCAGGGAATTCTTTGACCACTAAAATTTCATCTAGGTGGGTTTCCTGATTTGAATGCTCCTTTACACACACCATATAACAAAAACAACCTTTCTGTATAAGACGATAAGCTTGAAGTGCTGATATCAAGCAAGGAGGCAAATCATGCCTAATGCCCTCAAAGAAAAATATAGGCTGATCTGGTATGCAGAACGTAATTATTTTTTTGTAACAATCAATACTAGCGTGATGAGAAGATAACCAATCCATGGTAAGGATAATATCAAAACCCTAGATCTCTAGGAGAATCAAATCAGTAAGGAGTTCGTGTTCCCCAATAGAGATCAAACAAGATGGGTAAACCAAGTTTGTTGCCAATGAATCTCCAACAGCAGTTGTCACATATAACATATAATCCAGGGGTCTAGGTAGAATATCCAAGTGACAAGCAAAGTATTGTGAAACAAAAGATAAGTTGGAGCCGGGATCAAACAAAACTTTTGCATTTCTTTTAGAAACATGAAGAATACCTTCCACCACTGATTTAGAAGCTTTAGAATCTTGTTCAGTGATAGCGTACACTCTAGCATGGGCTGAGGGTCTAGGAGATAGTGGCTCTTTCTTCTTCCTCAGAGGGCAATCTTTTATTTGATGATCCAACTTTCCACAAACAAAACAGGCTCCAGTCACCCAGAAACACAAATTTGTTTCATAATTTAACTTGTAATTCACACATGATTAAGTCTTTTATGGTGACTTCCCATTTCAAATCCAAATGTCTTGACCTTTTTGTTATACTTTTCTGATTCATTTCCAATCATATTTTTCTACCACCAATTCTGCTGCGCCACTCTGATTCAATATCCCTGATTACCCCTTTCATCCCACTTAATTAATCAAAACCAGAAGAAGTAGGAGGACTAAATGTCCTCGTCATCCTAGATTCCTAAAATGCATCAAAGAAAATTTCCACCGATCACTATAGTTCACCAGACCTTAATATATTTTGCACGTTAACATATCAAATATTTCAGTGATCCTCAAACTATGCTCTGATACCACCTCTGTCATGCACCTCAAAATATCGACAATATTAAAATTTTCATCACAACTAATCCAAGATCCAAACACACAATTGAGGTCACTAAGAAAATATTCAGATCAAAATTTCACCTCTATAGTCTACAAATTTATAACCCTGTACAGTTCATAAACATACCACACATCACTCGATAATTCATACAATCTGAACTCAAACCATCAAAATAATAACCACAATATAAATTCACAAGTGGGAAAGTCTATGCAGTCACCGAACCAACGATTACCATAAGTTCATATCATTACATGAATTTAACTTAACATTTCAAAATCCTAAACATGAGGGATCCTTTAACTTACACAAAATCCACAGGTTTAGATTCATCGTCAACATTTCATTAGATACAGAGTGGCTTATACAACAAATACATATATGCTAATAAAGATCTGCCCAAAACCTTCTAACTTTCCACTACCTCAGCCCAATCTTAACATCTAAGCAAGCGATACGCTATCCTGAAAAATTTATCAACAAACGGGGTGAGCATATAGAGCTCAGCAAGTGACTAACATATCCATATCAAAATAGGGCAATTTCAGAAGAGATAAAGTTTCAAAATGCAAGGCAGAATATACGAATTCATAGACGTAATATCATTAAGTGCAGAATCACAATTGTCATTTCAATCATACATAATTGGTTCATAATAGATGGGGCATAGAGTAATTGGAGCATAACAGCAACGAATGAAACGTTTTGGAGCATATCAATGGCGTATGGAACATTTCGAAGCATATCAATAACAAATGAAATGTTTCGGAGCTTATCAATGGCGTATGAAATGTTCCGGAGCATATTAACGGCATATGGAATATTTCGAAGCATATCAACAGTGAATGAAACATTTCAGAGCATATCAATAACAAATACCGTACAGAAGCTCAAACGTCGACTTTGACGTTGCAATCATATCATTCTTATCCAAAGCATGTACCGAAACACATAACCAAAGCTCTGGATATTATATCAAACATACAAAAGGTGTAGTGGGACCTCAGACAGAACGTGATTCATCCATTTCTGAATGACCACCAGACAGAAGTCTCCCACGTTTGGGAGCTCTATCCACTCACGTCTAGGTGAAGCCAGAGGGGGCCGGCAGAGCATCGCAGGCTCTAAACACATACCCTTTACCATTTCTGGCAAAGGTCCAGACAATCCCACAAACACCAGAGTACAAGAGGGCAGTTTTAACAATAAGTAGCATATATCGGAAGCACACACGGAACACAAAACGTACATGTGCCTTATCGAGACAATACGATGCAAGGAACAAATCTCTCACAAATGTATTCAGATTTGGAATGAAATGAAAGCAAGGGTATATAGGCATTCCAAGCAATCATATTTAGCTCAATTCAAATAAGAAGGTTAGATGAATTCAATATCCAAAGGAATGGAACAGAATACGCGAAATCGACCAAAGCTCGAATTCTAACAGAATTCAAGTGGCACATAGAACAAAAACTTCAGAATATCAATTATGCTCCAATACCCATAAGAAAACTACTGTTGAAAGATATATCAATCTGTTTTCTGATTAAATAAGTTTCATATGAATCAAGGTTTCCAACAAGGAGTTACCATGGATTTAGTGACCAAAAGTCAAAGACTAAATCACTGTTTTGCAGAATCTATAGGGCGGAATAAACGGATAGCAGGATAGGCCTTTGAATTCCAAATTTTTCAATCTATATATCAAAAGAAATATTTTCAAGTCTAGTTTCAAATAAAATCAGTTTGGTATAAATCAAAATTTCCAACAGGGAGTTATAGGCATTTTAGTACCGAAAGGTCAGAAATCTTGATCCCTGTTTTGCAGCATCCATAGGCTCATTTGAAATAGACCTTTGGGTAAGTATTCGGAGTCCAAATTTTTCAAAATCAGTGTCAAAAGGAAGGTATAAGAGTCTACTTTCAAATAAACATGGTCCTGCCTAAATCCATATTCGATACTGAAAACTATGGCTGGAACAATGTATAGGGGTCAGTTTACCGAAAAATTTCAGTCCATGATTTTTGTATCCAACAAGAGAAATATCCGGTTCTAGGCTGAAATCTTTCGAATAATTCAGAACAAATATGAGATCAAAGGCTAATAATTCTGTAGGATGGGGTTAGAACACTTGCCTTTGAGAATTATAGCCCTAAATGAGAAGATTTGAGCAAGAACCCTTAAAGCCCCAATTTTTTTCTTCTTTTTCTTTTCTTCTTCTTCTTCTTCTTCTTTCTTTCTTTCCCTGGTCATCCATGAAACTGCCTTCTCTGCTTCCTTAAGAACGAAGGTAGAGAGGCTTAAACGGTGGGATTTGTCATTTTATACATTTTACAATTTAGTCCTTGCATTTATTATATTTTCGATTAGGTCCTCAGGGTTTACATATAGGTCCTCAGATATTTCTTTAACAAATCCTCCAACTCTTATGAATAAGTTCTCAAATTCATACTTTGAAATTTTATCAAACTTAAAATAGATACTTACATTACAATTAGAAATTTATACGAAAATTCAGAAATGAGGGAAGTTACAGACAACCCACTAACGAAGTGCTAATACAGTGGGCGAACCTACCAATAGAAGATGCCACTTGGGATAACTATGACGACTTGAAGATCAAATTCTTAGAATTAATGAATCATCAGCCTCGAGGACAAGACTGATTTGAAGAGGGTGGGTCTGTTAAGACTCTAGCTTGGAGAGTTCTAATTGAGAGGGACATTCATGTAAAACCTACCTAAGCCGACCCCTATTACAGAGGTGAAGTGGCCGGCTAGGGTTAGGATGTTGTTTCTTAGAGAAGAATAAGGAGTTGTAAAGGAATAGGAGTCTTGAGTAGGAGTCCTATTAGGAGTTGGTTAGAAGCAAGAGTCTTGAGTAGGAGTCCTATTAGGAGTTGGTTAGAAGTAGGAGTCTTAAGTAAGAGTCCTATTAGGAGTTAGGTTTTAGAAGCCCTATAAATAGTCATGTATTCCACCTCTTTTCATAAGCAATAGATGAATCTTTTCTACAGCCTTTGAGCAACAACTTAGAGAAAGGAACCCCTATAGAGTTCCAAGGAGGCCGATCCCCTAAAGAGATCAACCCCAAGTTTAGAATCTATAAGAGTTCTAACAATATCCCAAAGACCATATATCGAGCATGGTGCTGTCAGACCCATACGGTTTCTTCTCGAGTCTCGCTCTAATCGGATTCTCCCGGAGAACTCTTTCTCTCTCAACCCGAATGACCCTGGCTAGGGATTTGTCCGAGCAAGAACACATGGGATATTTCTCTCATGACGCCGAGAGTGGATGATCCTCTATCGACACTCAATAACCCTCGTAAGGTTGACTACCACTCCCAATGACCAGTTGTACTAGATCTAGGACAGCCAAACTTATAAGTCTGGTATCAAAGAGTGGAGCACTCATACAGGACATCCTTGGTGTCTCAAGTCTAAGGACCAGATATACCATTAGGACTACGGAATCGCTGTATGACAATAAGGCATCATCAACCATCCAGCATTCTGTAAGTGGATCAATTAGTGAACTCATTCTCCAATAAGCACCTGTACTGTATCCCTAGTGTCCCTACACGAGCAGCTATGAGACCAGCTGCATCCATCATATAGATGGGTATACAGCACACCAGTCTGTCCGGTTATCACGATGTCCCTCTCGAGTAACCTATGACCGGGATTATTTAGGATATGTGTTTAAAGGTGAATCGATCTCATTATCGTGATCTCATCACGATCCGATTCCCATTGCACAACTCCAAGGACATCACAATATATATATGCATATATGCAATAGTTATAAAGTGATATACGCCAAAATATAATAAGCAAAAAGATTCTGTATCAAGTCACACGTGCCATCACTCACGTAATTGGCTTGCTGGGCACCTATGACTAGCAATCTCCCACTTGACCTAAAGCCAATCACCTATATGTCTGATCCCCATCAGACCCCTGTGATGCTCAAAGATAAAATTAGACAACGGCTTTGTCAGTGGATTTGCAATGTTATCTTCGGATTGAACTCTTTCCACTACTACATCTCCTCGGGTTACGATATCTCTGATAAGCTGGAACCTCCTCAGAACACTTCTGATGAGACCTGGGTTCCCTTATTTGAGTAATCGCCCCATAGTTGTCGCAATATAAGGAAGTGACTTCTCGCTATCCGGAACGACTCCCAAATCTGTGATGAACTTTTTCACCCAGACTCCCTCCTTTGCTACATTTGATGCAGCAATATACTCTGCCTCTGTGGTCGAGTCAACAATAGTATCTTGCTTGGAACTCTTCCAGCACACTGCTCCTCCATTCAAGGTGTACACATACCCTGAATTTGACTTACTATCATCGACATCAGACTAAAAACTTGAGACTGTGTAGCCTTCAACCTTAAGGCTACTACCTCCATATATTAGTAAAAGATCCTTAGTCCTTCTCAAGTACTTAAGGATACACTTTACTGCTTTCCAGTGCTCCAAGCCTGGATCCGCCTAATACCTACTTGTGACACTCAGAGCATGCGCTATATCAGGCCTAGTACATAGCATGACATACATGATAGACCCTATTGCTGAGGCATAAGGTATCATATCCATGTTCGCCCTTTCTTTTGGAGTCTTTGGGGACATACTCGTAGAAAGCGATATCTTATGTCTCATCGGTATGAGACCTCTCTTGGAATTTTCAATGCCAAACCATTTGACAATAGTTTCTATGTACCTGGATTGGGATAAGCCAAGCATCCTCTTGGATCTATCTCTATAGATTCTAATCCCCAAGGTATAGGATGCTTCCCCTAAGTCATTCATGGAGAAGTGTCTAGATAACCAAGCCTTTACTTTGGATAGCATTCTTACGTCATTCCCAATGATCAGAATGTCAACCACATATAACACCAAAAAGGTGATAACGCTGCCACTTACCTTCCTATACACACAAGGCTCATCTTCGTTCTTAACGAAGTCATAAGATCTGATTGCCTCATCAAATCTTATGTTCCAACTTCGGGAAGCTTGCTTTAGTCCATAAATGGACTAAGCAACCTACACACCTTATCTAGGCAGTTCTTGGACATGAATCCCTCAGGTTGCATCATATACACCTCCTTCTTGAGGTTCCCATTGCGGAATATAGTTTTCACATCCATTTGCTAGATCTCATAATCATAGTGTGCTGCAATAGCCAATAGAATTCTGATGGATTTTAGCATTGCTATAGGTGAGAAGGTTTCGTCGTAGTCAACACCTTGCCTTTGATGATACCCCTAAGCCACTAGCCTTGCTTTATAGATTTCTACCTTTTCATCTACTCCGATCTTTTTCTTAAAGATCCACTTGCAACCGATGGGTACAATACCTTCGGGCACATCAACTAGGTTCCAAACCTTGTTGGAGTACATAGAATCCATCTCAGAATTCATGGTTTCTTGCTACTTCCCGGAGTCTATACTCATAATAGCCTCCTCGTAGGTCTGAGGATCAATATCCTCAACATCCTCTCCTCTAATATGTGCCACATATCTCTCAGGAGGATAGGATACTCTATCAGACCTATGTAAAGTTGAAACTTGTGTATTAGGTACCTGAACAGACTCGGGTTATAGAGTGGTGCTTGAGCTTGGTTCTCCAACCTCGCTCAACTCTATCATGCTCCCACTATCTTCGCCAAGAATGTGTTCCTTCTCAAAGAACACTGCTCTCTTAGCTACAAAGATCTTTTGGTCCACGAGATGATAGAAATAATACCCATAAGTTTCCTTGGGGTATCCCACAAATTTGCATCACTCTGTCCTTGATTCTAACTTATCGTGGTTGTGTCTTTTAACGTGGGCAGGGCAGTCCTAAATCTTAACAACCTTAAGATCAGGCTTCTTCCTTATCCATATCTCATATGGTGTAGACACTACCGACTTAGTTGGAACTCTGTTCAGAAGGTAAGCTGCGGTCTCTTGGGCATATCCCTAGAATAAGGTGGGTAGGTCAGCGAAACTCATCATGGACCGTACCATGTCTAATAGCGTACGATTCCTCCTTCCAGAGACACCATTGAGCTGAGGTGTATAAGGAGGTGTCCATTGGGATAATATCCCATGGTCTTTGAGGAACTGAGTAAACTATGTAATTAAGTACTCACCTCCTTGATCTGATCGAAGAGTTTTGATACTCTTCCAGTCTGGTTCTCCACCTCATTCTTATACTCTTTGAATTTCTCAAAGGCCTCGGACTTGTACTTCATTAAGTACATATATCCATACCTTAAGAAATCATTAGTAAAGGTAATGAAGTAGGAGTAACCACCAATGGCATGAGTTGACATGGGTCCACATACATCACTATGTATGAGTTCCAAAAGCTTAGTGGCTCTCTCTCCAGTTCTACTAAATGGAGAGTTGGTCAGTTTTCCATGAAGGCATGGCTTGCAAGTTGCATATGACACATAGTCGAATGGATCTAGATATCCATCATTTAGCAACTTTTGAATCATTCCCTCATGGATACGACCTAGCCTACAATGTCATAGGTATGCACTGTTCACCTCATCTCGTTTCCTCTTAGACACTTGTATTTTTGATATGTGGAGTAGTGTCTTGCATAAACAAACCTTTATGCAATATTCCTCTCGTCAATCTCCCATCGGCTTTGCTAGAATTTACAATAAATTGTAGATGTGATAAGCAATACTGGTATCCAATACCAATGCACTATCACAAAAATATGACAATTGGAGATTGATCATGAATATACCTGGAGCTTCTTCAAATTTCTATTTCGCCCTTTCTACAAGGTACTCTTTGCAGTTCCTCTTCTAGTTCCCATCTTTACCACAGTGGAAGCACTGGCTTTTGTCCTTTGTTGGGTCTTTCTTAGCAACCTTTGCTTTACCTAGTTTGCCCTTGCCCTTTCTCTTCTTAAGGGACCTTTCTGCTTTCCTTTTCTTTCTGGTCTCACCAGTGTAGAGAACTGGCTTCTCTTTCTTAATAGTACTCTCTGCCTCCCTCAACATATTGAGGAGTTCTAGGAGAGTCACCTTAAGCTTGTTCATATTAAAATTCATTATGAACTGTGAAAAGGAATCTGGTAGGGACTGAAGCACAATGTCCACACACAAGTTATCCTCTAGGACCATTCCTAGACCTGTGAGTTTCTCTATCCACTCAATCATCTTTAGGACATGGTTCTGAACCGGTGTCCCCTCAGTCATCCTAGCGCAGAAGAGGCTCTTGGATATCTCATATCACTGAGTCCTTCCCTGTTCCTCAAACAATTTGCAGACATATAGGAGAATGGATCTGGCATCCATCTTTTCATGTTGTCTCTGTAACTCAGGAGTCATAGAGCCCAACATATAGCACTGAGCAAGAGTGGAGTCATCAATGTACTTCACGTAGCGAGCGATCTCATCCTCGCTTGCCCCTTCTTCGGGCGTAGGCATCATTGTATCAAGGACGTATACGATTTTCTCCGCTGTGAGAACAATTCTCAATTTACGGAGCCAATCCGTATAATTTGGACCAGTGAGGCAGTTGACATCAAGTATGCCACGTAAGGGATTCGAAAACGACATTTTCTGAAATTAAAGATGTAGTAGAAATGAATAATATGCAGATTTTGCAAGAAATAAACTATCAAGATATGGATTTCAATCTTAATATTCTCCCACTATTTTACTAACGAGTCACGCGACACCCTCAGCACATGAAACGGAAGTCTCCGATAGACTTCTAGTGGGGATCAGGATCCAATCAGCGTCTTAGTGTAACCTCGAGGGACTCGACCAATCATACTAAGCCTAAAAGGTAGGCAACTCTTGCCGATCACAACTCCTTGTGATTCCCGTCCTGTTCGGCCTCCGAATCACCATGGCCTCGAGGGACTCGACCAACCATGATACTCGGTTAAGTCAACACCTTCGTTATAAGATGAGTATGATTTGATGATATACCCTCGAGGGACTCGACCAAGCATACCATGCCCTCAGGTCACCGGTAACATCTCTATGTCGTAAGCAAGATAGCGAATCGAGATATAGGTGAGTCTCGAGGGACTCGACCAACTCAACCTACACCGGGAATTGGTTCCTACTTATAACGATGGAAGGCCACGCGGGTCAATCTAATTGCCTCACGTTTACCGACTTAATATTATCGAGAGAAATGTTTCTATGATTTGGTCTCCAAATATGACATGTCACACATATACATATTTAATATATATCTACATCGCATGCAAATATATATACATATCTAGTATGTGTAAAAGCAATCACACTAGATGATCATGGACCACAACCTAATGTGATTAGGCCTAAGCCAGTAGGCCTAATCACTCACATCAAGATCTATGTGTGCAACGGTGCATCTCCATGCCCTGTGATCGTCCATCTCGTCCTCGTCGGTTCCGTCGACATCTTGATGCATCTTCATGCATCGCGATCATCCGACTCGTGGGTACCGCTATCGCATCCACGCTCCCGCTGTGCCTCCTCATGTGATTACAACTTAATCATAGGCACGTAGGCCCGACAATAAACGAGAAATATAATGAAGGCTCGCAGACCTCAATAATATTAATTACAAGTACACACATCACACGGTCCATGATCAACCATCCACACATCATACATCACATATATAAATAATCATCATCATGTAGGACTACTAGATAATAATAAAAATAATAATCAACTAAACTTTTTAATTAATTAATATTTTCTGAAATCAGGGACATGTAGGGAATTTCTCAATTCCTAAGGGTATTATCATAATTTGGACAAAAGACAGAAACTGGAATTTCTTAAATTCACAAGGGCAAAACTATCTTTTTGCCCAAAACCCTAATTCCCTCTTACTGCCGTCGCCACCCTACTGGCGGTGGCCTGTGCAGCGGGGCGAGGGCGCTGCCCTCGCCTACAGGCCACACACCCACTGGCGGTGCTGCCGCTACAGGTGGGCGCCCTCGCGGGCGCCGCCACCTCCGCGGGCACCGCTGCCCTGCGGCGCCTCACCCCACGGGAGAAGCGGCCGCAGGCGCCTCTGCCTGTGGGCTGCCAGCCCCGCCGGATGCAAGCCTGCTGCAAGCAAGCCACTGACCGGCTGCTGCAGACGCAGCCCCTGTGCTGCCCGCCTTCGGCTGCGCTGCACACATGTAGATCGAGGGCAGCAACTATTGCTGCCCTCCCTTGTTTTTGCGTCAACGATTTTGACGTCAAAATTCTTCCTAAACACAACACACGTAGTTCAAAACCAATTATTCGCACGAACAACCTGGCTCTGATACCAATGTTGGGAAATCTTAGGGGTGACATCACATGCGCAGCGAAAGAACAAGAAAATAAAATCCCCGATTCCCAAAGAGATGTTCATCGTCATGCGAAGATTGGTGTGCAAAATCCGCGAAACTTAAAAATGCATATAGAGTATATTGTGTTACCTAGGGAGATCGTATATCCCTGTTTCCTTGCAGATCCTTAGGAGAGGGTGAAGGAGGTCAAGCATCCTCCTCTCTAGTAGTGATCCACACAGTAGGGTTTCGACGATGCTCCTCAAAACTCCAGGCCTGCTTTGAGGTGGAGAGGGAGAGGAGAATAGGAAAGGCAAGCAAAGGCTCTAGCCTCTGAGGCTCTAAATCCCTACGATTTATAGAGGTCCCCTGTCAAACCCTAATGGGTCCTCCCCTAGTGGGTATTGGATCTACATCCAATAAGACAAGGGCTCCATCGGATATCTCATATCCGAACCTCTACTCATCGCAATGCCTACCATATGTGTGTGACCCTCTAGGCCCAATATCGAGCTGGCCGTGAGTCATACCTGTTAGAACTCCTTCTAACTCAGTGAATTATTATCTCTGTAATAATTCACTTGACTCATCGACTACGGACGTACTAGGCCACTACGCCGTAGTCCCCAGACGATACAGGGGAATCCAATCCATTGGACCTGTTTGTCCTCAATTACCGTGTACCTATAGTCCCTCATCCCTCTAATATCTCAGAGACCGTATATCGTGCATGGTGCTGTCAGACCCATACGATTTCTACTCGAGTCTCGCTCTAATCGGATTCTCCTAGAGAACTCTTTCTCTCTCAACTCGAATGACCCTAGCCAGGGATTTGTCTGAGCAAGAACATATGGGATATTCCTCTCATGACGCCGAGAGTGGATAATCCTCTATCGACACTCAATAGCCCTCGTAAGGTTGACTACCACTCCCAATGACCAATTGTACTAGATCTGGGACAGCCAAACCTATAAGTCTGGTATTAAAGAGTGGAGCACTCATACAGGACATCCTTGGTGTCTCAAGTTTAAGGACCAGATATACCACTAGGACTACGGAATCACTGTTTGACAATAAGGCATCATCAACCATCCAGCATTCCGTAAGCGGATCAATTAGTGAACTCATTCTCCAATGAGCACTTGTACTGTATCCCTAGTGTCCCTACATGAGCAACTATAAGACCAGCTGTATCCATCATATGGACAAGTATACAGCACACCAGTCTGTTCGGTTATCACGATGTCCCTCTCGAGTAACCTATGACCGGGATTATTTAGGATATGTGTTTAAAGGTGAATTGATCTCATTATTGTATTCTCATAACGATTTGATTCTCATTGCACAAATCCAAGGACATCACAATATATATATGGACTTATGCAATAGTTATAAAGTGATATACGCCAAAATATAATAAGCAAAAAGATTTTGTATCAAGTTACCCATGCCATCACTCATGTGATTAGCTTGCTGGGCACCTATGACTAGCAAGAAGATCATTAGTAGATGCTGGTGGCCTCGACCGAAGAGGAATTGGTGGAGTGGATATAGGTCACGACGACCGAACCACTATAAAACGGTTTACATTTTTGTTTTGCTATTTATCTTTATTGCAAACCACTTTACTTCCTCATTACTTTTGCGGCACACCCTTCCGAACTTATTTCAAGTTAACATCTTTTTAAAATCGATTTTATCGTATGAAGATTTTTCAAACCGACGTTTTTATCTACTACACTAATTCACCCCCCTCTTAGTGCCGACTTGTTCCTAACTATTGGTATTAGAGCCACGTTTTTCTCATTTGGTTTAACACTTAAAGAGAAATAGCTCTTTTCAGCTTTCAAGATGATTACTCTCTCATTTATCCTCCTATGTTCAATGGGACGGATTATATATATTGAAAAACTCGAATACGAGTTTTCTTGCTTTCGTTGAATCTCAATTTATGAAATACAATCAAATTTGGTTTTCAAAAGTCTTCTCATCCAATGAACGATTGGAATGCGTTGGAGAAGAAGACTTTCTTTTTAAATGCAAAGGCTACGAATGTCTTATTTTGTGCCTTAGACAAAACTAAATTCAATCGAGTTCTATTTACGAAATGGCTTTCGATATTTGGCACACTCTTGAAATCACACACGAAGGCACAAGTAGGGTTAATGATTCTAAAGTTAATCTTTTGATGCATAATTTTAAATTATTTCGTATGAAACCAAGCGAAACCATTGGAGACATGTACACCCATTTTACTACTATTGTCAATGGTTTAAAATCACTTGGTAAAAATTTTTCGAATCTTGAACTTTTTAATAAAGTTTTACGATCTCTTTCTAAAATTTAGGATTCAAAAGTAATTGCAATACAAGAGACAAATGATTTAAATAAATTTTCATTTGAAAAATTTATCGGGTCTTTGATTACCTATGAAATGACACATGATGAACTTGAGAACTACCTTCCAAAGAAAAGGAAGGATTTTGCACTTAGAACAAAAGAAGACCACTTGAGCAAAAGCTCAAGTGATGATGAACTTGAACTTCTCATAATAAAGCTGAAAAAGTTCTTAAAACAAAAATCAAAGAATAAAAATAAACATAAAAAAATATAACTACTTACTATGAACACAAGAAGAAGGAAGTACCTTGAGATAAATCGAGCTCATCCAATAATGAGGAGCAAATCGATGAAGACAAAACGGCGAACTCCGCTTTGGTGACTCTCGCAATGAGGTAAAAAATTCGAACGAAACCCCCTTAGTTTATTTTAAAATTACTTGATGCATTTCATATGTTATTTTTAAATTAGTTAGTAAAAAAAATAAATAAATAAAGAAATAAAAGGGGATAATGCTTTTCTTTTTCTAGCTAATTTCGAAAATGATAATGATAATTACATGTTTTATGAAAATACAACAAAATATTAGATTTAAATCTAATGATTAATCCTATGTATGTTTTTAAGAAAAAATAATGTGTTTCGAAATTGATAATTTTCAATTTTGATTGAAAATGCTTTATGAAATAATGTTTGATGATATCATGTTTAATGAGTTTATAGTTTGAAATTGTGCAAGCTATACCTTGAAAACTTGAAACCATGTTTTGATGTCATGCCCAAAATAGTGATGCATAATGATCATGCTTAATAAGTTTATATTTCAAAATTATGCATGATGATTTTTGTGATTCATGGCTTATTGATCTTTGCCGTAGTGAAAGTATTTTTTTTCGGTTTTAAACATTGATGCATGTTTTTATTTAACATAAAATTTGGACATGCTTATATGAAATTAATCACATAAAATGAAATCTTTTTTGGTCTTGATGGTTTTTATGATGAAATTTACTTTTTGTTCCTAAATGTTGATGCATGTTTTTATTTGGCATAAATAAAAAAGGCATATTTCTATGAAATAAAGCACATGAATTGAAACAACTAAAAAGAGGAAAGGATTTTTCTTGAAAAAATTTTTTCTCTATCTGATCGATTTTTCACTAAGAGATTGATAAATTTATTTATGCCATTTTAAATCTCTTGAAAGTGATTTTGATGATTTGTTGATTTGAATTTGGATGAGTTTTATCTAACCATGATGTTTATCTTGATTTCTCGACATTTATAACTTGAGATTTACCCTATATGAATCGAGATCTTTTATCCTCGATGTTTTTTTTTGCTATCTACTATCCAAATGAATCATAATTTTTTGGAATTACAATTTTTATGATTCATATTGAATTGAGAGATATTATACATGAATCGAGATCCTTTATGTGTTCTCTCATGACACCTTTTGCTATAGGAATGTCTTTATCGATATCATGATCTTGAATTCTCGATATTGATACTTGAAATTTTTTCATAAATCAAGATCTTGTTTTTGAACTCCCATGTTTCTTTTTTTATTTACTAAAATGAAGATTTATCAAAATAAATCATGTCATTTAGTATTCATGGCTTAGTCCTTCATGATTTTTGATATTTTATCTTTCATGATATGATTTTTATGTATAATTCCTTGTATTCATGAAGTGTTTATCTCATCACCAAATTCTCTTGATATTCTTCATGTGATGATATGAAATTATGCATGAAATACTCATGATATTATGTTAATGCATACAAACGAGAAGTTATGATCATGCATGGTGGGATGCAATATACTTTGACATTTTGATACCACATGATTTGAAATACTTTTGATTTGGAATGATGCATGCAATACTATGATTTTTTATACTGTGAAAGTCAACAATTATCCTTTTCTAAAATGATACCATATTGTACTTAAGAATGATACATTATCTTTGTCATGATTTAGAAATTGATGTAAAGGGAAAAAAATTACAAAATTGCATTCTTTTCTTCTTTTAGACATTGACAAAGGGGGAGAAAAGTTGCTAGTTTGCACATCATAAAGAGAAGCAAAAAGCTTGCTCATCTCAAAAGATGCAAAACTTTGCCAACTTTCATATGTGTAATATTTACTAGCTTTCATGTTTAAAAATTATGTAAAACTTACTAAATTTGCTAGCTTGCACAAGTCAAGAAAATGTAAAAACATGCTAACTTGTTTATCTCAAAAGAGAAGCAAAGATTGCGAACTTGCAACTTTTAAGAAGCAAAAGTTGCTTTCTTGAACATTTCAAATATTGCTAGCTTACATTTTTCTAAAATGATATAAAAATTTTCTAGCTTGCATGATGTAAAACTTACTTGAGTTGATAGCTTAAACATTGCAAAGGAAGCAAAAATTATACTTCACAAAAGAGAAGAAAGAACTCACTAGGTTGCATGTTCTAAAGTGATAGGAAATTTGCTAAATTCCTAAACTTATATCTCTAAAACTTGAAAGTTACACTTCTCCTTTTTGTTGATGACAAAAGGGGAGAAGTCATGATGATAATCATGCATGGGATGATGTACTTGGATATTTTGATTATGCATTAGTTTATGTTGCATGCAATGATATGATTAATTGGGTTTTTCAATATTCATGATGAATGCAATGATATTTTGAATTCAAAGATTCTATCAATATGACATATTGATAGGGGGAGTTTAGTTTAAACTCCATCATCAATTGGTTTGTCATCATCAGAAAGGGGGAGATTGTTGAATCTTAGATTTTGATGATGAAATCAATTGATGTGTTTGATCTAATTTGTGTTTTAAGTGACACAGGACTAGCTTCGATCAGAACAAGCAAAACAATTAAAGCAGGAGGAATCAAATGTTGGGACGGAGCAAACATGTCAGTAGATTGGATATCGGGCCGGAGGATCGGTCGATGTATCGATAGAAGGCTTCATGCCGTGAATTCGGGCATCGGGTCTAGAAGAGTGAACATTATGCTAAGGAGATCAGAGTTGCAGAGTCAACATGCCAATTGAGCAAAAGGCCGCAAAAGAGGATGATGTGCCAAAGGATCGGACGAATAAATGACATGCCAGACAATATGGGATTCACTTGTAATCGTTTATGCCTAGATCGAGTTAGTTTAGGTCTAATTGAGTCAGTATTGGGGTGAAACAATGCCAACGCAATTAGGGGTCAATTGTGCCTAAATTTGGAGTGATTTGGGCTCAATGGGAGGCCCATTCAATGACCCAAATGTTGGGTCAAGCGGTGGCACTTCCAGAACAAGCGGTAGAACCGCCCGTGAGTTGGAAAACTCAAAAAACTCGGTCTTCAAGGCTGTTCGACGGTGGTATCGCTAGTCTAGGCGGTGGTACCACCCAAACATAGTCTCCCAGGTGGTAGAACCACTAGATTGGGTGGTGGTACTGTTAGGATCGAGAGCACTAAGAGGGGGGGGGGGGGTGAATTAGTGCAGCGGAAATCTTTCAGCGATTAAAAACGAAAGCTGCGTTCGTTTGATAAAAACTATTTTGATGCAAAAGTCGATTCTAAGAATACTTATGATTAAGTGCAGTTTATGTCTAAACACAGTTTGCGTCTAAGCGCAATTTACGCAGTTTGCAGTTTACGTCTAAATGCAGATTACGTCTAAGCGCAGTTTGCATCTAAGCGCAGTTTGCGTCTAAGCTCAGATTGCGTTTAAGCGTAGTTTGCATCTAAGCGCAGTTTACGCCTAAACTCAGATTGCGTCTAAGCGCAGTTTGCGTCTAAGCGCAGTTTGCGTCTAAGCGCAGATTGCGTTTAAGCGCAGTTTGCGTCTAAGCGCAGTTTACGTCTAAAATCAGATTGCGTCTAAGCGCAGTGCAGTTTGCGTCTAAACACAGTTTTACGTCTAAACACAGTTTTACGTCTAAATGCAGTTTTACATCTAAACGCAGTTTGCGTCTAAACGCAGTTTTACGTCTAAACGTAGTTTTACGTCTAAACGCAGTTTGCGTCTAAGCGCAGTTTTACGTCTAAACGTAGTTTTACGTTTAAAAGTAGTTTACGTCTAAAACATAGTTTTACGTCTAAACACAATTTTAAAGGGATCTGAACTTAGAAACTTCGTTCGTAAAAGCGCAGAAGACAGTTTTGCAGAATCAAAACGTAAACGTAAACTGTAATGTATGAAAACACTGATTTATGTCTGAATGCAGATTCGGAAAGATCAGCACTTAGAAACTTGTAAAGGCGCAGAGAGCAGTAGCTATGTAGGAGGTTTGCAGTAATGATAAAGTGCTCAAAATAAACGCAAACCAGAGATTTAGAGTGGTTCGGTCAGTCTTGACCTACTCCACTTTTGGCTTCCTCCACCGACGTGGTCACCGACGTCAACTAGAAGCCTTCCTTCAATAGGCGAAGGCCAACTACCCTTTTACAGATTCACTCCTTTTGATGGGCTCAGGAGACAACCCTTACAGGACCTTTCTCTCCTCTCTTTACAACTCAAGACTTGAAGAACAGAAAGAGGAGAACTTTAGGACTTTAAACAAATTTGAGCTCTTAGAATCACAGAAAAGATCAAGAATTCGGTGTAGGTCTGTATCTTTTCAGTGCTGAATGGGTGGGGTATTTATAGGCCCCAACCCAATTCAAATTTGGAGCTCAAAACGATCAAATCACAGAATTCCGGGATCAGGCGGTTGTACCTCCTGACTGGAGAGGTTGCACCGCCTGGCAGAGCTCGAAGACTGAGCCCAGGCGGTGCCACCTCTTGACTGAGGCGGTTGCACCTCTCTGCCAGAGCTCGAAGACCGAGCTCAGGCGGTGCCACCTCTCTGTCAGGGAGGTTGCACCGCCCAGTCTTGCTCGAAGACTGAGCTCGGGCGGTGCCACCTCTCTGTCATGGAGGTTGCACCGCCCAGTCTTGCTCGAAGACTGAGCTCAGGAGGTGCCACCTCCTGGCTGGGGAGGTTGCACCGCCCAGTCTCGCTGGGAGGCTTAGCCTAGGCGGTGCCAACTCCTGGCCTAGGCGGTTGCACCTCCTGGTGCAATCAGGGTCCGAATGGTTAGCTCCATTCGGCCCAATTTCAGTCTTTCAGGGGCCCAATTGCCCCAAGATTAAGCTAATGGGATCACCTCCCATTTTTCAACTTAATCAATGTGCTAACTACGATTAGATCTAAGACAATTTCTGCAGCTTTGCTTCGGTGCGTCAATCGCTTCTTCCGGCGAGTTTCTGGCGAACTTCCGTCGATCATCCGATGAACCCTCGGTGATGCTCCTGCGGACTTCCGGCAAACTCCTAGACTTTGCGATGATCCACTTGGCGAGTTCCGACGAGCTTCGCTTGGCAAGCTTCTGGACTTCTCGGATCTGTTCTCGCAGAACCTCCGACGACCGTCCGAACTTCCGTCAAACTCTCGAACTCCCAACGTGATCATGAACTTGACTCCGGCACAACTCCTGCTGCTTGTCTAACTTTCATCGTAGTTAATCCTGCACATGTAAACAAACTTCGATCGAGATAATTAATCCTAAGCAATTAACCAAGTTGTCCGGCATGTCATTGGTCCCTCGACGCTTCGTCCGATTCTTCGGTGCATCGTCCTTTCCTACAGCCTATTGCCCAATCGGCCAGTTGACTCCGCAACTCCGATATCCTTGGCACAATACCCGCTCTTCTTGGCCCGATGCTCGAGTCCATGGCCCGAAGCCTTCTGTCGATACGGCGACCGATCCACCGGCCCGACGTCCAATCTTCTGACATGTTCCTCCGGCACAACATGATGTTCCTGCTTTAATTGTCTCATCCTGATCGATGCATCCTGCGTCACTCAAAACACAGATTAAATCATAAACATATATCAAGTAGTTTCATCATCAAAATACGAGATTCAACAATCTCCCCCTTTTTTATGATGACAACCACTTGATGACGGAGTTAAACTTAACTCCCAGAGTTTAAACAAACTCCCCCTATCAATATGGCATATTGATAGAAACTCTTAGATTCAAAAATCTAAGCAACATTTCATCATAAACGGAGTTAACCTTAACTCCCAGAGTTTAAACAAACTCCCCCTATCAATATACCATATTGATAGAAACTCTTGGATTCAAAAATCCAAGCAACATGTTATCATAAACTTATGCATAACATGTCATGTCATCAACATACTTTGCTGTCATGTCATCAAATACTTCTCCCCCTTTGTCATCAACAAAAAGGAGAAGTACCACAATCAAGTGTTTGTGATATTGGTTCGACTCATTGCATGAAAAATATAATATCAAGTTTTATCATCATGCAATTTTGCTAGAAAATATAGCAAGTTTTATAGCATACAAGATAGCACTTGCTATGAAAATTAGATATGTTCAAGATAGCAAGTTCTACATCATGCAAGCTAGCAAATTAGAGATGTTTAAGAAGGCAACTCTTGCTTCTTGAAATATGAAAATTTTGTCCACTTTGCTAGATGCGCAAGTTAGCATGTTTTGCTTCTTGAGATAAGCAAGATAGCACCTTTGTTCTTTTTGTTTCTTAAGATGTTCAAGATAGCAATTTCTTCTCTTTTGAGAAGTGAAAATTTGCTTTCTTCTTGAATTGTGCATGCAAGTTATCTCCTCCTTAGTCATTGTCAAAAAGAAGGGAAAACCCTTTCTGTCAATTTCTAAATCATGACAAAAGTGAGTAATCATTCCTATTTCTGAATTCCATAATTGAGATAAACCTTGAATTCAAATCAAGGCAATTTTAATCAAGGTTCATATCATATGCAATACATTACGTAGAAAGCATAAGTATTGCATGCATCATTTTAGCAACAAATCGTAGCATTTCATCATATGGCAAGATATCATCAAGTAGAATTACGATGCAAGTTCTTGATATCTTAACATGATGAAAATTCAAATATGGCACTTATAGTATCAATTCATATATTTCTCCCCCTTTATCATCAACAAAAGGAGAAGTAGCTCTAGCTATTTTAAAATATATGCAAGTTTTTATAACATGAAGCTATATTTTCATCACACCATATAAGCACAATAGCATAGCAAGATTCTTAGGTTCAATCATGGCAATTCAACACTTGCTTCATGTGCAAGATTGCACTTGCTTTTCTTTGCATGTTCTAACTAGCAAAAGCTTTCTCCCCTTTGTTTTTGTCGAAAAGAAGGGAGAAATCAATGGCCAAAAATTTTTAATAATTATACAGGCCATATTACAAAATCTTGTCATGATATCAAGAAAGTTCAAGAAGGACATGATCCATTCAACAAATCCTTTTAATAGGGCAAAGGAATTATATAACCAAGAATCATGATTAAAATATTTCAATATCATAGATCAAGTCATGAATACCAATACTTTCATATTGTGAGTATCAATTCATGAATACCAAAAGATATTATTTGTGATTTCAATTTTGCAAGATCATGATTATGATTTAGACATAACTTATTAAAATCAAATTGTCAACTTGAAACTCATAATCAAGTCATTAAAATTAATTTTGAAATTCACAAAATATCATGAAATCAAAAGACAAGTTGCATTTCATTTGAAGAACTCCTTTTTGATAAATGTAGGGAGCATAATGAACGATCTTGATTTATAAAGAGCTTCATGTTATAATTATCAAGATCATGATTTTAATAATTATTCTCTTTAGCAAAGAATCACAAAAGCACTTTATTTTTGCATAAGAAATCTCATTGTATTATGATTTATAAATTCTTTTTCTGCACATGAATCATAGGAGATATGTATGTGAAACAAATCTTTGCAAGCAAAGACACTATTATTCATATTTCAAGATGGAATTTATAAGCAGGAATCATTTCATCAAATCCATTTTAGAAAAATATTTTTCATAAGTGTATGAGAAAATCCGATTGTTAGGATACCAATTGTTAAGTAAATCCGAAAATGAAATTAGTACTTTCATGCATTCGGATAAGATCTTGCTATAGATTTTCAAGTTCAATTATGAAGATAAAACATGCACATGATCATAAAAATTTATGTATCCAAAACATATAATTTTCAACATGTTATAGTGTAAAATCATCATGGCAATTAAGTATTTTGAACATTGAATCAAGAATGTCCGAAAAATAATCTTAACACGTTCATGCATTCGAGCACATTTTTGCCATAGTTTTTCAAATATACTCATGAGAATAACACATGCTTATCATCGGCTTAAAATCTCATGCATAAAATTGTTAATCAAAATATTTAATTTCATCATTATGCATTTCTTCAAATCAAACATGATCTTTAATCAGAATCGAGAAATAACAATGGAAATCAACGTAATACACATTATTACTTCTTAACCATGATTTCATATTTTCAATCAAGATCATTTTATTTGTTTATCATAAAATATGCAATATTATCATTTTTGAAATTACTTAGTATGATCATAATAATTTTTTTTTTTAACATGTAATTTTTAAGAAAATTAATTCTAAACTAAAAGAGAAAAATACATCATGAAAGCATCAAGTAATTTCAAAATAAATTAGGGGGATTTCGATTACCTCATCATTGTAGGCTGTTAAGGCGTAGTTTGCCGCCTTGCTTTTGTTGACTTTCTCTTCTTCGGAGGAGCTCGATTCATCCCAATTTTTGTTCTTCTTCTTGCGTTCAAAGCAAGTAGTTCCATTCTTTTGCTTTTTAATTTTTGTTTCATTTGTAGTTTAAGTTCACCATCACTTGAGCTTATGCTCGAGTGGTCTTCAAATGTTCTATGTCCCAAATCCTTCCTGTTCTTTGGAAGGTGGTTCTCAAGTAATTCACGTGCATTGCACGTCATTTCATATGTGATCAATGAACCAATTAGTTCATCAAGTGGAAATTGGTTCAAGTTTTTCGATTCTTGAATAGCAGTTACTTTTGAATCCCAAGTTTTAGAAAGTGAGCGCAAAACTTTGTTAACGAGTTCAAAATCCGAAAAGCTTTTACCAAGTGATTTTAAACCATTGACGACATCCGTAAAACGGGTGTACATGTCAACAACGGTTTCGCTTGGTTTCATATGAAAAAACTCGAAATCATGTAGTAAAATATTAACTTTCGAGTCTTTGACTCTACTAGTTCCCTCGTGCGTGATTTCAAGAGCGCGCCAAATATCGAAAGCCGTTTCGCACAAAGAAACCCGATTGAACTCATTTTTGTCCAAAGCGCAAAATAAGGCATTCATAGCCTTTGCGTTTAAAGAAAAATACTTCTTCTCTAAAACCGACCATTCGTTCATCGGTTTAGAGGGAAGTTGAAAACCATTTTCAACGATATTCCATAAATCCAGATTTAGAGAATTCAAGAAAACTCTCATTCGAGTTTTCCAATAAGTGTAGTCCAATCCGTTAAAGAACGGTGGATGAAATACCGAAAAGCCCTCTTGAAGAGCCATTTCTCTCGGGTGTAAATCCGAAATGAGAAATACCCCGCTCTGATACCAATTGTTAGGATCGAGAGCACTAAGAGGGGGGGGGGGGTGAATTATTGCAGCGGAAATCTTTCAGCGATTAAAAACGAAAGCTGCGTTCGTTAGATAAAAACTATTTTGATGCAAAAGCCGATTCTAAGAATACTTATGATTAAGTGCAGTTTATGTCTAAACACAGTTTGCGTCTAAGCGCAATTTATGCAGTTTGCAGTTTGCGTCTAAATGCAGATTACGTCTAAGCGCAGTTTGCATCTAAGCGCAGTTTGCGTCTAAGCTCAGATTGCGTTTAAGCGCAGTTTGCGTCTAAGCGCAGTTTATGTCTAAACTCAGATTGCGTCTAAGCGCAGTTTGCGTCTAAGCGTAGTTTGCGTCTAAGTGCAGATTGCGTTTAAGCGTAGTTTGCGTCTAAGCGCAGTTTACGTCTAAAATCAGATTGCGTCTAAGCGCAGTGTAGTTTGCGTAAAAACGTAGTTTTACGTCTAAACACAGTTTTACGTCTAAACGTAGTTTTACGTCGAAACGCAGTTTGCGTCTAAATGCAGTTTTACATCTAAACGCAGTTTGCGTCTAAACGCAGTTTTACGTCTAAACGTAGTTTTACGTCTAAACGCAGTTTGCGTCTAAGCGCAGTTTTACGTCTAAACGTAGTTTTACGTTTAAAAGTAGTTTACGTCTAAAACATAGTTTTACGTCTAAACACAATTTTAAAGGGATCTGAACTTAGAAACTTCGTTCGTAAAAGCGCAGAAGACAGTTTTGCAGAATCAAAACGTAAACGTAAACTGTAATGTATGAAAACACTGATTTATGTCTGAATGCAGATTCGGAAAGATCAGCACTTAGAAACTTGTAAAGGCGCAGAGAGCAGTAGCTATGTAGGAGGTTTGCAGTAATGATAAAGTGCTCAAAATAAACGCAAACCAGAGATTTAGAGTGGTTCGGTCAGTCTTGACCTACTCCACTTTTGGCTTCCTCCACCGACGTGGTCACCGACGTCAACTAGAAGCCTTCCTTCAATAGGCGAAGGCCAACTACCCTTTTACAGATTCACTCCTTTTGATGGGCTCAGGAGACAACCCTTACAGGACCTTTCTCTCCTCTCTTTACAACTCAAGACTTGAAGAACAGAAAGAGGAGAACTTTAGGACTTTAAACAAATTTGAGCTCTTAGAATCACAGAAAAGATCAAGAATTCGGTGTAGGTCTGTATCTTTTCAGTGCTGAATGGGTGGGGTATTTATAGGCCCCAACCCAATTCAAATTTGGAGCTCAAAACGATCAAATCACAGAATTCCGGGATCAGGCGGTTGTACCTCCTGACTGGAGAGGTTGCACCGCCTGGCAGAGCTCGAAGACTGAGCCCAGGCGGTGCCACCTCTTGACTGAGGCGGTTGCACCTCTCTGCCAGAGCTCGAAGACCGAGCTCAGGCGGTGCCACCTCTCTGTCAGGGAGGTTGCACCGCCCAGTCTTGCTCGAAGACTGAGCTCGGGCGGTGCCACCTCTCTGTCATGGAGGTTGCACCGCCCAGTCTTGCTCGAAGACTGAGCTCAGGAGGTGCCACCTCCTAGCTGGGGAGGTTGCACCGCCCAGTCTCGCTGGGAGGCTTAGCCTAGGCGGTGCCAACTCCTGGCCTAGGCGGTTGCACCTCCTGGTGCAATCAGGGTCCGAATGGTTAGCTCCATTCGGCC
Source organism: Musa acuminata AAA Group (assembly GCF_036884655.1). NCBI lineage: Eukaryota > Viridiplantae > Streptophyta > Magnoliopsida > Zingiberales > Musaceae > Musa > Musa acuminata. The sequence continues at coordinate 30,961,699 of NC_088335.1, read as the reverse complement.
CAATTTCAGTCTTTCAGGGGCCCAATTGCCCCAAGATTAAGCTAATGGGATCACCTCCCATTTTTCAACTTAATCAATGTGCTAACTACGATTAGATCTAAGACAATTTCTGCAGCTTTGCTTCGGTGCGTCAATCGCTTCTTCCGGCGAGTTTCTGGCGAACTTCCGTCGATCATCCGATGAACCCTCGGTGATGCTCCTGCGGACTTCCGGCAAACTCCTGGACTTTGCAACGATCCACTTGGCGAGTTCCGACGAGCTTCGCTTGGCAAGCTTCTAGACTTCTCGGATCTGTTCTCGCAAAACCTCCGACGACCGTCCGAACTTCCGTCGAACTCTCGAACTCCCAACGTGATCATGAACTTGACTCCGGCGCAACTCCTGCTGCTTGTCTAACTTTCATCGTAGTTAATCCTGCACATGTAAACAAACTTCGATCGAGATAATTAATCCTAAGCAATTAACCAAGTTGTCTGGCATGTCATTGGTCCCTCGACGCTTCGTCTGATTCTTCGGCGCATCATCCTTTCCTGTAGCCTATTGCCCAATCGGCCAGTTGACTCCGCAACTCCGATATCCTTGGCACAATACCCGCTCTTCTTGGCCCGATGCCCGAGTCCACGGCCCGTAGCCTTCTGTCGATACGTCGACCGATCCACCGGTCCGACGTCCAATCTTCTGACATGTTCCTCCGGCACAACATGATGTTCCTGCTTTAATTGTCTCATCCTGATCAATGCATCCTGCTTCACTCAAAATGCAGATTAAATCATAAACATATATCAAGTAGTTTCATCATCAAAATATGAGATTCAACAGGTACTACCTAGTGTCAAGATGTAGGCGGTAGTACCGCCCGTACTCCGAAATCTTAGGGATTTGAATTTTGGTTCCATGTTTTGAAGCCATTTGGGGTCTATAAATACCCCAGCTATTCCTGCATGGAGCAGAAAGAAAAGTGATAAAAAAACTCTATGTTTCTTAAGTTAAAAACCCTTGTAAGGTGTAGAGTCCCTCCTCCTAAAGTTTAGAGACCATTCTAATGGAGAGTGTGAGGGAAGCTTTGTAAAAAGGGGTTGTAAAAGTTCTCTCCTGAACCAGCCAAAAGGAGAATTAAGTTGTAAGGGTAGTTGATCTTCGCCCATTGAAGGAAGATCATTAGTGGATACTAGTGGCCTTGACGGAAGAGGAATCGATGGAGTGGAAGTAGGTCAAGATGTTCGAACTGCTATAAAACGGTTTGCATTTCTGTTTTGCTGTTTATCTTTATTGCAAACCACTTTACTTCCTCATTACTTTTGTTGCACACTCTTCCGAATGTATTTCAAGTTAACATCTTTCTGAAATCGATTTTATCATATGAAGATTTTTTAAACTGACATTTTTATCCACTGCACTAATTCACCCCTCCTCTTAGTGCCGACTCGTTCCTAACACTTTAGTCGAGCGCCCCTGCGTGCAGGCGCCCCTGCGTGCAGGCGCCCCTGCGGGCATCGTTGCCCCGGCTGGTAGTTCTATGGGCGAGTGCCACTACTAGCACTATGTCCACAAGCAATGGCACTATGGGCACTGTGTCCATAGGCAACATCGCTGCGAGCGTTGTGTCCATAGGTAGCGCCCACGATTATCGTCACTTGCGCTATAAGCGCAGCACCTATGCGTAGGCGATCGGCTGCCTAATGTAACGGACAAACGTCAAAACAAGATGTTTGATGTAATGCTTAGGTATGTCTATGTCTTTTGGTATGTTCATGATTTGTACAGCATGTAGAGGGACGGCCTAAGGCTTAATAGTCTCATTTTAGTTAGGTTGGTGGCTACTTTAGGCTTGTAAATAAAGGTTATGTCATGTGGACACGTGTGAGAGATTTTCGATCTGTAATGGACCATTATAACCCTTTGTTGTGCAACTATTCAGAGCTTGTAAATTCTGTTTGTAATTTGCATTGTCTATGAAATGTTTTCGGAAATATTTGCTTGTGGATGCCGAATGAGGCGTTTTCTCTAACACGTTCTCTCTTTTGTGGGTCCTAAGGGACATGGGAGGCTTCGGGGAGGCTGACCTTTGCGGACGGACACGCAAGGGTGCCGCACGACTTAGGCAAAACCAGCTAAGTCCATGACAGATGGTATCAGAGCGGGACAAGTACTCATAGAAACACTTAGCATGTAAACGTGGGGGCCCTAGCGGGGCTGTGTTGAGGGCAGTCAGCACACGCGCGACCGTTTGGTAGAAAACGAGCATGGAGATGTAGGGAAAAGGAGTTGCTCGGAGAAGCAAGCATTTGAGATTGGCATTCAGAGGAATGGCCAAACCTTCGCGTAAGAGGCACCACGAGAATAGACAAGCTTGGAAGAATGCATAGCGCACAAAGTTTGGGATGGTTGAGTTTGAGCTACGGCTCAATGTTGACAACCATACTTGTGTTGGGAAATCATTGGGGGGGCGACATCATATACGCAGCGGAAGAACAAGAAAAACAAAATCCCCGATTCCCAAAAAGATGTTCGTCGTCGTGCGAAGATTGGTGCACAAAAATCCGCAAAACATAAAATTACGTATAGAGATTGTGTTACCTAGGGAGATCGTATATCCCTGTTTCCTTACAGATCCTTAGGAGAGGGTGAAGGAGGTCAAGCGTCCTCCTCTCTAGCGGTGATCCACACAGCAGGGTTGCGACGACGCTCCTCAAAACTCCAGGCCTACTCTGAGGTGGAGAGGGAGAGGAGAATAGGAAAGGCAAGCAAAGACTCTCGCCTATGAGGCTGTGAATCCCTCCTATTTATAGAGATCCCGTGTCAAACTCTAATGGGTCCTTCCTTAGTGGGTATTAGATCTGCATCCAATAAGACAAGGGCTCCGTCGGATATCTCATATCCGAACCTCTACTCATCGCAATGCCTACCATATGTGTGTGACCCTCTAGGCCCAATATCGAGCTGGCCATGAGTCATACCTGTCAGAACTCCTTCTGACTGAGTGAATTATTATCTCTGTAATAATTCACTTGACTCATCGACTACAGACGTACTAGGCCACTACGCCGTAGTCCCTAGACGATACAGGGGAATCCAATCCATTGGACCTGTCTGTCCTCAGTTACCATGTACCTATAGTCCCTCATCCATCTAATATCCCAGAGACCGTATATCGAGCATGGTGTTGTCAGACCCATACGGTTTCTACTCGAGTCTCGCTCTAATCGGATTCTCCCAGAGAACTCTTTCTCTCTCAACCCGAATGACCCTGGCTAGGGATTTGTCTGAGCAAGAACACATAGGATATTTCTCTCATGACGCCGAGAGTGGATGATCCTCTATTGACACTCAATAGCCCTCGTAAGGTCGACTACCACTCCTAATGACCAGTTGTACTAGATCTGGGGACAGCCAAACCTATAAGTCTGGTATCAAAGAGTGGAGCACTCATACAGGACATCCTTGGTGTCTCAAGTCTAAGGACCAGATACACCACTAGGACTACGGAATCGCTGTCTGACAATAAGGCATCATCAACCATCCAGCATTCCGTAAGCGGATCAATCAGTGAACTCATTCTCCAATGAGCACCTGTACTGTATCCCTAGTGTCCCTACACGAGCAACTATAAGACCAACTGTATCCATCATATGGACGGGTATACAGCACACCAGTCTATCCGGTTATCACGATGTCCCTCTCGAGTAACCTATGACCGGGATTATTTAGGATATGTGTTTAAAGGTGAATCGATCTCATTATCGTGATCTCATCACGATCCGATTCCCATTGCACAAATCCAAGGACATCACAATATATATATGCATTTATGCAATAGTTATAAAGTGATATACGCCAAAATATAATAAGCAAAAAGATTCTGTATCAAGTCACACATGCAATCACTCACGTGATTGGCTTGCTAGGCACCTATGACTAGCAACTTGATGGTGCTAAAGGCAAGCGAGGTGCTTGGTAAAGGATAAGACCATGCAAGGTGGAATGAGTTGCTCAGCGACCGAGAGAGTTGTGCAAAGCTCATAGAGGTGAGGGGAATTGCTAACTCAAAGAATTCGGTACTCATGCATGGGCTTGTATACGGACGATGGAATGTTCGTGGAAATTCTAAGGTGACCGAAACTCGGTGCCATGGAGCATTGAAACTTTCTCTTCGGCATGAGAATGATACGTCCGTAGGAGGCTGAAGTGTGTAACGAGTTCAGCTTGTTGCTAGGCCTTGAGTGATGCAGTGGGGGCTGTATTGACGTGGAGTCGCAATCTAGCAAGTGCATTCGTAGGAGGCAAAACAATGCATAGTTTATTCAGCAGATCAGAGTAGTCCAAGGGGATGGTGGTCTATGAAACGAAGAAAGATGTTGCTCTAACGGGACAGTAATCTAGGAGGGATAAGTCCTGGCTCTCCAGAGGGAGAATCATGTGGGACGGACCTCACATGTTGAGGAGGAGTACCTCAACAAACAACAACTCTATGAAGCTCAATGGACGGAGCAAGCGGCGAGGAGTCATCGCATGATCTCGCTCGAGAGAATGCATTGGTGGATGCATTGCGAGATCAAGTGGAGGAGCGACCCAAAGCAACACAAATGAAGGCACACTTGGAGTCGATATGGAGATCGGACTCAATGGAGGGCTAACCCGTGGAATGGTGGGCGTGAAGGCCACCATCAACTCAATGTAAAAACCAGAAGCGGAGCAACTTGGGTGTAATTGGCAAAGTACCCAAGCCGCATAAAGGGAGCTAGCATAGAAGATGGAATATGGAGCGGAGGCATAGTGCTTTCCTTGGACAAAGGTCAAGGACATGAACTCTTGCAGAGGCAAGAGCAGGATCATGTTGTTTCATGGGTCATTCATTCTGACGGAGCAGACTCAACTTGCATGGTGCCAAAGATGAAGGGAGCTTTTGGGCACATGCACCTTATCTCGGAGAAGCATTTGATGGAGGAACTAAGGCGACTCAATTTACGGAGGTGAAGTTGGGTTCAAAAGGCCTTAGCACGGGGCAAGAGGACGTAGAGGCTGGTACTCTTGAAGAATATGCCATAGTGTTGCCATTCAAGTTGCCATGAAGGAAGCGGTGCGCGGGGAAGATTGTGCTAGTAGGGGCAGAGGCCCAGCATCCAGACAATGGTGCACTAATTACTAGGGACTTCGGGAGCTACTAGGCGACGAACTATCCTAGAACGGTACTTCATCTAGGTGTGACCCAAGAGTGAGTGGATGAAGGTCGAGTGCCAAAGGAGCGAACAAAATCAAAGGTGGAAGAGACCTTACGATGTATTGACAGAGGTCACACATGGAGGGATCACAATTTGAGTTCATCCCACAAGGATCAGAATGCAATAGAGATGTCACCAAGAGGTGACATGGTGCAACGGATCATGGTGGAACAGTTCGTGGCAATGCGACACACATAATCTAGTCCCGTGAGGGACTAGATCATATGGAGGTATAATCGGGAGTTATTGGAAGCTCCACTTCAGTGAACAATATGACAGCAAGAAGGGCTATGGATTCAAGGAGTGAAGGCCATGGTACCACAGAGGCGGGTCTTCCGTGCATGTATCGAATTTTGCATCGGATGAAAACCTTGGTCATCAGTATATGGGGGCTGGGTTCCACCAAGGGAAAAGTTTGAATGCAAGTACTAGTGAGTCCCATGGGAGGGACTTGATTATACAGAGATATGATCGAAGCAGCTAGAGAGTTGGACTGCTCCAAAGCTCATATTCACTTAAGGGAGCCCAACAAGTCAGAGGACAAGGTCGAGTTAGCGAATGTTGCTACCAAGGAAGCTACGGAGAACAGAATCGGTGCAAACCCTATAATGCGATGGAAGAGGCCATGCATGGGAGTTGCAGTCTGTCTTTCCATCAACCAAAGGGAGCTGCTTGGAGAATACAGAGGTGTTGAAGCAGGGGGTCGAAAGGGGCGAGGAAGCGACGATGAGTCCAGAGGGACTTAGCTACCCAAAATCAAGCATTAGTTAGAATAGAGGTGGACTTGGAGGAGTGCCACAAAGGCATATCTACTAATTGTGAAGAAAAGGGATGCAGATGCATGGCGATGGATTGTAGTGCCATGGGCATGGCAGCGCTATGTTATCGTAGAGGCGGGACTTCCGTGAAAGTCATTGATCCCTTGCTCTCATGGAGGGAGAGCACTTGGTCGTGAAAGGGGCCGAGGAGGTGGAGCATGCAGAGGCAATCTCCAAGTACCCAAACAAGGCTGAAGGGCAGAAGCTAAGGAACTTTGTAAGACCGGTGTAAACGAGCTTCTCATCAAGATAGCCGAAAGTGAAGGACTTCAGGTCATGCAAGAGTGCATGACCAAGGAACGAAGTAGGAAGTATGTGGTGCTGTACCTTTGCTACTCAGTGGAGTAGGCGGCAGGGTTGATGGAGAAGACGGTACAATCCCAGAGGCGACCAAATCTATTAGAGAATTACTCCAAGTTGGGGTAAAAACTTCTTGCATTCCAAAAGTTCGATGGCATTGAGAAGGTGAATCACAGTAGCTAACTCAACGCAAGGAGTGCAAACACTTCAAATGCTTTAGAAGTGTGAGTAAAGAGCAGGCGAAGGCCAGTAACAAGCTCGATGCATGGAGTACAAACTCGAGGAGGCGGCGAAGTCAAGTAACCTTTGCCTTCTTAATCCTTAAGAGAATGGGCAAAACTGAGTACCCCAATTCTTTTATCTATCCAATAGAGGAGCTTTGCATAAGTTCAAAGACTCTTCGAAGATAATGGAAGATAATATTTGTCAAATCCTCACCAACGGTGATCAGTGCTATTGAGAGTAGATTGTCTGCTTCATTTCCCAACGAAATGCCAATCGAAAGCGGAAGTGATGCGAACCTACTTAGAAGTGACAACTAAGTGAAAGAAGAGTCAATGGGCAAATTTTATGGGGGAAAGACCCAAAACTTCGAAAGTTTGTGAGACGATGCTCGTTAAAGCTCCAACAAGCATCCACCCAGTTCAAGATGCATGAGGCAATTTAGAGACTAGTGCAGTAAGGATGGTCTTTTCCCTTCATCTGGAGAATTCGCAGGAACTAACAGGGATCAACACAACTCAGCCAACCCCAAACTAGAGTCAGAGTCATTGGCGAGTTGAAGCATCATAGTGGATCAAAGGTTTGACTACTCAAAAACAATAGGGGAGAGCATCCGGGAGCCAAGAGGCACATTGTAGTTGGAGCAGAAGATTGAAGACTCAGCAAAGGCAAAGAGTTGTAGTGTCAGCAAAGGCTTCGACGAGGACGTCGAAGGAATAAGTGGCAGAGAATGTCACGGACAAACTTCGAAACAAGATGTTTGATGTAATGCTTATGTATGTCCGTGTCTTTTGGTATGTTCATTCTTTCTATAGCATGTAGAGGGACGTCCAAAGGCTTAATAGTCTCATTTTAGTTAGTTTGGTGGCCGCTTTAGGCTTATAAATAAAGGTTGTGTCATGTGGACACGTGTGAGAGATATTCGGTCTATAATGGACCATTTTACCCTTTATTGTGCAACTATTCAGAGCTTGTAAAGTCTGTTTGTAATTTACATTATTTATGAAGTATTTTCGAAAATGTTTGCTTGTGGATCCCGAGTAAGGCGTTTTCTCTAACCCGTTCTCTCTTTTGTGGGTACTAAGGGACATAAGAGGCTTCGGGGAGGCTGACCTTTGCGGATGGACACGCAAGGGTGCCGCACGACTTGGGCAAAACCAGCTAAGTCCGTGACATACGTGTCACGGACAAACTTCTAAACAGGATGTTTGATGTAATACTTATGTATGTCTGTGTCTTTTGGTATTTTTATGCTTTGTACAACATGTAGAGGGACGGCCGAAGGCTTAATAGTCACATTTTAGTTAGGTTGGTGGCTGCTTTAGGCTTGTAAATAAAGGTTGTATCATGTAGACACGTGTGAGAGATTTTCGGTCTATAATAGACCATTTTAACCCTTTGTTGTGCAACTGTTTAGAGCTTGTAAAGTCTGTTTGTAATTTGTATTGTCTATGAAGTGTTTTCGGAAATGTTTGCTTGTGGATCCCGAATAAGACGTTTTCTCTAACCCGTTTTCTCTTTTGTGGGTCCTAAGGGACATGGGAGGCTTCAGGGAGGCTGACCTTTGCGGATGGACACACAAGGGTGTCGCACGACTTAGGCAAAACCAGCTAAGTCCGTGACAGATGGTATCAAAGCAGGACAAGCACTCATAAAACACTTAGCATGCAAATATGGGGGACATAGTGGGGCTGCGTTGAGGGCAGTCAGTACACGCACGATCGTTTGGTAGAAAACGGGCATAGAGATGTAGGGAAAAGGAGTCGCTCAGAGGAGCAGGCATCTGAGATTAGCATTCAGAGGAATGACCAACCCTCGCGTAAGAGGTACCACGAGAACAGACAAGCTTAGAAGAATGCGGAGCGCACAAAGGTTGGGATGGTTGAGTTTGAGCTATGGCTCAACGTTGACAACTATACTTGATGGTGCTCAAGGCAAGCAAGGCGCTTGGTAAAGGATGAGACCATACAAGATGGAATGAGTTGCTCAACGACCAAAAGAGTTATGTAAAGCTCACAGAGGTGAGGGGAATTGCTAACTCAAAGAATTCGATAATCATACATAGGCTTGTATACGGATGATGGAATGTTCGCGACCATCCCAAGGCGATCGAAACTCGGTGCCATGGAGCATTGAAACTTTCTCTTCGGCATGTGAAGGATACGTTTGTAGGAGGCTGAAGGGTGCAACGAGTTCAGCATGTTGCTAGGCCTTGAGTGGTGCAGCGGGGGCTGTATTAACGTGGAGTCACAAACTAGCAAGTGAGTTTGCATGAGGCAGAACAATGCACAGTTGTTCAGTAGATCGGAGTAGTCCAAGGGGATGGTGGTCTCCGAAACGAAGAGAGATGTTGCTCCAATGGTACTGTTAACTAGGAGGGATAAGTCCCAGCTCTCCAGAGGGAGAATCATGTGGGACGGACCTCACATGTTGAGGAGTACCTCAACAAACAACAACTCCACAAAGCTTAATGGACTGAGCAAGCGGCGAGGAGTCGTCGCATGATCTCAATGGGGGAGCAACCCAAAGCAACACAAATGAAGACACACTTGAAGTCAATATGAAGATCGGACTCAAGGGAGGGCTGACCCATGTAATGGTGGGCGCGAAGGCCACCATCAACTCAATGCAAAAACGAGGAGCAGAGCAACTTGGGTGTCATTTGGTGAAGTACCCAAGCTGCATGAAGGGAGGCAGCATAGAAGATGGAACATGGAGTAGAGGCACAGTGCTTTCCTTGGACAAAGGTCAAGGACATGAACTCTTGCAAAGGCAAGAGCAGGATCATGTTGTTCCATGGGTCATTCATTCTGACCGAGCGGACTCATCTTGCATGGTGCCAAAGACGAAGGGAGCTTCTGGGCAAATGCACCCTATCTCAGAGGAGCATTAGATGGAGGAACTAAGGCAACTCAATTAGCAGAGGCGAAGTTGGGTTCAGAAGGCCTTAGCACGGGGCAAGAGGACGCAGAGGCGGGTACTCCTGAAGAATATGCCATAGTGTTGCCATTCAAGGTACCATGAAGGAAGCGGTGCACAGCGAAGGTTGTACTGGTAGGGGTAGTGGCCCAAGATACAAACAATGGTGCAATAATTGTAGTGAAGTTGGGGGACTTTGGGAGCTACTAGGCGACGGACTGTCCTAGAGCGGTGCTTCATCTAGGTGTGACCCAAGAGTGGGTGGATGAAGGTCGATTGCCAAAGGAGCGAACAAAATCGAAGGTGGAAGAGATCTTGTGATGTATTAGCAGAGGCCACACATGAAGGGTTCACAATTCGAGTTCATCCCATATGGATCAAAATGTAATAGAGATGTCAGCAGGAGGCGACACAGTGTAGCGGATCATGGTGGAACAGTTCATGGCAATACGATACACACGACATAGTCCCGTGAGGGACTAGATCATATGGAGGTATGATCAAGAGCTACTGGAAGCTCTACTTCGGTGAATAACATGACGGCAAGAAGGGCTATGGATTCAAGGAGTGAAAGCCATAGTATTGCAGAGGTGGGTCTTCCTTGCGTGCATCGAATTTTGCATCAGATGAAAACCTTGGTCATCAGCATATGGGGGCTGGGTTCCACCAAGGGAAAAGTTCGAATGTAAGTACCAGTAAGTCCCATGGGAGGGACTTGATCATACAGAGGTATGATCGAAGCAGCTGGAGTGTTGGACAGCTCCAGGGCTCATATTCGCTTTAGGGAGCCCGGTATGTCAAAGGACAAGGTCGAGTAAGCAAATGTTGCTACCAAGGAAGCTAAGGAGAACAGAATTGGTGCAAACCCTATAATGCGATGGCAAAAGCCATGCATGGGAGTTCAGTCTATCTTTCCATCGACCAAAGGGAGTTGCTTGGAGAACACAGAGGTTTTGAAGCAGAGGGTCGGAAGGGGCGAGGAAGCGACGACGAGTCCAGAGGGACTTAGTTACCCAAAATCAAGCATTAGTTAGAATGGAGGTGGACTCAGAGGAGTGCCACAGAGACATATCTACTAATCATGAAGAAAAGGGATTCAGATGCGAGGCAACGGATAGTAGGGCCATGGGCATGGCAGTGCCATAGTACCGTAAAGGCGGGACTTCCGTGAAAGTCATTGATCCCTTGCTCTCATGGAGGGAGAGCGCTTGGTCGTGAAAGGGGCCGAGGAGGTGGAGCATGCAGAGGTAATCTCCAAATAACAAGACAAGGCTGAAGGGCAGAGGCCGAGGTACTTCATAAGACCGGTGTCAATGAGCTTCTCATCAAGATAGCCGAAAGTGAAGGACTTCGGGTCATGCAAGAGTGCATAACCAAGGAATGAAGCAGGCAGTAAGTGGTGTTGTACCTTTGCTACTTAGTGGAGTAGGTGGTAGGGTTGATGGAGAAGACGGCACAATCCCAAAGGCGACTAAACCTATGAGAGAATTACTCCAAGCTGGGGTGAAAACTTCTTGCATTCCAGAAGTTCGATGGCATTGAGAAGGTAAATCACAGTAACTAACTCAACATAAGGAGTGCAAACACTTCAAGTGCTTCAGAAGTGTGAGCAAAGAGCAGGCGAAGGCTAGTAACCAGCTCAATGCATGGAGTACAACCTCGAGGAGGCGGGCAAAGTCAAGTAACCTTTGCCTTCTCAACCCTTAAGATAATGGGCAAAACCAAGTACCCCAATTCTCTTATTTATCCAACAGAGGAGCTCTACACAAGTTCAGAGACCCTTCGAAGATAATGGAAGACAATAGTTGTCAAATCCTCACCAACGGTGATCAGTGCTACTGAGAGTAGATTGTCCGCTTCATTTCCCAATGAAATGCCAATAAAAGTGGAAGTGATGCGAACCTATTTGGATGTGACAACTAAGCGAAAGAAGATTCAATGAGTAAATTTTATGGAGGAAGGACCCAAAACTTCAGAAGTTTGTGAGACGATGCTCGTTAAAGCTCCAACAAGCATCCACCCAGTTCAAGCAACATGAAGCATTTGAGAGACTAGCGCAGTAAGGATGGTCTTTTCCTTCATCTGGAGGATCCAGAGGAACCAACAGGGATCAACACAACTCAGCCAACCCCACACTAGAGTAAGAGTCATTGGCGAGTTGAAGCAGCATGGCGGATTAAAGGTTCGACTACTCAAAAACCGCAGCGGAGAGCAGTTGGGAGCCAAGAGGCACATTGCAGCTGGAGCAGAAGATTGAAGACTCAGCAAAGGCGAGGAGTTGCAGTGTCGACAAAGGCTTGGATGAGGACGTCGAAGGAATAAGTGGGGAAGAATGTCACAGACAAACTTCTTAACAAGTTGTTTGATGTAATACTTATGTATGTGCGTATCTTTTGGTTTGTTCATGCTTTATACAGCATGTAGAGGGACGACTGAAGGCTTAATAGTCCTATTTTAGTTACATTGGTGGCGGCATTAGGCTTGTAAATAAAGGTTGTATCATGTGGACACGTGTGAGAGATTTTCGATCTGTAATGGTCCATTTTAACCCTTTGTTGTGCAACTGTTCAGAGCTTGTAAAGTCTCTTTGTAATTTGCATTGTCTATGAAGTGTTTTAAAAAATGTTTGCTTGTGGATCCCGAATGAGGGTTTTCTCTAACCCGTTCTCTCTTTTGTGGGTCCTAAGGGACATGGGAGGCTTGGGGGAGGCTGACCTTTGCGGACGGACACGCAAGGGTACCGCACGACTTAGGCCTAACCAGCTAAGTCCGTGACATACAGCTGTAAATACGTGCAGCAATAGTTGCTACCCGCATGCAGACTACCAGTGGGCATCGCTGTTGCAGGTGGCTTGGTTGCACGTAGTGCTAGTCATAGATGCCCTACATGCCAATCACGTGAGTAATTACACGTGTGACTTGACACTAGTCTTTTTGCCTGCTATTATTATTTAATATTTTATCACTTTATATTATTTGTTTTTGAATAAATTATGATATACATGGATCTGTGCAATGGGAATCAGATCGTGATAAGATCATGATACTTAGACAGATTCCCTGTCATAGGTTACTTGAGACGGATATTGAGATAACCAAACAAACTATGTGTTGTATACCCGTCCATATGATGGATGCAGCTGGTCTCATAGTTGCGTATGTGGCGACACTAGGGATACAGTACTGGTGCTCATTGGAGAATGAGTTCACTGTTTGATCCGCTTATGGAATGTTAGATGATTGATGTTGCCTTTTTGTCAGATAGTGATTCCGTAATCCTAGTGGTGTATCTAGTCCTTAGACTTGAGATACCAAGGATGTCCTATATGAGTACTCCATTCTTTGATACCAGACTTATAGGTTTGTAGGTTCTAGATCTAGTACAACCGATCATCGAGAGTGGTATCCAACTTTATGAGGACTATTGAGTGTCGATAGAGGATCATCTGCTCTCGGTATCATAAGAGAAATATCTCATGTGTTCCTGCTCAGATAAATCCCTAGCTAGGGTCATTCCGATTATGAAAGAAAGAGTTCTCCGGGAGAATCCGATTAGAGCAAGACTCGAGTAGAAATCGTTTGGGTCTGACAACACCATGCCTGATATATGGTCTCTGGGATATTAGATGGATGAGGAACTATAGGTATACAATAACTAAGGACAGACAAGTATAATGGATTGGATTCCCCTATATCATTTGGGGACTACGACGTAGTGGCCTAGTATGTCTGCAGTTGATGAGTCAAGCGAATTATTATAGAGATAATAATTCACTGAGTCAGAATGAGTTTTGACATGTATAACTCACGACCAGCTCGATATTGGGCCCAAAGGGTCACACACATATGGTAGGCATTGCAATGAGTAGAGGTTCGGACATGAGATATCTACTGGAGCCCCTATCTTATTGGATATCTAATAAGCCCCTGAATTATTGGATCCTATGGAGGAGATCTAATAAGAGGCAATGAGAGATTATTGGAAAGAAATCTAGTAATCAAAGAGGCTTGGGTAGTTGGATGGAGATCCAATACCCAATAGAGCTGGATCCATTAGAATTATGTTGACAGGGGATCTCTATAAATAGGAGGGAACCAATAATTCATAGTATAGAGCATCTTGGTTGCCTCTCCTATTCTCCTCCCTTTCTCCTTCTCAAAGCAAGCCTAGAGTTTTGAGGAGCATCATTGCAGCCCTACTATGTGGATCACCACTAGAGAGGAGGGCGCTTGACCTCCTTCACCCTCTCCTAGAGATCTATAGGGGTCAGAGATATACAATCTCCCTAGATACACAATCTGTACTATACATAGTTTTCTATTTTCTGGATTTTGCCCACTAATCTTCGCACCACAACGAACACATATTTGGGAATTTGGGGATGTTGCTTTTATGTTCTTCTACTGCGCATGTGATGTCACCTCCAAAGATTTCCCTACATGCAGATGGCAGTAAGGCTACCATTTCAATGGTAACAAGGGTAGCAATAGTTGCTACCCTTCCTCGCTTTTGTGTCAATGATTTTGACATCAAAAACTTTTCTAAACTACGACACACGCAGTTGAAAACCAATCTTTCGGACGAATAACCTAGCTCTGATACCACTATTGGGAAATCTGAGGGTGACATCACTTGCGCAATGAAAGAATAGAAAATAAAATCTTCAAATTTTCTAAAGATGTGTGCGTTATCGTGCGAAGATTGGTATGCAAAATCTACAAAACTGAAAATCATACGTGAGATAGTTGTATTACCTAGGGGGATCACATATCCCTAAATCCCTGCAGATCTGTAGGAGAGAATAAAGGAGGTCATGCGTCCTCCTCTCTATAGGTGATCCACATAGCAGGGCTACGACGACACTCCTCAAATCTCTAGGCCTGTTATCTAAAGAGGAGCAAGGGAGAGGAGAATTAGATATGGCAACCAAAAGAAGCTATAGCCTATGAACCTTTGATTCTCTCTTATTTATAAAGGCCCCTTATCAACTTAACCCTAATGGACCCTGCCCTATTGGGTATTGGATCTCCATCAAATTACCCAAGCCTCTTAGATTAGTGGATCTCTATCCAATAATATCTCATTAGCTTTTATTGGATCTCATCTATATGATCCAATAATTTAGGGGCTTATTGGATATATAATAAGATAGGAGCTTTGACAGATATCTCATATCCGAACCTTTACTCGTCATAATGCTTACCATATGTGTATGACCCTCTAAGCCTAATATCAAGCTGGCTATAAGTTATACCTATCTGAACTTCTTCTAGCTTAATGAATTATTATCTCTATAATAATTATAATAATTTACTCGACTAATCGACTACGAATGTACTAGGCCACTGCACCATAATCCCTAAATGATATAAGGGAATCCAATCTATTGGACTTGTCTATCCTCAATTACCATGTGCTTATAGTCCGTCATCTATCTAATACCTCAGAGACCATATACTAGGCATGATAATGTCAGGCCCATATAGTTTCTAATCAAGTCTCGCTCTCATCGGATTCTCCCGGAGAACTCATTCTCTCTCAATCTAAACAACCCTAGCTAGGGATTTGTCTGGACAAGAATACATGGGTTATTTCTCTCATGACATTGAGAGCGGATGATCCTCTATCGACATTCAATAGTCCTCGTAAGGTTGGCTACTACTCCCGATGACCGGTTATGCTAGATCTGGAACCTCCAGACCTATAAGTTTAGTATCAAAGAGTGGAGTACTCATACAAGACATCCTTGGCATCTCAAATCTAAGGACCAGATACACCATTGGGACAACGGAATCGTTATCTAACAATGAGGTATCATTAACCATCCAGCATTCTGTGAGCGGATCAATCAGTGAACTTATTCTCTAATTAGCACCTATACTGTAGCACTAGTGTCCCCACATGAGCAGCTATGAGTGTCACGCCCCCCCCAAATTATAATGTTCAGGAAGCGTAAACCTAACTCATAATTGATAATATTATAATTCAAGATCAACAATCCATTTCAAGACCCAAACACACATTTGAGGACACTGAGAAAACATTCTGTTGAATCTCGGATTTTGATGATGAAACTAATTGATTGTGTTTAGATGTTTAACTGCATTTTGAGTGATGCAGGTCTACTCGATCAGGATTAGACAGTTAACGTAGGAGGAATTGACGTTGCGCCGGAGGAGATCACGTTAGGATATTGGATGGCAGAAGGCTTCGGACGTCGGGCATCAGGCCAAGAACGGAATTGCGCCAAGGATATCGGGGTTACGGAGGTCAACCGCCAATTGGGTAACAAGCCGCAAGAGAAGACGATGCACTGAAGAATCGAACGAAGCGCCAACCAATGACGTGCCGGGCAACAGAATGTCAATTCACATTGTAATAATTGTCTAGATCGCAGTAGAGTTTTTGCTTGTGTGTGCAGGATTAACTACAATAACGATGAAGACATAAAGCAAAACAAAGTGTCGAAGTCAAGCACGAAGGATTTGTTGCAAGTTCAAGAGTTCGACGGAAGTCCGAAGGTTCATCGGGAATGCTGTCGGAACTAGCCGAGAATGAGTAAGGGAGCTTGCCGAAGGGTTTCTCGGAAGCTCATCGAAAAGTTCGTTGGAAGTTCGTGGAGCTCACCGAGAAAGATCGGAGCTTGCCGAAGAAGCTTGTTGGAACTCGCCAAGATCAAATCGTGAAGTCTAGGAGCTTGCCGGAGAGTCCGCAGAACGGTTTCTGAGAGTTTATCGGACAACCACCGAAAGTTCGCCGGAAGCTCGCCGGAAGAAGTCTTGACTTACGGACTTTGTAATAGTTTAGGAAATATCTTTAAATTCGTAGTTAGCACATTAATTAGGATTAGGATTAAAAGATAATCTTATATCCTAGTTAGGGGCCAATTGGGCCCAAAATAGACTTGGTTTGGGCTAAATTTAAAGCCCAACCAGTGAACCGAAGGGTCTGGCGGTGGCACCGCCCAGTACCCGAGAGCCAGGCGGTGGCACTGCCCAGCACCCGAGACCTGGGCGGTGGCACCGCTTGGCTGGGCGGTGGCACCGCCAGTCCACTGTCAGTGTCAGACACTAACAGGCGGTGGCACCACCAGCATCGGGAACCAAAGAGAATTCAAATTTTGGAGTCCAAATTTGAATCCTCTTGAGGCCTATAAATACCCCTCAAATCTCAGCTGATATTACAACTTTTTAAGAAGCAATTGATTGAGAGAAAGGTCTTAGAAAAGTCTTCGCAAGTCTTGTTTTCAATTTGCTAGGGTTCACCTCCTTCTTTCTTGCTAAAAATCAGTAAGAGAGTGAACCGCTTGTATAAAGTTGTAAGAGGGGTATTTACCCTTCCCCTTCAAGAGATTTGCTAGTGGAAGGTGGGAGCCTCATCGAAGAGGGGCCTCGTAAGTGGATGTAGGTCATTTGACCGAACCACTTTATAATCGGCGTGATCTCTGGTTTGCATTTACTTATTGTCATTTATATTACTGCAAACCATTTGCACTTTAATGCTCTACTTCTTTGTCTCCTTCTTACGTATCCCTTCAAGTTAAAACGCAATCGAAACGGTTTCAAATGAAACGTTGCTTTTATCGTACGAAGTTTCCGAAAGTGTTTAAATCGTCAAAAGTTTATCATACTTTACCGCTGCACTAATTCACCCCCCCTCTTAGTGTCACTCCGATCCTAACACATTCAAGTCATATCCATAATTTCATAATTCATAAGACCTGTGTAGTTTAAATTATATACCACATTACTCGATAAATCATAAAATCTAAAGCTAACTCATCAAGACAATAAACACCTCATAAAACCACAAGTGTGGTATTCTATACAATCACAAAAACTAATATTTAACACATATTCATATCATTACACAAATTTACTTAACACTCCAAAATCCTAAACATGAGAGATTTTTTAAACTTTTACAAAACTTGTAAGTTCATATTTACCATTAACATTCCATTAGACACTAAGTGTACTTATATAACAAAAATATATCATCCACAAAAGGTTTGCCCAAAGTCATTTAGCTTTCCACAGCCTCAGCCCAATTTAAACATTCTTTTGAGCAACAAGCTATCTTGAAAAATTTATATAGCGATAGAGTGAGCATATAGAGCTCAGCAAGTGACTAACATATCCATAACGAAAGATAATAGTTTTCATACAAATAAGGTACCAAATACAAGGCAGGGATACAAGAGTTCACATATAGCCACTCAACGAATGTAGAATTACAATGTCATTTTATTTAAAGTATGTTTTATTCATAACAAGGGAGAAAAGACTAATTAGAGCAAATCATTGGCGTAAGGAGCATTTCGGGGTATATCAATAGTGTATTAAATGTTTCAGAACATATCAATGGCATAAGAAACATTTCGGATAATATTAATTGCGGATGAAATATTTCGGAGCATATCAATGGCGTATGAAAGGTTTTAAAATACATCAATGGCATATGAAATATTTCGGAGCATATCAATGGTGGATGAAACATTTCAGAAGTATTTCTGAGTATATCAATAGCATAGGAAGCATTTCAGAGCATATCAATGGCATATGAAGTATTTCGGAGCATATCAATGGTGGATGAAACATTTCAGAAGCATTTTTGAGTATATCAATGGCATAGGAAGCATTTCAGAGCATATCAATGGCATATGAAGTATTTCGGAGCATATCAATGGCGAATGAAACATTTCAGAACATATCAATGGCAGATGAAATGTTTCAGAACATATCAAAAGCATATGAAGCATTTCATAGTATTTTAATGGCATACGAAGCATTTCGGAGCATATCAAGAACATATGAAATGTTTTAGAGTATATCAATAATAAATGAAATATTTTAGAATATATCAAAGAACAAATACGAAATTGAAGCTCAAACGTGGCATATGACATTGCATACATTTCATTCTTATCTAAAGCACATATAAAAGCACATAAACAAAGCTTTGGATATCATGTCAAACATATAAATGGTAAAGTAGGATCATAACATAATATGGTCCATCCATTTCTGAATGACCACTAAACATAATCTAGAGTATTGCGGGCTCTAAGCACATACCTTTTACTATTTTTGGCAAAGGTCCAAATAATCACTTTACCATTTCTAGCAAAGATTCACATTATCCTACAAACACCAAAGTACAAAAGGTTATTTTGAATACTAAATTTGTGACATAACAGAAACACATGCGGAACAACGGAATGCATGTGCTTATATGAAACATTACGATACAAACATGAAGTTTGCATAACATATTCAGGTATATAAATACTTGTAGGATAAGAGTATATATAAATTCAAAGCAATAATATAAAACTCAATTGAAGTAATGATTTTAGAAGAAATTATTTTCCAAAGAGATGAAACAATACTAGGTTAAATAGACCAAAGCTCGATTCTAATAGAATTTGAGAGGCACAATTCATAAATTATTTGGATAACCAATTATGCTCTAATTGATACAAAATAGGAGTCATTCAAAAGATGTATCAATCTAGTTTTATATAAATTATGTTTTATATGAATATGAATTTCCAACAATGAGTTATAAATAATTTACTAACTAAAGGTTAGAGAACATTATCTTTGTATTACAGAATTCATAGAGTTGATTAGAATAGATGATTCAATAGGAATTTACGCTCCAAATCATTCAAATCAGATATACAAAGAAATATTTATGAGTCTAGTTTCCAATAAATTATGTTTCACATAAATCAGAGTTTTCAATATAGAGTTATATAGAAAGTACTAAAAGATCAAAATTGATAGTCTCTATTTTATAGATTTCATAGGGTCAATTGCAATAATAGTTTGGGTAGGTAACTAGGCTCCAAATTTATCAACTTGGTATCAAAAGAAATATCTATGACTCTATTTTCGGATGCATTTAGTTTTTTCAAAATCAATAATCTCTGTAGAAAGTTATGGCTAGAAAAATACAGAAAGGTCAAATCTTAAAAAATTCTAGATTCACAGTTTTATTCCCAAACGATAGAAATATCAAGTATGAAGCCAAAATCTTCCAAAGTTTTTAGAGTTACGAACAATTGTCTTAGAAAAGTTTGATTCCCAAATGTGGGTAACTGATGCAAAACCTCAAGCAAAGCTTCTTCACATTCTTCTACTTCAATTTCTCTTCTCGTCTCCTCTCAAACCCATGTTGGCTGCAGCAAGTATCCTTCCTTTGTTTTGTTTTCCTTTAATCTCTCATCTAATTACTTAGATTTGGCTAACATAAGGATTGTAAGGTGGCAAGCATACATGAAAGAAGCCTATGTGTCATCCTTAGAACAAACATAGGTGGCACCAACCTTAGGTTAGCTAGTGACACATTTCCACCAAATTTATATTTTTTTAAAACTTAATATGAATCTTTCATAAATCATAAAATATGTCTAATATGTACATTTAGGCCTCTACATTACAAATAGGCCCTTATAAAATTTTAAAAAATGAGGGATGTTACAATGAGACAACCGCTTCCATCATATGTACAAGTATACTGTACACCAGTTTGTTCAGTTATCTCGATGTCCCTCTCGAGTAACCTATGATCGAGATTATCTAGGATTTGTGTTTAAAGGCGAATCAGTCTCATTATCATGATCTCATCATAATCTGATTCTCATTGCATAGATCCATGGATATCACAATATATATATATATGTATATATATATATATATATATGTATGTATATATATATATATGTATATGTATATATATATGTATATGTATATATGTATGTATATGTATATATGTATGTATATGTATATATGTATGTATATGTATATATGTATGTATATGTATATATGTATGTATATGTATATATGTATGTATATGTATATATGTATGTATATGTATATATGTATGTATATGTATATATGTATGTATATGTATATATGTATGTATATGTATATATGTATATATATGTATATATATGCATATATGTATATATATATATATATGTATATATGTATGTATATATGTATATATATATACATATATATATATACATATATATATGCATATATATATATATATATATGCATATATATATACAGATATATATATATATATATATGCATATATATATATATGCATATATATGAATATATATATATATATATGAATATATATATATATGAATATATATATATATGAATATATATATATATATATATATGTATATGTATATTTATATATATGTATATATATATATATACATATAAATATATATATACATATACATATATATATACATATACATATATATATACATATACATATATATATACATATACATATATATATACATATATATATATATATATATTCATATATGCCACTAGCAATATAAAGTGATAAAATATCAAATAATATAATGAGCAAAAAGAGTGCGTATCATGTCACATGTGCCATCACTCACGTGATTAGCTTGCAAGGCACCTATGACCAGCACTAAGGCTATTAACACACCAATGATAAATTCTACAAAGTTAGATATGGACTATGATGGAGAAAATTTTAATCAAAAGACTTATCGTGGTATGGTATGTAGTTTACTATATCTTACCGCAACTAGGCCGAACATTTTGTTTAGTATTGGATTATGTGCTAGATTTCAATCTATTCCCAAGCAGTCTCACCTAAAAGTTGTTAAGAGGATTTCTAGGATTATTGTATACAAAATCGAAAAATTTTCAATTAATTGTTTATACCTATGCTAATTTTGTTGGATGTAGAATAGATAGAAAAAGTACATATGGAACATGTTAACTCTTAGGTCATGCACTTGTTTCTTGGTCTTCTAAGAAATTAAATTCTATTGCATTATCTACATCTGAAGCTGAATATATAATAGTAGGTGCATATTGTGCACAAGTTATTTGGATGAAAAATACTTTAGAAGACTATGCAATTTATTTGAAAAATATCTGTATAAAATGCGATAACACTAGTGCAATATGTTTAACAAATAATCTTATTCAATATTCTAAAACTCAATATATTAACATTAGAGACCATGTTAATAATCACGATATATCTCTAGAATTTATTAATATAAAACATCAATTAGCTGATATTTTTATAAAACCAATGAATAAGGAACAATTTGATTTTATCAGAAGAGAATTATACATGTTAAATCTTCTTAAGGCATGAATTTCTCTTATACATTTTTTTGATTTCTCGATTTTTTGTAACTTGAGTTTTATTTTTATATCAAGATCGTTTCCTTCGTTCCTTCTTCTTGCAATTCACTAAAGAAGATATTTGATTCATGGATTTTTGGCATACTTGATCTTTTATGTGATGATCATGTCCTTGAATCCTTTCTCCGTCTTACGAATGTAAAAATTTATTCATGGAATTTTGGTATACTTGATCTTTTATGAGATGATCATTTTCATATGAATCCTTCCTCTTTCTATTTACAAAAGTAGAACTTTAATTCATGGACTTTCAGAACTTATGACTTGATTCTTTTCTTTATGTGATGAATGAATTCTTCCCTTCTTATTCTTCTTATTTTTTTTACAAAGAGGAGAAAGAAACTAGCTAGCATCTCAAGAAAAGTAAAAATACTAGCTTGCACATCTAAAGAGAACTGCTAGCTTGCTCATTTCAAGAAGCAAATGTGGTTATCTTGCAAAGTTTTTGCTTAAACTTCTCATCTTACAAATTTGCTAGCTTGCATAAAATGGTGTAAAACTTACTTGCATAGTTCAAATACTTGTTGAATGATTCTCCTTTTTGTTGATGACAAAGGGGGAGAAATGACGAATGAAATCATGCCAAAATGATGTTGAATTTGGTATCATGCATGAAGTGATAAATGGTTAAAAAATGCTTTAGTATCATGTACGTTATGCCCAAAATGATTGAAAATATGAATGCTTTGGTATCATAAATGTTATGCCCAAAATGATGTTAATTTTGGTATCATGCGTGAGGTGATGAAATTATGCAACGTCAAATTCGACATTTGAGCTTCTATTTCATATTCGTTCTTTGATATGCTCCAAAATGGTTCATATGCCATTGATATGCTTTGAAATGTTTCACATACCATTGATATGTTCCGAAATATTTCATTTGTTATTGATATGCTCCGAAATATTTCATATGTTATTGTTACACTATTGATATGTCATTGATATGCTCCGGAACATTTTATACGCTATTGATATACTCCAATTACTCTATGTTCCATTTGTTTTGGAACCAAATATGTTTCGATTGAAATGACACATATGATTTTATATCTAATGAGTTGGTATCCTTGAGAATTCTTATATTTTGTCTTGCATTATGATACCTTACTTTTTGAAATCGTTCCTTTTGTTCTGAATATGCTTTGTCAATTGCTGAGCTATTTTTAGCTTACTCCATTATATAAAATCTTTCAGGTCAATTTGTCACTCTTTGAGATGTTTGAATTGAGCTGAGGTAGTGGAGAGCTATTTAAAATTATGGGCAAGTCTTGGTTGTTATTATGTTATTGTTGTATAAGCATATTTTGTATGTAATGAAACATTGTCGATGAACCGAAATGGATATACCTTGTAAAAGTGTTAGAAGATCTCTCTTATTTGGAATTTCATAATGTTAAATCTAGTTTACGATGATATGAACTTGTGGTAAATGGTTGGAGTTCTGATTATAAAAATTACTTAGCTTGTGGATTTATAAATATTGTTAAACTACATATATTTTATTGATGTGAATTTGATAGAATGTTTTTTAGTGTCCTCAAATGTTAGTTTGGATCCTGGATTGGTTTGTGATGAAAATTTTAATATTATCGATATTTTTTTAGGGGCGTGATAGATACTGCCCAGACACAATCTCCTAGATGGTTGTATCGCTAGACTGGGTGGTGGTACCGCCCATTGCAGGCGATGGTACCACCCATACCCTAAAATCTAATGGATTTAAATTTTGGCTCCAAGTTTTGAAGTCATTTGGGGTCTATAAATACCCTAGCTATTTGTTATGAAATCTTGGGGGCGACATCACATGCGCAACGGAAGAACAAGAAAAAACAAAATCCCCAATTTCCCAAAAATATGTTCATCGTCATACGAAGATTTGTGCGCAAAAATTCGCAAAACAAACTGCGTATAGAATAGATTATGTTACCTAGGGAGATCATATATCCCTATTTCCTTACAGGTCTCTAGGAGAGAGTGAAGGAGGTCAAGCGTCCTCCTCTCTAGCGGTGATCCACACAACAAGGCTGCGACGACGCTCCTCAAAACTCCAAGCCTGCTCTAAGGTGGAGAGGGGGAGGAGAATAGGAGAGGCAAGCAAAGGCTCTAGCCTATGAACCACTGAATCTCTCCTATTTATAGAGGTCCTCTATCAAACCCTAATGTATCTTCTCCTAGTGGGTATTGGATCTGCATTCAATTACCCAAGCCTTTTAGATTAGTGGATCTCTATCCAATAATCTCTCATGGGCTCTTATTGGATCTCGTTTATGGGATCCAATAGTTCAGGGGCTTATTAGATATCCAGTAAGATAGGGGTTCTGGCGGATATCTCATATCCAAACCTCTACTCATCACAATGCCTACCATATGTGTGTGACCCTCTAGGCCAAATATCGAGCTGGCCGTGAGTCATACCTATCAGAACTCCTTCTAACATAGTGAATTATTATCTCTATAATAATTCACTCGACTCATCGACTACGGACGTACTATCCCCAGAATGAGATGGGTAGGTCAATGAAACTCATCATGGACCATACCATGTCTAACAGCGTACGATTTCTCCTTTAGAACACATCATTGAGCTGAGGTGTATAAGGAGGTGTCCATTAGGACAATATCCCATAGTCCTTGAGGAACTGAGTAAACTCTATACTTAAGTACTCACCTCCTTGATCTAATCGAAGAGTCTTGATACCCTTTCTAGTCTAGTTCTCTACTTCATTCTTATACTCTCTGAATTTCTCAAAGGCCTCGGACTTGTACTTCATTAAGTACACATATCCAAACCTTGAGAAATCATCAATAAAGGTAATGAAGTAGGAGTAACCACCAATGACATGAGTTGACATGGGTCTACATACATCACTATATATGAGTTCCAGCAACTCAGTGACTCTCTCTCCAGTTCCACTAAATAGAGAGTTGGTCAGTTTTCCACGAAGGCAATGCTCATAAGTTGCATATGACTCATAGTCGAATGGATCTAGATATCCATCCTTTAGCAACTTTTGAATCCTACCCTCATGGATGTGACGTAGCCTACAATGCCACAGGTAAGCATTGTTCACCTTATCTTGTTTCCTCTTAGACACACTTACATTCATGATATATGGAGTAGTGTCTAGCATAAATAAACCATTATGCATTGTTCCTTTCGTGATGATCTCATTATCTAATTATATTGAACAACCATTGTTCTCAAAAACTAATTTATATCCACTAACTGTCAAACATAAAATGGAGATAATATTTTTGATAATAGAAGGAACAAAATAACATGCATCTAATGCAATAAAAGCTCCACCATGCAAATGTAGGGTGACCTCACCAATAGCTACTATAGTAACTTTTGCTCCATTGTCTATCTTGAGGTCCATCTCACCTATTTTTATTCTCCTAAGCCTTGCCAAAACCTGCAACGAATTACATATATGATAAGCACTACCGGTATCTAATACCCATGTGTTATCATAAGAGTCTGACAAATAGAGACTGATCATGAATGTACCTGAAGCTTCTCCAAGCTTCTGTTTCGCCCTCTTTGCAAGGTACTCTTTGCAGTTTCTCTTCTAGTGCCCATCTTTGTCATAGTGGAAGCACTAACCTTTGTCTTTGGTTGGGTCTTTCTTAGCAACCTTTGCTTTACCTAGTCTGCCCTTGCCCTTACCCTTTTTAAGGGACTTTTCTGCTTTCCTTTTCTTTCTGGTCTCACTAGTGTAGAGAACTGACTTCTCTTTCTTGATAGTACTCTCTACCTCCCTCAACATATTGAGGAGCTCTGGGAGAGTCATCTCAAGCTTGTTCATATTAAAATTCATTATGAACTGTGAAAAGGAATATGGTAAGAACTAAAGCACAATATCCACACAAGTTATCCTCTAGGACTATTCTTAGACCGGTGAGTTTCTCTATCCACTAAATCATCTTTAGGACATGGTTCTGAACCGGTGTCCTCTCAATCATCCTAGTGTAGAAGAGTCTTTTGGATATCTTATATCGCTGAGTCCTTCCTTGTTCCTCAAACAATTTACGAACATGTAGGAGAATGGATCTAGCATCCATCTTTTCTTGTTGTCTCTGTAACTCAGGAGTCATAGAGCCCAACATGTAGCACTGAGCAAGAGTGGAGTCATCAATGAACTTCACGTAACGAGTGATCTCACTCTCGTTTGCCCCTTCCTCGGGTGTAGGCATCACTGTATCAAGGACATATGTGATTTTTCTATCGTGAGAACAATTCTCAAGTTGCAGAGCCAATCCGTATAATTTGGACCAGTGAGGCGGTTGACATCAAGCATGCCATGTAAGGGATTTGAATGCGACATTTTCTAAAATAAAGATGCAGCAGAAATGAATAACATGTAGATTTTGTAAGAAATAAACAATCAAGATATGAGCTTCTATCTTAATTTGCTCTCACTATTTTACTAGCGAGTCATGCAACACCCTCAGCACATGAAATGGAAGTCTCCGGCAGACTTTTAGTAGGGATCAGGATTCAATCAGTATTTTATTGTAACCTTGAGAGACTCGACCAATGACACTAAGCCCAAAAGGTAGACAACTCTTACCGATCACAACTCCTTGTAATTCCTGTCCTGTTCGGCCTCCGAATCACTATGGTCTCGAAGGACTCGACCAACCATGATGTTTGGTTAAGTCAACACATTCATTACAAGATAAGTCTGATTTGATGATATACCCTCGAGGGACTCGACCAAGCATACCATATCCTTAGGTCACCAGTGACATCTCTATGTCATAAGCAAGATAGCGAATCACAATATAGGTGAGCCTCGAGGGACTCAACCAACTCAACATACAATGGGAATTGGTTCCTACCTATAACAATAAAAGGCCACGTGGGTCAATCTAATTGCCTCACGTTTACCGACTTAATATTATCGAGAGAGATGTTTCTATGATTTGGTCTCCTAATATGACATGTCACACATATACATATTTAATATATATCTTAATCGCATGCAAATATATATATACATATCTAGTATATGTATAAGCAATCACACCAGATGATCGTGGACCACAACCTAATGTGATCAGGCCCGAGCCAATAGGCTTAATTACTCACATCAAGATCTATGTGTGCAACGGTGCATCTCCATGCCCTATGATCGTCCATCTCGTCCTCACATCAAACATCGCATGTATAAATCATTATCATGTAGGACTACTACACAATAATAAAAAATAATAATCAACTAAACCTTTTAACTAATTATATTTTCTGAAATCAAAGACATATAGGGAATTTTTGAATTCCTAGGGGTATTTTCATAATTTGGACAAAAGACAGAAACTGAAATTTCTCAAATTTCGAGGGGCAAAACTATCTTTTTACCTAAAACTCTAAGGCCCTCTCCCTCTTCCTTGCTGCTGCTGCCGCCGCCCCCTATCGGCGGTAGCATGCGCAACGGGGCCAGGGCGTCGCCCTTACAAGTGAGCGCCCACGTGGGTAGCGCAGCCGGTTTTGCCCGCGAGGCAGCACCGCCTTGCAAGTGAGTGCCCACGTGGGTAGCGCAACCGGTTCTGCCCATGAGGCAGCACCCGCAGGCGGTGCTGCCTCGCCGGGCGATTACCCCGGTGGTGTTTTGCCCGTGGGAGTAGCGGTCACAAGCGCCGCTGCCCTACGGCGCGTCACCCCGCGGGAGCAGCGGTCGCAGGCGCCGCTACCCCGAACCGCCCTTGCCCGCGGGTGCAACGGCCGCAGGCACCGCTACCCCGCGGTGCCATTGCCCATGGGCACAGCGACCGCAGGTGCCGCTGCCCCGCAGCGCCTCTACCCGCGAGTCCAACACCTGCAAGTGCCACCCTTGCACGCCACCACTGTAGGCGGCCTACCTGCACGAAGATGGCAGCCATCTTCGAGCGCAGGAAGGGCAGCAATAGTTGCTGCCTTTCCTCGTCTATTACATCAATAATTTGACATCAAAATTCTTCCTAAACACAACACACACAGTTCAAAACCAATCATTCACATGAACAACCTGGCTCTAATACCATTATTGTGAAATCTTGGGGGCGACATCACATGCGCAGTAGAAAAATAAGAAAAAATAAAATCCCCAATTTCCTAAAAAGATGTTCATCATCATGCAAAGATTGGTGTGCAAAAATCCGCAAAACAAACTGCGTATAGAATAGATTATGTTACCTAGGGAGATCGTATATCCCTGTTTTCTTGCAGATCTCTAGGAGAGGGTGAAGGAGGTCAAGCGTCCTCCTCTCTAGTAGTGATCCACATAGTAGGCCTGCGATGATGCTCCTCAAAACTCCAAACCTGCTCTGAGGTGTAGAGAGGGAAGAGAATAGGAGAGGCAAGCAAAGGCTATAGCCTATTAACCACTGAATCCCTCCTATTTATAGAGGTCCCCTATCAAACCCTAATGGATCCTCCCCTAGTGGGTATTGGATCTGCATCCAATTATCTAAGCCTTTTAGATTAGTGGATCTCTATCCAATAATCTCTCATGGGCTCTTATTGGATCTCGTCCATAGGATCCAATAATTTAGGGGCTTATTGGATATCTAATAAGATAGGGGCTCCAGCGGATATCTCATATCCGAATCTCTACTCATCGCAATACCTACCATATGTGTGTGACACTCTAGGCCCAATATCGAGCTGGTTGTAAGTCATACATGTTAGAACTCCTTCTAACTTAGTGAATTATTATCTCTATAATAATTCACTTAACTCATCGGCTACGGACGTACTAGGCCACTACGCCGTAGTCCCCAGACGATACAAGGGAATCCAATCCATTGGTTCTGTTTGTCCTTAATTACCATATACCTATAGTCCCTCATCCATCTAATATCCCAGAGATCGTATATCGAGCATGGTGCTGTCAGACCTATACGGTTTCTTCTTGAGTCTCACTCTAATCGGATTCTCTCGGAGAACTCTTTCTCTCTCAATCCGAATGTCCCTGGCTAGAGATTTGTCTAAACAAGAACACATGAGATATTCCTCTCATGATGCCGAGAGTGGATAATCCTCTATCGACACTCAATAGCCCTCGTAAGGTTGACAACCTCTCCCATTGACCAACTATACAATATCTAGGACATCCAAACCTATAAGTCTAATATCAAAGCATGGAGCACTCATACAAGACATCCTTGGTGTCTCAAGTCTAAGGACCAGATACACCACTAGGACTACGAAATCGCTGTCTGATAATAAGGCATCTTCAACCTGTTAGGATCAGAGCGGCACTAAGAGGGGGGGGGGGGGGTGAATTAGTGCAGTGGATTAAAACTCATAAGTTTGAAAATGATTTCGTAAATGTATAGTGATTTTGATTTGACAAAAATGACTTGGTAAAAGTAGCTCGAGTAAAGTAAGGAGATGAAAACCAAAAGCTTGCTGCTATGTAAATAAAGGTTTCAAAAAGGTAAACACATTCAATGAACACACTAATTTAAATTGGTTCGGTCAAATGACCTACATCCACTTACGAAGCCTTCTTCGATGAGGCTCCCAACTTCCACTAGCAAATCACTTTGAAGGGGAAGGACAAATACCCCTCTTATAACCTTTTACAAGTGGTGCTCTTACAGATTTTTCAAAGAGGGAGGTGAACACTTAAGCTGTTGAAAATAAGACTTGCTAAAGACTTTGCTAAGGCTTTTTCTCAATCTCTAACTTCTCAAAGGGTGTATTCTCTGCTGAGAATTGAGGGGTATTTATAGGACCCAAGAGGATTCAAATTTAGGCTCCAAATTTGAATTGTTTTTGGGTTTCCCGGTGCTGGCGGTGCCATCGCCTGTCAGTGGTGGTGCCACCGCCTGTCAGTGTCTGACACTAACAGTGTACTAGCAGTGCCACCGCCAGAACTCTCGGGTTTTGGGCGGTGCCACTGCCCAGTCCAGCGGTACCACCGCCCGACCTTTCGGGTTCTGAGCGGTGCCACCGCCTGACCTTACGGGTCACTGGTTGGGCTCCTAATTTGGCCCAAACCAGTCTGTATTAGGGCCCAGTTGGACCCTTACCAGGTTATAGGATTAACCCTTAATCCTAACCCTAATTACATGTAAATTACAAAATTAAGACATAGTCTAGCAACATTGAGTTTCCTTCCGGCGAGCTTTTTGGCGAACTTCCGGCGGACTTCCGATACACCCTCGGATTTCTTCTAGCGGACTCCCAGCAGACTCCTGATCTTGTGGCTAGTTCAGCGAGTCTTTAGCAAGTAGCCAAACATTCTCGGTGATCTCCACAAACCTCTGACGATCTCTCCAGCGGACTTCCAAAAACTTCGACAAGTCCCCGATTTCTTCTCGGTTGGTTCCGATAGCACTTCCAACAAATCTTCGGACTCTCAGCGGACTCTCGAACACCCATTGAACTTGACTTTGGTAGACTTTGGTAGACTTTGCTTTATGTCTTCAATCTATCGTAGTTAATCCTGCACACTTATCTCAATAATATGGATTAGATCAATTAACCTATCAATTGATTTCATCATCAAAATCCGAGATTCAACAATCTCCCCCTTTTTGATGATGACAATCAATTAATGATAGAGTTAAACATAACTCCCCCTATCTAAATGCCATATAATGAGAAGATAAAAACACTTGAATTCAATCTCTTTGAATTCAAGCCTAAACTGATAAGTTCTATTCATTGAACTTATCATTATTCTCAATAAGCATGAGCAAATATGAAACTTCGTATTTCTCATAATTTCAAGCTATGAAAATTATTTTCAAGTCGGATGATAAAAGACAATTATCATTTCGACAAGAGATATGAACTATCAACATAAATCTCATGATATAAATGTAAGGCATGATTTCATATGATCATGAGATGAAACGACAACCAAGGCTTGCAATGCATATAAGATATTTTTGCAATGCATATAAGACATTTGTATTTCACAACATATTAGCTTTTGCAATTCATATAAGTCACGCTATCACATTTGTGATGCATATAAGACATTTGTATTACACAAGGCTTTGCAATTCATATAAGTCATGCTATTGCATTGGCACAAGTCATCAATCTTTTGCTCATTCTTCTCCCCCTTTGTCATCAACAAAAAGGAAATGAGACTTTAAGCGTACAATTTGTAATCATGAAAAGGAGTCCAGCATAAAGATTGATCATTCAGCATTCATAAGATTATACAAAATTCATCTTATAACAACAAGTTTAGCATTCATCCAAAATTCATATTATTAGAAAGAAAATCAGCATTTATCCAAACTTTATATCATTCAAAAGAAAATCAGCATTCATCCAAACTTCATATCATTCGAAAGAAAATCGGCATTGCTTTCATGCAAAAAGAACAAAGATGGCAAAGCTTTAACTTGGCATTAAGAGTAATTATACAAGGATCGCATATTAAGGTAATAAAATAAGAAGGCATATAGATTAATCCTTAGGAGGAAATTCATAATTCTTATACATGACATCTATCTTTTGATTCATTTGTCGCAGTTCCCTCAAAATTTCAACTCGCGAAGATTGAATTTGCTCTTGCTGTGATTTGAGTTGCTCTTGTTGTGATTTGATCTGATGTAATTCTGCCATAATGAGATCTTCAGAGGATGAAGCAGGAGCAGATTCTGAAGGTGCTGCACCAAAGGGACTAGGAGGAGGAGATTCATTTCCCCTAAAAATTAGTGTTTCAGGGTGTTTGACTGGTGGGGGAACTGGATCAGTCCTTCTAGGTTGCCTAATCCAAATACCATTGCTAAAAGTGCACCTAAGTCTTTTAAGCAGGTTTCTATTGATAGTGGTAAATCGATCAACTTGAATTATTTCTTCATCGGGTGAGACACGTATTATGGGAAAATATTAATCGAGTAACTAAACCCCCATATGGTAACATTATATCTTTAGCTATTATGTCCTGCATATGTTGCCAGATTATGTATCCAAAATAATTATGTTGGCCGGTCATTATCCAATATATAGTGCTTAGCTCTATTTGACTAATTTCATCATGATGAAATTGTTGGGGAAGTAGTATGCTAGTCATGATGTGATGAAAAAATTTAAAGTTAAAGGGCAATAAGTGCTCGCAACTTTTGGGAATCATACCTAGGTTTGGATTTGCAAAAATAGTTTCTAAGACTTCGGAGTAGGTTGCTCTTATTGCATTGATATCCCATTTGTTTCTAAAATAACAGCTCTTATCCTTTTCGGTAATTCCAATTAATTCGCATATAGTGCTATCAAAGATTTTAATTTATGTTCTTAATATGTAGGTAGTTAAGCTATCATTGTCCACACATAAGTTTAAGTAAAATAACCTAACTAACCTAGGATAAATTGGTTCATTGATTTATAGTATAAGTAAGGCATCTAAATCTGCAAACTATCTAATGGGTTCTAGGTTTCCAAGTTCATCTATATCAACATGTTTGCCCTTATTTATAGTTCTTGTTTCAAAATTAGGAAACTTAAGAGCTACTTCATTAGATCTAAAAAGGTTTTGGTCATAGGAATCTCCTTCCACCCTCTTCCCTTTTGTTCTTGTCGATCTCCTAGGAGCCATGTCTAAATAAGATGATAAATCAATGAAAAAACTATGAAGAATAGGCAAAATAATAAGAGGAAGAAGGAAAGATTTTAGATTTTACCTTATGGAGAATTCCTTGGAAGATAGAGAGCTTGATTAAACAAGAATCCCTCTCTTAGGCTTCTAAAGGTTAGAATGAGGGTGAGAGAGGTTTAGCGAGTTTTGTGGGAGTTCTAGGGAGAGTTCTCACGGGTTGGGGGCAGTTCCACTACCGGCCCTAACTCTTCCACTTATATATGGATTCTCAAGCGGTGCCATCGCCAATCCGAGCGGTGCCACCGCTTGAGGACCAAGCGCCCAGGCGGTGCTACCGCCGGTTCTGGCGATGCCACCGTTGATGTGCCAAAAATTTTCTTTCCCTCCCCCTTTTTTGTTTTCAGAGGTGTTTGATTCAAGATAGGATAGGATCTTGGATTGTTCTTTAAGATGTCATTTGGAATCGAAAAAGAAGGAAGAAGTCAAATCCACGATATCCGAAAAAAGGAAAGAAAAAAAAACTTCAAAAAATACATACAATCAAGTTTATTCACAAGGACAATTTAACATGCCTAGTTCCCTTCTAATAAAGTCAAATTAGTCTTCATTTAAGGCTTTTGTAAAAACATCTGTTAATTGATTTTTTGTGTCAATAAACTCTAGAATGATATTATTGTTAAGTACATGATCACATATGAAATGATGCCTAATGTCGATATGCTTAGTTCTAGAGTGTTGAATTGGATTTTTAGTAAGACAAATGATACTTGTATTATCACATTTTATTGGAATGTTCTTCAAGTAAATTCTATAGTCTTCCAATGTATTCTTCATTCAAACAACTTATGCACAGCATGCACTGGCAGCAATGTATTCGGCTTCCGTCGTAGATAGTACAACTAAATTTTATTTCTTGGAATTCCAAGAAACAAGTGCATATCCTAAAAATTGGCATGTTCCGGATGTGCTTTTTCTATCTATCCTGTATCTGCCAAAATCGGCATCTGCATAAGCTATTAAATCGAATTTATCGAATTTCGGATATCACAATCTTAAATTAGGAGTTCCTTTAAGATATCTAAAAATTCTTTTAACACTTTTAAGATGAGATAATTTAGGATTAGATTGAAACCGAGTGCAAAGTCCTACACTAAACATGATATCCGGTCTAGTCACGGTGAGGTAAAGTAGACTACCTATCATTCCCCTATATGTTTTTTTATCAAAGTTTTCACCATTTTCATCCATATCTTAGCGGAAGTACTCATAGGAGTGTTTATTGCTTTTGAACTATCCATGTTAAATCATTTTAACAATTCTAATGTATATTTAGATTGATTAAGAAATATACCATCACTAAGTTGTTTAATTCGCAATCCTAAAAAGAAGGTTAATTCACCCATTAAGCTCATTTCAAATTCTTGACTCATACATTTGGCAAATGATTCACATAGTGATTCATCTAAAGAACCAAAAATAATATCATCAACATAAATTTGAACAATAAGAAAATTATTTTCAAAATGTTTGATAAACAATGTAGTATCAACCTTGCCTTTTGTAAAATTATTTAAAATAAGAAAGGAACTAAGCCTTTCATACTAAGCTCTAGGAGCTTGTTTTAAGCTATAGAGAGCCTTAGTCAATTCAAATACATGATTAGGAAGAAGAGAATTTTTAAATCGGGGAGGTTGTTCAACATACACTTCTTCGGAAATAAAACTATTCAAGAAAGCACTTTTGACATCCATTTGAAATTGTTTAAAATCATTACTACTAGCATAGGCAAGGAGCATCTTAATGGCTTCTAATCTTTCCACAGGAGCGAAGGTCTCTTCGTAGTCGATACCTTCTTCTTGGTTAAAACCTTTGGCCACTAGTCTAGCATTGTTTCTAACCACGATATCACATTCATCTTGCTTGTTTCTAAATACTCATTTAGTACCAATGACTAAATAGTCACTAGGTCTAGGAACAAGCTTCCATACCTCATTCCTCTCAAATTGGTTCAATTCCTCTTACATTGCAATAACCTATGAATCATCTTTCAAGGCTTCGTCAATGCATTTAGGTTCAATTTGAGAAAGGAAGGCGGCGTTAGCACAAATATTTTTGAAGGAAGAATGAGTTTGAACCCCTTTTGATGTATCTCCTATAATTGGCTCCTTTGGATGAGCATCTACATACTTCCATTCCTTAGGTAAGGAAATTTCGGAAGAAGATACATCCAAGTTGCTATTTTGAGGAGGGGGTTTATTTAAAATCAAATTATCAAAACCAAGATCATCATGAAAATCATTTTTCTTTAACTCGAAAATTTTATTAAAAACTACATGAATAGACTCCTCTATAACTAAGGTTCTTTTGTTAAAAATACGAAAAGCCTTAGAAACGGAAGAGTAACCAAGAAAGATGCCTTCATCGGATTTAGCATCAAATTTTTCTAAGGTATCCTTTTCAATCAAAATAAAGCATTTGCAATTGAAAATTTTAAAATAAGAAATATTTGGTTTTTTATTATTCGATAATTCATAGGAAGTTTTTGATAGAGATGGTTTTATTAGAACCCTATTCATGATATAGCAAGTCGTATTAACCGCTTCGGCCAAAAAATACTTAGGTAGACTATGCTCATCGGAAGAGAAGATTTTTGAAATACATTTTCGATAATAGTCCAAAGCTCGAAATCCATAGAAATGAGGAAGATCCTTATTCGAGTTTTCGAATACGTGTAATCCAACCCATTAAATGTAGGCGGACGTGTAAAACCCTCATGCATGCTAGAGTAAACCATCTCTCTTGGGTATTAAACCAAATATGAGAGTGAGCCTAGCTCTGATACCAATTGTTAGGATTGAAGAGGCACTAAGAGGGGGGAGTGAATTAGTGTAGTGGATTAAAACTCATAAGTTTGAAAATAATTTCGTAAATGCATAGAGATTTCGATTCGACAAAGAATGACTTGGTAAAAGTAGCTCAAGTAAAGTAAGGAGATGAAAACCAAAAGCTTACTGCTATGTAAATAATGGTTTCAGAAAGGTAAACACTCACACATTCAAAGAACACACCAATTTAAAGTGGTTTAGTCAAATGACCTACATCCACTTGTGAAACCTTCTTCGATAAGGCTCCCAACTTCCACTAGCAAATCACTTTGAAGGGGAAGGACTAATACCCCTCTTACAACCTTTTACAGGTGGTTCACACTCTTAGAGATTTTTCAAAGAGAAAGAGAGAGGTGAACACTTAAGCTATTGAAAACAAGACTTGCTAAAGACTTTGCTAAGGCTTTTTCTCAATCTCTAACTTCTCAAAGGGTGTATTCTCTGTTGAGAATTGAGGGGTATTTATAGGCCCAAAGAGGATTCAAATTTGAGCTCTAAATTTGAATTGCTTTTGGGTTTTTTGGTGCTGGCGATGCCACCGCCTGTCAGTGGCGGTGCCACCGCCTGTTAGTGTTTGACACTAATAGTGTACTAGTGGTGCCACCACCAGAACTCTCGGGTTCTGGGCGGTGCCACTGCCTAGTTCAGCGATACCACCACCCGACCTTTCGGGTTCTGGGCGGTGCCATCGCCCGACCTTATGAGTAACTGGT
This sequence comes from Musa acuminata AAA Group, assembly GCF_036884655.1. Lineage (NCBI taxonomy): Eukaryota > Viridiplantae > Streptophyta > Magnoliopsida > Zingiberales > Musaceae > Musa > Musa acuminata. The sequence continues at coordinate 30,925,836 of NC_088335.1, read as the reverse complement.
TGGGCTCCTAATTTAGCCCAAACTAGTTTGTATTAGGGCCCAATTGGCCCCTTACCAGGTTATAGGATTAACCCTTAATCCTAACCCTAATTACATGCAAACTATGAAATTAAGACATAGTTTGGCAACATCGAGTTTCCTTCCAGCGGGCTTTTCGGTGAACTTCCGATGGACTTCCGATACACCCTCGGATTTCTTCCGGCGGACTCCCAATAGGTTCCCGATCTTGTGGTGAGTTTAGCGAGTCTTTGGAAAGTAGCCGAACCTTCTCGGTGATCTCCGCGAATCTTCGACGATCTCTCCGATGGACTTCCGAAAACTTTGACAAGTCCTCGATTTCTTCTCGGTTGGTTCCGGCAGCACTTTCGATGAATCTTCGGACTTTCGACGGACTCTCGAACACCCATCGAACTTGACTCCGATAGGCTTTGCTTTATGTCTTCAATCTATCGTAGTTAATCCTACACACGTATCTCAATAATATGGATTAGATTAATTAACCCATCAATTGATTTCATCATCAAAATATGAGATTTAACATAACCATCCAGCATTTCGTAAGTGGATCAATCAGTGAACTCATTCTCCAATGAGCACTTGTATTGTATCCCTAGTGTCCCCACATGAGCAGCTATGAGACTAGCTGCATCCATCATATGGACGGGTATACAACACACTAGTCTATCCGGTTATCATGATGTCCCTCTCGAGTAACCTATGATCGAGATTATTTAGGATCTGTGTTTAAAAGTAAATTGATCTCATTATCGTGATTTCATCATGATCCGATTCCCATTGAACAGATCCAAGGACATCACAATATATAATGCATATATACAACAATCAATATAAAGTGATAAATACTAAAATATAATAAGTAAAAAGATTTTGTGTCAAGTCATACATGTCATTACTCACGTGATTGGCTTGTTGGGCACCTATGACTAGCACTATTCTATATAGAAGAGAAAGAAAGGTGAACAAAAACTTTGTGTTTCTAAAGCTGAAAACCCTTATAAAGTGTAGAGTCTCTCCTCCTAAAGTTTAGAGACCATTCTAAGGGAGAGTGTGAGGGAAGCTTTATAAAAAGGGGTTGTAAAGGTTCTCTCCTAAACTTGTCAAAAGGAGAATCGAGTTATAAGGATAGTTAATATTCACTCATTGAAGGAAGATCGTTAGTGGATGCTGGTGGCCTCGACGAAAGAGGAATCGGTGGAGTGGATGTTGGTCAAGATGACCGAACTACTATAAAATGATTTGTATTTCTGTTTTGCTATTTATCTTTATTGCAAACCGCTTTACTTCCTCATTACTTTTCCTGCACACCCTTCCATATGCTTTCAAAGTTATTATCTTTTCGAAACAAGTTTAATCGGAATGAAAGATTTTAGAATTGACGTTTTTACCGCTACACTAATTCACCCCCCCCCCCCCCCCCCTCTTAGTGCCGCTCTTGATCCTAACAGTTGGTATCAGAGCTACATTTTTCTCATTTGGTTTAACACCCAAAGAGAAATGGCTTTTATTAGCTTTCAAGAGGGTCACTCTCTCATTTGTCCTCCCATGTTCAATGGGACGGACTACGCATATTGGAAAACTCGAATGAGAGTTTTCTTGCCTTTATTGAATCTCGATTTATGGAATATAGTCGAATTTGGTTTTCAAAAGTCTTTTCTTCCAATGAACGATTGGAATGAGTTAGAGAAGAAGACTTTCTCTTTAAATGCAAAGGCTATGAATGCCTTATTTTGCGCCTTAGACAAAAATGAATTTAATCGGATTTCTACTTGCAAAGCAGCTTTTGACATTTGGCATACACTTGAAATCACACATGAAGGCACAAGTAGGGTTAAAGATTCTAAAGTTAATATTTTGATATATGATTTTGAGTTGTTTTGAATGGAACTAAGCGAGACTATTGGAGATATGTACACTCATTTTAAGGATGTCGTCAATAGTCTAAAAGCACTTAACAAATATTTTTTGAATTTTAAACTAGTTAATAAAATATTGAGATCCCTTCCTATCATGCCTCCTGAATTTACTCCTCATTCAGGAGGTGTGAACCTAACTCAAAATAAATAATATTATAATTCAACAATAATATAGGATCTAAACACATATTTGAGGCCACTAAGAAAACATTGAAGTCAAAATTTACCTCTATAATCCACAATTAATAAGACATGTATAGTTTATAATCATACCATTATATCACTTAATGATTCACAAAATCCAAATCCAACTCAACTAAACCATAACCACATCATAAATCCATAAGCATAGGAATCTATCAATCACAAAACCAACATATACCATATGTTTATATCATTACACAATTTAAACTTAACATTCTCAAAATCCTGATATGAGGGGTACTTTTCAAATATTTATAAGATACATCAATCTAGATTTGTTATTGATACACACAAAAGGAAGTTATACAACATCAACCTATCAAGTATGAAAGATTTACCCCAAAATTTTCTAGTTTTCCACTGCTTCAACCCAATTTGCATATTTTAGGGAGCGATAAGCTATCCTGAAAAATTTATATAGTAACGGGGAGAGCATATAAAGCTCAGCAAGTGACTAACATATCCATAGCAAAGAGGATAGTTTTCAAACAAATAAGGTATCAAAATATAAAGTAGAGATATAAGATGAAACATAAGCATATTTTGTTTGAATGTAGAATTACAATATCATTTTGTTCGAAGCATGTTTTATTTATATAATCGAGGAAAAGTAATTTGAGCATATCATTGGCATAAGGAGCATATCCATGGCATATGGTATATTTCAAGGCATAACAAAGACATATAAATATTTTGGAATATATCAAAGAACAAAATATGAACAGAAGCTCAAATATCACATGACGTTACATTCATTTCATTCTTATCCAAAGCTTGCATAGAAACACAACCAAAGCTTTGGATATCATGTCAAACACATAGAAGGTGAAGTGAGATTATAATATAATATGGTACATCCATTTCTGAATGACCACCAAACATAAGTCTCCCACGTTTGGGAGTTTCATCCACCCACGTCTGAGTGAAGTCATAGGGGGCAGGCAATGCATCGCGGGCTCTTAGCATAACTCTATTTACCATTTCTGGTAAAAGTTCATATTTATCCCATAAATACCAGAGTATAAAGCATAGTACGAATAATAAAATTGGGACATATCAGAAGCATATGTGGAACAACGGAATGCAAGTGCCTATATGAGTCAATACGATGCAAACATACTCTTTCATAGATGCATTCAAATTTGAAAGGAAACAAAGGCAAGAGCATATAAGGATTTTGGTACATATTAGAAACACATGCAAAAGAAACAAAACATACATATGCCCGTACGAAACAATGCGAACAACATAAACTTTACACAATAGGTTTCAAGAATATAAATAATTTAATGACAAGGGCATAGCAAGAATTTAAAGCAGTAATATAAAGCTCAATTGAAGAAAGGATTTTAGCTGAAATCAACTTTCAAAGAGATGAAACAAGAATAAGCAAAATCGACCAAAGCTTAATTCTAGTAGAATTTAAGAGGCAAATTGTATGAATTATTTGGATAACAAATTATGCTCCAATTTATACAAAATAAGTGTATTATGAAATATGTATCAATCTAGTTTTAAATAAATTAAGTTTTGCATAAATTGGAGTTTACTATAGGGAGTTACAAATAATTTTGTAGCGAAAGGTCTAAAAACATCAGCTCTATTTTACTGAATCCATAGGGTCGATAAAAACAGATGTATATAGTTTGCATTTGTATTCCAAAATTTTCAAATCAGGTAAGCACAAAAAGAGTTTTGAGTCTAGTTTCCAATAAATCATACTTTGCATGAATCTGAGTTCCCAACATAAATTTATAAGCAGTATAGCAAGAAAAAATAAAAAAATTACAATCCCTATTTTATAAAATCTATAGGGTTAATTGAAACAGAAGTCTTAGTAGGCATTTAAACTCCAAATCATTCAATCTAGGTATTAAAATAAAAATATTTGAGTTTACTTTCACATGGATTAGTTTTGCGTAAATTAGAGTTTAGTACTAAATGTTAGGTCCGAAACAATGCATAGAGATCAGATTATTAAAAAATTACAAATTCATGGCTTTGTATCAAAATGAAAAAAATGTCTAGTTTTCAACTGAAATCTTTCAAATTTTGTAGAATTAAAATAAAAACAAAGATTAGGATTCCTATGGGATAGGGTTAGAATACTTGCCTTAGAAAAGTTTGATTTCCAAATGCAGAAAAATTGATGCAAAACCTCAAGCAACACTTCTTCTTCTTCTTCTTCTTCTTTCAAACTCACGTTGGCTGCAGCTCTTAAGCTTTCCCCCTTTAGTTAAGTTTTTCTTTAGTTTCTTCTCTAATTGCATTAGGTTTAGCTAATATAAGCATGCATAAAAGAAGCCTATGTGTCATCCTTATAGCAAATATAGGTGGCACCAACCTTAGGATAGCTAGTGGCACATGTCCACCATTTTTTTATTCTTTAACTTAAATATAAATCTTTCATAAATCATATCAAATTTTTAATATTTACTCTTAGGTCCCTAGCCATAAATTTTGAATATAATATTATTTAATATAAAAAATTTATTAAATAATCCTCATATTTATAAACAAAAATGGGAGATGTTACACTTCCAAAGAGTTGGGACCCTAAAGTAATGATCATTCAAGAGGCCAAGGATTTGAACTATTTTCTACTTGAAGAACTTATCGAGTCTTTAATGACCTATGAAATGAGTTGTACGGCACAAAACAAACATGATAATAACCTTACAAAGAATAAAAAGGATTTTGCACTTAGTGTTAGGATCAAGAGCACTAAGAGGGGGGGGGGTGAATTAGTGCAGCGAAAAACTTTCAACGATTAAAACTGCGTTCGTACGATAAGAGCGATTTCAGTAGAAAAGCCGATTCGTAAATCACTTTAACTTGTGATCAAGCAAGATGCAGTTAAAGCAAGTCTATGAAGGCAGTTTGCAGTTATGATGGAAATTAGAATGTAAGCGTAAACTGAAATATGATGTTCGTACGATAAAACTGATTTACGTATAAACGCCGATTCGGAAAATACTAAACTTTGAAACACAATCGTAAATGTGCAGAAGGCAGTAAGCTATTGAGGAGGTTTGCAGTAAAGATAATATGCTCAAAGTAAATGCAAACTGAGATTTAGAGTGATTCGGTCAATCTTGACCTACATCCACTTTTGGCTTCCTCCACCGACGAGGTCACCGATGTCCACTAGAGGCCTTCCTTCAATAGGTGAAAGCCAACCACCCTTTTACAGTTTCACTCCTTTTGACGGGCTTAGGAGACAACCCTTTCAGAATTTTATTTCCTCTCTTGATAGATCAAAACTTGGAAGAAAAGAGGAAGGAGAACTTTTAACTCATACAACACTTTTGAGCTCTAAAAATCACAAAGTAAGATCAGAATTTCTATGGTTTTTGGTTACCCTTTCATTGCTGAAAGGGTGGGGTATTTATAGGCCCCAACCCAATTTGAATTTCGAGCTCAAAACTATCATCTCCCGGAATTCCGGGGTCTAGCGGTTGCACCGCTTGACTAGGGCAGTTGCACCGCCTGGCAGAGCTCGAAGACTGAGCCTCTGGGCACTGCCACCTCCTGTTAGGGGCGGTTGCACCTCTTGCCAGAGCTCGGAGACCGAGCTCAGGCGGTTGCACCTCTGTCAGAGGTGGTTGCATCGCCCAGCCAAAGCTCGGAGACTGAGCCCTAGGCGGTGCCATCGCCGACCCAGGCGGTGCCACCTTTGGCCAAGTAATCTGGGTCCGAATGGGCTGATCCATTCGGCCCAATTTGGGTCTGTCAAGGACCCAATTACCCCAAGATTAAGTTAATGGGATCACCTCCCATTTCTATCTTAATCATCGTGCTAACTACGAATTTCTTAAGACATTTACTACAACTTGCTCCGGTGCGTCAATCGCTTCTTCCGGCGAGCTTCTGGCGAGCTTTTGATGAACCCTCGGTGATGCTCCTGCGGACTTCTGGCAAACTCCTGGACTTGCGATGATCCACTTGGCAAGTTCCGATGAGCTTCTTTGGCAAGCTCCTGGACTTCTCGGATTTGTTCTCGTAGAACCTCCGACGACCGTCCGAACTTCCGTCGAATTCTCGAACTCCCAACGTGATCATAGTCTTGACTCTGGCGCAACTCCTACTGCATGTCTTACTTTCATCGTAGTTAATCTTGCACATGTAAAACAAAACTTCGATCCAGACAATTAATCCTAAGCAATTAACCAAGTTGTCCGGCATGTCATTGGTCCCTCGACGCTTCGTCCGATTCTTCGACCTATTGCCCAATCGGTCAGTTGACTCTGCAACTCCGATATCCTTGGCACAATACCCGCTCTTCTTGGCCCGATGCCCGAGTCCACGACCCGAAGCCTTCTATCGATACGTCGACCGATCCACCGGCCCGACGTCTAATCTTCTGACATGTTCCTCCAGCACAACATGATTTTTCATACTTTAATTATCTTATCCTGATCGGAGCATCCTGTGTCACTCAAAATGCAGATTAAAACATAAACACATATCAAGTGGTTTCATCATCAAAATATGAGATTCAACACTTAGAACAAAAGAATACAACTCGAGCGAAAGCTCAAGTGATGGTGAACTTAAACTTCTCACAATAAAGCTTAAAATGTTTTTATAACAAGAATTAAAGAACAAAAATAAACTTAAAAAGAATACAACTACTTGCTATGAACACAAGAAGAAGAAAGCATTTGGGACGAATCAAGTTCATCCGAAGATGAAGAACAAATCAACAATGACAAGGTGGCAAACTACACTTTGACAACTTCCGTCAACAAGGTAAGCGACTCAATCGAATCTCTTTTTCCTTACCATGAAGTTACTTAGTACTTTTCATGATTAGTTATATATATATATATATATATATATATATATATATATATATATATATATATATATATATATATATATGTATGTATGTATATTTTGAAATTATGCATGATGATTCTTTTGATTAATGGCTTATCATTCTTTGCCGTAATGAAAGTTCTTTTTCCGTTTTAAACGTTGATGCATATTTTTGTTTGGCATAAAAAAGGTCAAAAGCATGCTTGCATGAAATCAATCGCAAAATTTGAAACTAAAATAACATGAGCTATTTTTAATCTATCTATGTTGCTTTTATTAAATTATCTGAAAAGTGATTTTGATGATCATTTTGGATTTGACAATTTATTTTTATATTTAACCAAATACTTAATTTATTCATGTTTATGATGTGAGATGTATTTTATATGAATCATTTTGTTCTCATATGATTTTATCATCTAAAGAGATTAATGAATCTATTTATGTTACTTTTAATGAATCTCTTGAAAAGTTATTTTGATGATTTGATGATTTAAAATTGATTGAGGAACAGTTTGATTTCATTAAAAGAGAATTAGGCATGCTAAATATCCTAAATGTATGAATTCCTTTCTCGGATTTCTTGGTTCTTCATAACTTGAATTTTTTTTTTCAATCGAGATCATCTTTCTATTTGCAAAAGAAGAGCCTTAATTCATGGATTTTTTATCCTTCATTTAATGATCATTTCCCATGAATTTTTTCCTCACTCTTCTCACGAAAAAAGAATTTTTATTCACGGACTTTTAGTATGTGATGAACATTTGCAAGAATAGGGATTTGATTTTGTATGGACATCTTAATCATTTTAATGAATCCTTTCTCTTTGCGAAGTTTGATTCAATGAAACTCATTTATTATATATTTGACTTGGTTCAATTCTTTTCTTGAAATTGGTTCTTGATTTTTTTTTTTATAATGAATTTCTCCCTTACTCTTCTTCTTCTTATTCTTCTTCTTATCTTTTTCTGAATAAGGAAGAAAGAAACCTACTAAGAAGAACCAAAAAAAGCATTTTAAGCAATAATGCTAGCTTCTCATTTTTCATGCAAAGTTTTTGCTTAACTTCTCATTTTTGCTAGCATGGATAAATTGGTGTAAAACTTGACATGTTTTCAAACACTTGCATTGTTGAATGATTCTCCTTTTTGTAGATGACAAAGGGAGAGAAAATAAATGATGAATGTTTGGTACCAACAATCATGAAGTGATAAATGGTTAAAAAATATTGATTTAATGTTTGGTATCATAAATGGTTTAGTATCATGTATGATATACCCATAGTGATGATTGATTGGTATCATGTAAGGATGAAATGTAATGGTTTGAAATTATGCATGTTATATATTGAAGACTTGAAACCATATTTTAGTATCATACATACCCAAGTAATATTGATTTAAAAATTTATTGATTTAGTTTCATGCCCAATGTAATAATGATGATGACTTGGAATTTCTTATAAGAAAACTTTATGGGTTAAGATTTATTTTTCTTTCTTCGAATCATGATCTAAATTTCTCGATATTTGATACATGAGATTTTTTTATGAATCAAGATCTTGTTTTTGAACTCCCGTGTTTCTTACTAAAAGGGCAAAGAATTATAACATTGTATTTGACAATGAAATAGGGGGAGCAAATTTTGGTAGCTTGCTAGCTAGCTTGCATACTTCAAGAAAAAGCAAAAAGTTACTAGTTTGAACATCGTAAAGAAAAGCAAACATGCTAAGTTGCACATCTAGCAAAATTTACAAACTTGTAAAACTCAAAATTATTGCTAGCTTACATATTGTAAAATGATATGAAATTTTGCTAGCTTGCACTTTGCAAAGGAAGCAAAAAATTACACTTCTCAAAAGAAAAGAAAAAAAATTACTAACTTACATAATGATATATGCAATGATTTGAAATTATATATCAAAAACTTGCTAGTTGCACTTCTCGTTTTTGTTGATGACAAAGGGGGAGAAGTTATGTTGATGATCATGCATGGAATGATGTATTGAAAATTTGATTATGCATGATTTTATGTTGCTTGGACTCATAATGATTTCATGATTAAATTTGCCTTGACTTGAATTCAATTTGAATTCAAAGTTATATCAATATGGCATATTGATAGGGGGAGTTAAGGATAACTCTGTCATCAATTAGTTGTCATCGTAAAAAAGGGGAAGATTGTTGAATCTTGGATTTTGATGATGAAATCAATTGATGAGTCTGTGATCTAATCTATAATTTTGAGTAACGCAGGACTAGCTTCAATCAAGGAGAGGCAAATTGATTAAAGCAGAAAGAATTATATTGAGCCAAAGTGAACATGTAAGAAGATTGGACGTTGGGCCAGAGGATCGGTCGACGTGTCAATAGAAGGCTCGTGCCGTGAATTCGGGCATCAAGCTGAAGGATCAGACATTGTACCAAGGAGATCAGAAGTTGTGGGAGTTAACATACCAATTGGGCAATACACTGAATGAGAGGACGATGCGTTGAAGGATCAGACGAGTGTCGGATGAACTAAATGCCGGACAAAGGATATATGCTTTGTAATTATATGTCTAAGATCGAAGCAGTTTAGCGGGTAATTGAATTAGCATTTGGTGTAATCATACTAACTCAATTAGGGGCCAATTGGGTTAATTGGGAAGCCCATTCAATGACCCAAAAGTTGGGTCAGGTGGTGGCACCGCCAGAACAAGTGGTGGAACCGCTTGTGAGTTGGAAAACTCGAAAAACATGATCTCCGAGGCTATAGGTGGTGGTATCACAAGTCTAGGCAGTGGTACTACCCTAACACAGTCTCCTAGGTGGTAGTATCACTAGACTGGACAGTTGTACCACCCAGTGTTAGGCTGCAAGCGATGGTACCACACAATGCAGGCGATAGTACCGCCCGTACCCCGAAATCTCGAGGATTTAAATTTTTGCTCCAAGTTTTAAAGCTATTTGGGGTCTATAAATACCCCTGCTATTCCTATATGGAAGAGCAAGAAAGTGAACAAAAACTCTATGTTTCTAAAGTTGAAAACCATTATAAAGTGTAGAGTCCCTCCTCTTAAAATTTAGAGATCATTCTAAGAGAGAGAGTGAGGGAAGCTTTGTAAAAAGGGATTGTAAAGGTTCTCTCCTGAACTATTCAAAAGGTGAATCTAGTTGTAATGGTAGTTGATCTTCGCCCATTGAAGGAAGATCTTTAGTGGATGCCGGTGGCCTCAATAGAAGAGGAATCGGTGGAGTAGATGTAGGTCACGACGACTAAACCACTATAAAATGTTTGCATTTCTATTTTGCTATTTATCTATATTGCAAACTACTTTACTTCCTCATTACTTTTGCTGCACACCCTTCCATATGCTTTCAAAGTTAATATCTTTCGAAAATAGGTTTAATCAGAATGAAAGATTTTAGAATTGACGTTTTTACCGCTGCACTAATTCACATCCCCCTCTTAATGCCACTCTTGATCCTAACAATAAGCGGATCAATCAGTGAACTCATTCCCTAATAAGCACCTATATTGTATCTCTATTATCCCCACACGAGCAGCTATAAGACCCACTACATCCATTATATGGTTGAGTATACAACACATCAATCTATTTGGTTATCTCGATGTCTCTCTCGAATAACCTATGATCGGGATTATTTATATCTGTGTTTAAAGGCAAATCGGTCTCATTATCATGATCTCATCATTATCCGATTCCCATTGCACAGATCCAAGGACGTCACAATATATATATATATATATATATATATATATATATATATATATATATATATATATGCAACAAGTAATATAAAGTAATAAATACCAAAATATAATAAACAAAAAGACTATGTATCAAGTCATAAGTGTTATCACTCACTAGCAGGTACTACCTTGACATAGTCTCCCAAGCAGTGGTTGTGGAATCTCGTATTTTGATGATGAAACAAATTGATAATTGTGTTTATGTTTTAATTTGCATTTTGAGTAACGCAGGATGCTTCGATCAGGATGAGACAATTAAAGCAGGAAAAATCATTTTGGGCCGGAGGAACATGTTAGAAGATTGGATATCAGGCCGGTGGATTAGTCGACGTATCGATAGAAGGCTTCGGGCCGTAGATTCGGGCATCGGTGTCACGCCCCTCAAATATATCCATGATATTAAAACTTTCATCATCACAAACCAAACCAAGATCCAAACTAACATTTGAGGACACTGAAAAATATTCTATCAAATTCACATCTATAAAACCTGTGCAATTTATAATCATATATCACATCACTCGATAATTCACATTTATGGCAACCCAAGCCAACTTAACAAACATGAACAACATTTATAAATCCACAAGCTAAGTAATTTATACAATCAGAACTCCAACCATTTACCACAAGTTCATATCATCGTAAACTAGACTTAACATTCCAAAAATTCCAATTAAGAGAGAACTTCTAACACTTTTACACAGTATATCCATTTCGATTCATCAACAACATTTCATTTCATACAAAATATGCTTATACAAAAATAACATAATAACCAACAAGAATTGCCCATAATTCAGAATAGCTCTCCACTGCCTCAACCCAATTCAAACATCTCAAAGAGTGACAAGCTGACCTGAAAAATTTATATAACAACGGAGTGAGCTAAAAACAGCTCAGCAAGTAACAAAGCATATATAGCATGAGAAGGGACAGTTTCAAAGAAACAAGATATCACAATGCAAGACAGAATCCAAGAGATTCAAGGATATTATCTCATTAGATACAGAATCGCAAATGTCATTTCATTCATAACATATTTGGTTTATAACAAATAGAGCATAGAGTAATTGGAGCATATCAATAGCGTACGAGATGATCCGAAGCATATTAATGACAAATAGGATATTTCAGAATATATCAATTCATAGCAAATTGAGCATAGAGTAATTGGAGCATATCAATAGCGTATGAGATGTTCCGGAGCATATCAATGGCAAATGGAACATTTCGAAGCATAACAATAGCAAATGAAGCATTTTGGAGCATATCAAAGGCGTTTGAAATGTTTCGGAGTATATCAATAACAAATGGGACATTTCGAAACAAATCAATGGCATAGGAAACATTTTGGAGCATATTAATACAAAATACGAAACAGAAGCTCAGACGTCGTACCCTAGCATAGTGCATGTGAGGTTTAACTCAGTGGTGGCTCCACGCCGTGATGAGTTCTCAACTCCATCCACGGGTAGCCCTTTCCTACTCGAGCCCTCTCACCCTACCCAAGTGCTAGGTCGGCTCTGAATTTCATATCAAACAGATAGAAGGTGAAGTGGGATTCCAAACATAATATGGTCTATCCATTTCAGAATGACCACCAAACATAATCTAGAGCATCGCGGGCTCTAAGCACATACCCTTTACCATTTCTGGCAAAGGTCTAAATAATCCCACAAACACCAGAGCACGAAAGGGTATTGTGAACAATAAATTGGGACATATCAGAAGCACATGCGGAACAACGAAATGTACATGTGCCTTTATGAGTCAATACGATGCAATTCAATTTCCAAATGAATGAAACCAGAATATGAGAAATCGACCAAAGCTCGATTTCTGGCAAAATGCAAGAGGCACATTGAGCAAATGATTCAAACTATCAATCGTGCTCCAATATACTCAAGAAAGCTATCAAAAGAAAGGTTTATGAGTCTATATTTTGATCAAATAAGTTTTATCCAAATCAGAGGTCAATACGTGATGTTATAACCATACAAAGGTAGGAATGTCAGAATCTCAGGAGTTGCACAGATTCGAATCATTACGTCTAAACAGGAGATATATCAAATACAAGGTTAGAACAATTCAATGTTCCTCATATTCAAAGCAAATGTAGAGATAAAATTACAGTAAGGAAAGATCAGGACACTTGCAATAGGAAAGATTAAAAAGCTTGCAATAGAAAGGATCAGAACACTTGCACAATTATAGGAGAAACAATCGGGAAACTTGCAATAGGAAAGATTAGAACAATAACAGGAGAAACGATCGGGAAACTTGTAGTAGGAAAGATTAGAACAATAACAGGAGAAACGATCGGGAAACTTGCAATAGAAAGGATCAAAATATTTACGATAGAAAGGATCGAAACACTTGTAATAGGAAGGATCTGAACACTTGCAATAAGAAAAATTAGAGCAATTATAGGACAAATGATCGGGAAACTTGCCTTTTGAAGGTTTTGATCCAAAGATTCGAAGAAGGTGTACGCTCGAATCCTTTTTCCACTTTTCCTCCGTCCCCTCCCTGTTTCGTTTTGTGCACTTGTTTTCTTTCTTTCTTCGCAACTACACCATGTGTGGAACATCGAGGCACAGTCACCTGCTCTCTCTTACTATCATTCCTTCCTTTTTCTTTCCCAAACGTAGCTGCCACAGCCACCGCTGCTGCCGCTGCCACAGTCGCAGCCCCTTCCACCGCACTACCTTCTTCCTCCCCTTCTTTCGTAGACATAACTGCCGTATATGCAATTGCTGCCGTTGCGGCTACAATCCCGTCCGCAGCCCCTTTTTCCCCCTTTCCTTTATTTTCTTTCCCAACTGCAACTACCGCAGTCGCAGTCGCAGCCATGGCCGCAGCCACCACAACCGCAACCTCTTCTTCCTCCCCTGCTCTATTTCCTCTCCTTCTCTTCCAACTGCAGCTGCCACTGCCACAGCTGCCTCCCCTTCTCCTCTTCCTCTCTTCTTCCCTTTTCCTTTCTCTTCTTCTTCCTTTCCTTCTCTTCTTTCCCAGCTGCACTGCTGCAGTCGCAGCCACAACCACGACCACAGCCTCTTCTTTCTCCCCTGCTCATCTTCCTCTCCTTCTTCTCTTCCAACTGCAGCTGCCTCCCCATCTCCTCTTCCTCTCTTCTTCCCTTTTTCCTTTCTCTTCTTCTTCCTTTCCTTCTCTTCTTTCCCAGCTACACTGCTGTAGTCGCAGCCTCAGCCATGGCCGTAGCCTCTTCTTCCTCCCCTGCTCATCGTTCTCTCCTTCTTCTCTTCCAACTACAGCTGCCATCGCCGTAGCCGCAGCCCATTCTTCCCCTTCTCTTCTTCCTCTCCTTCCCTTCTTCATTTCTTTTCCTCTTTCCCTGCCACAGCTGCAGCTGCCACAGTCGCAACTGCAGCTACTTCTTTCCCTTCTCCTCTTCCTTCTCCTTCCTTTCTTCTTCTTCTCTTCTTCTCCTTCCTCCCCTTCTTCTCCCCGACGAACAGCACCTCCTTTCCTCTGTTTCCTCCTGCAGGAAACAGAGGTGCCGCCTCTTCACCCGCTTCTACTTCTTCTCTTCTTCCTCACCATCTCTTCCTCTCCTTCTCTTCCAGCTGCAGCTTCCACCGTCACAACCGCAGCTCCTCCTTTCCCTTCTCTTCTTCTTCTCCTCTTCTTCTTCCCTCTTCCTCCCCGGCATCACACATGTTAGAGCTAGCCCCAGGATATTTACCAAAGGATAATTTTGGCAACATAACAAAGACAATAAAGCGGAAAGAATAAAAGCGACAAGAACACCAGAACACTAGATATACGTGGTTCGATCAATTGACCTACATCCACAAACGAAAGAGGAGCAAATTACTACTATAAAAGAGAGACACTTACAAATGCCTTAGGAAGATGTTCCTAGGCCATAAAACACCTTCAGCTTACTAAACAAGAAAAACCCAAACCGTAAGCAGGTTTTCTTGTGGTGCCTCTTGTGCTGCCTGTGGTACCAAATGTGGTACCTCTTGTGGTGCATCTGACTTCAAAGCCCAGTCCCTTATTTATAGTTCCAAGACGAGACAACAAGTCTGATTTTCCCGATGTGGGACTATGGGACTTGCCAAACTAACAAATCTCCACCTTGGCATGTCCCAACAAAACTTGCTCCAACTTCTTCATAACAGCCCCAACGGGCAATCACCAACAATGAACACCAACCAAGTCCAAGCACTGCTTGAACTTGTAAATCGGAAGAGGCTTCGTAAACATTGCTAGATTGTCCTTCGTATGAATTTTCTAAACAAGGACCTTTCCCTCAGCAATGGTATCCCATTTGCGTCCAACAATTTTCTTACTAGAAGACGGCTTTACAAGATCCCAAGTTCTATTCCGATGGAGAGACTCAATTTCTTCATTCATCGCAATCAACCACTTAGCGGAATTATCACAAGAAACTGCATTTGAGTAGGAAGTAGGCTCACCAACTTCACTTGTCTCTTCTGCAACAGACAAAGCATATGCAACCAAATTTGCATATCTTTGTGGTGGTCGAATATCTCTCCGTGGTCTATCTTTGGCTATGGAATATTGCTCTTCCTCTGGATCAACTTCCTCAGTAGACTCGGGACCATCTACTGGCATTCTTTGAGTAGAAGAGTTCGACTTAAAAGAATCTGAACTACCAATCTCAAGCTCCACCTGCTTCTGCGTACTATCATTTATACAAATAGTAGAATCTTCTTTGGAAGATAACATAAACAATTCATCAAAAGTAACATCTCTATTGATTATAAATTTTGGGGATTTGGGATCAGAACACCATAATCTGTATCCTTTCACCCCAGAAGCATACCCAAGGAAAATGCACTTTTTAGCCCGAGGCTCTAATTTTCCTTCATTTACATGCATGTATGCTGGACACCCAAAAAATTTTAAATCAGAATAATCAGCAGGAGTACTTGACCAAACTTCCTCCAGAGTTTTAAAGTTAAGTGCTGTAGAAGGAGCGCGGTTGACAATGTAACAGGCCATATTAATCGCCTTTGCCCAAAAGTCCTTTGTCAACCCTGCATTTGAGATCATACACCTTGCTCTCTCCAAGAGTGTTCTGTTCATACGTTCGGCCACACCATTTTGCTGAGGCGTCATCCTAACAGTGCGATGGATCATCCTAACATTTGAGAATAACATCAAGATCATAGATCTTGGCTCAAGGATAGCATATCTTCATCACGTAGGATGGATATCCTCAAAAGAGAATTCTAGGTCTCACAGAGTGGATATCGCAGGAAAGTACCTTAGAGAGGGTAAACTGTAGATCAACACCATTAGGATTGTAGAGTTTGCTGCAAAGATTCTCCATATAAAATTTGGGCCGAAACTGACAACGTTTGGCCACAGATCGTCAAGCAGAAAACTCAGAAACCTAATCTTTCTCTCTCTATTTCTCTCTCCTCTTTCCTCTGCACGCCGCAGGCTGCACGCTGCAATCTCACTATGCGCACACACACACACCCTGCACGGTGCCTAATTTTGCCCTTTCTCTCTTAATTATTGATTTGGGCTCAATAGGCCCAATTGTCCAAGCCCACATATGGGCTGGACCCAACAATTCTCCCCCTCCAACTCATATGGTGGGCTGTACCAAGCCCGCTCTTCGCCTACATGCTTCAAGCTTCTCCTTAGGCAAAGACTTTATAAACATATCTGAATCATTCTCATTGGTATGTATCTTTTCCAATTATAATTCTTTCATCTCAAGCACATCACGAATCCAGTGATATCTCACATCAATATGCTTGGATCTAGAATTGTATGTTGAATTCTTAGAGAGGTGAATGACGCTCTGACTGTCACAGAAAACAGTGTATACTTCATGTTTCAAGCCTAATTCCTGTAGAAACTTTTTCATCCATAAAGTTTCCTTGCAGGCTTCAGTAACTACTATGTATTCTGCTTCTGTGGTTGATAGAGCAACACACTTCTGTAACTTAGACTGCCAAGAGACTGCTCCTCCTGCAAATGTCATCAAGAATCCCGAAGTGGACTTCCTATAATCAGTATCACCTGCCATGTCTACATCTGTGTAACCTTCTAACATAGGTTCATCACTACCAAAACATAAACACAACCTGGAAGTACCTCTTAGATATCTTAATATCCATTTCACTGCTGCCCAATGTTCCTTTCCAGGATTTGAGAGAAATCGGCTAACAACAACAACTGCATAAGCTATATCTGGCCTAGTACAAATCATAGCATACATCAAATTGCCTACTGCAAATGAGTAAGGCACTCTGGATATTTCTTCTTTTTCTTTCTCACTTGTAGGACATTGTTTTGAACTCAGCTTGAAATGACCTGCAAGTGGAGAACAAACTGCTTTGGCTTTACTCATGTTGAATCTTTCAAGAACATTTTCAATGTAAGTCTCCTAAGATAGCCAAATCTTCCTTTTCTTCCTATCACGAAGAATCTTCATGCCAAGTATTTGTCTCACCGATCCTAAGTCTTTCATGGCAAAAGACTTACTTAGCTCTCTTTTAAGCTTTTCAATTTTTCCAACATCATGGCCAACAATCAACATATCATCAACATATAGCAGTAAAATAATAAAATCATCATCTGAAAATTTCTTCATAAACACACAATGATCAAATGTGGTTCTATTATACCCTTGGCTCATCTTAAAGGAATCAAACTTCTTATACCACTGTCTAGATGCTTGTTTGAGTCCATATAAGCTTTTCCTAAGCTTACATACCATATTTTCTTTTCCCTTGACTTTGAAACCTTCTGGTTGCTCCATGTAAATTTCTTCTTCTAAGTCACCATGAAGAAATGCTGTTTTTACATCAAGTTGCTCAACTTCTAAATTCAAGCGGGCAGCCAAACCAAGAACAACTCGGATAGAGGACATTTTCACAACCGGAGAAAATATTTCTTCAAAGTCAATACCTTTCTTCTGACTGAATCCTTTCACAACTAGTCGTGCCTTGTATCTTTGTTGTGAGCTATTATTTTCAGTCTTCAATTTATAAACCCACTTGTTCTTGAGAGCTTTCTTCTCTTTCGGCAGCTTTACCAAGTCATAGGTGTGGTTCTCAAGCAAGGATCTCATCTCTTCTTGCATGGCTTTAACCCACTCACTCTTATTCTCATGTAGAATAGCTTCTTAGTAAGTTTCTGGCTCTACCCCATCAGTAAGCATAACATACTCATGTGGAGGATCTCTAGTAGAGGGTTGTTACTCTCTAGTGGATCTTCTCAATGGAATCTCAATTGGTGGTGGAGGTGTCTGTTCAGTTGGTTCAGCATCATCAACTTTAGGTGTATCATCACTAGTATTCTCACCACAATCTTCTTGTTCATCTCCCCCATGATCATCATGAACTACAGGTGAAGGAACTGGACCCAAACTCCAAGGAATATAAACAGAGGTTTCTGGCTTCTCAACATTATCACTATCATCAAACAATTGGTCTTCAAGAAACACAACATCTCTGCTTCTAATAATCTTCTTGTTCACTGGATCCCATAATCTGTACCCAAACTCTTCATGACCATATCCCAAGAAGATACATGCTTTTGCCTTATTATCAAGCTTGGACCTCTCATCTTTGGGAATATGAACAAATGCTTTACACCCAAAGACTCTCAAATGATTATAAGATATATCTTTTTCTCTCCATACTCTCTCTAGAACATCACCTTGCAGAGGAATTGATGGAGAAAGATTTATCAGGTCAATTGTAGTTCTCATAGCCTCCCCCCAAAATGACTTTGGTAACTTGGCGTGGGAAAGCATACACCTAATCCTTTCTTCAATGGTTCTGTTCATCCTTTCTGCCACACCGTTCTGTTGAGGAGTTTTAGGAACTGTTTTCTCAAGCCTAATACCATAGAACATGGAACCTGCAATAATTCTCAAAAGGACCCCTGTACTCGTCACCATTATCTGATCGAACACACTTTAGCTTTCTGCCAGTTTCTCTTTCAACACTGACATGAAACTCCTTGAAAGCATCGAGTACCTGGTATTTAGATTTCAAAGTAAAAACCTAAACTTTTCTAGAATGGTCATCTATAAAAGTAACAAAATAAAGAGCACCTCCAAGAGTTCTAGTTTGCATAGTACAAACATCAGTATGAACTAAATCAATAACATCAGATCTTCTAGATGATGGATATGTCTGAAATGCAACTCTATGTGTTTTTCCAGTTAAGCAATGATCACAAGATTTAAGAGATGTACCTTGCAACTCTGGTAAGAACTGCTTTCTAGCAAGAGTTTGAAGTCCCTTCTCGCTGATATGTCCAAGCCTCTTATGCCAAAGATCTATACTTTCACCTTTTCGAATTGTATTAATCTCTCCTTTGTGTAGCTTAGCTTCCATGACATAAAAAGAGTTAATCTTCTTTTCTTTTGCCACAATTAGAGAACCTTTAGTGAGTTTCCATTTACTTTCACCAAAATAATGTGCAAAGCCCTCATTATCAAGTCTACCTGTAGATATCAAGTTAAGACGAATATCTGGAACATGTCTTACATCTTTGAGTATCAATTTGCTCCCAATACTGGTCTCCAAGCAAATATCTCCAATACCCACAATCTTAGATGTACCATTGTTTCCCATTCTGACATTACCAAAATCACCAGTACTGTAAGATCTAAAGAAATCACCATGAGAAGTAACATGAAATGAAGCACCAGAGTCAATTACCTAATTACTGTCTTGAGCTACAAGGCTAACACAACCTTCATCACAGACAATAGTGATATTACCTTCAGCAGCAAATGTATTGATCTCTTTCTCATTTTTCTTCATTTCATTCTGTTCTCGCTTCCAAAACCTACACTCTTTCTTCACGTGACCTGGCCTATTACAGTGAAAACATTTGATATCTCTTCTAGACTTGGATCTTCCTCTATAACCATATGGATTTCTACTATGACTTCTTCCACGTCTTTCTTGTTTTTCAGTAACAAATACACCAGAAGAAGATTCACCCTGTTCTTTCCTTCTTGCATCTTCATTTAGTAAACTGTCTTTAACCATATCTATGGTTAGAGTCCCCTTTGGCGTGGAGTTACAAATAGTCACCACATACGTTTCCCAACTTTTTGGTAAAGAGCTGAGAAGTAATAATCCCTACATCTCATCATCTATATTCATTTTCATAGCAACCAACTTGTTTGCAAGACTCTGAAATAGGCTTATGTGCTCAACAATGTTACCACAATCTTTATACTTCAAATTTACAAGCCTTCAGAGGAGAGAAATTCTATTTCCCACTGTCTTTTTCGCAAATAGATTTTCTAACCTTTGCCAAACAACATCAACTCTGATTTCATCTGAAATATGCTCATGCAAGTTTATATCCATCCATCTTCTAATATAGGCAATAGCTTTTTTATGTTGAACTTCCCATTCTTCATCGTCCATAATAGAAGGTTTATCTTTAACCTTGATAGGCTTATACAAATCTTTGCAATAGAGCAAATCTTCCATCAGACGCCTCCAAGTGGAATAATTTGATGAGTTCAATTTAATCATACCATCTGACTGCTCCATTTCAATCACACAAGAAAACTAGCACCAAACAACCTGATGCTCTGATACCACTTGTTGGGAAGAAACCTGTTAATGCGGAATAATTCTTTTCCCTCTTTGTGTATCAAAATAGGTTCCTCATCAAAATACCAACTTGATATCAAAATGCTAATATCAATCAGCACAGCATAAACAATAGAGCAATAAATCAATCACACAGTGAGACCAAATCTTTTTAACGTGGAAAAACCCAATGTGGGAAAAACCACGGGACCGTAGTCCACCTCAAACTTCCACTATCAATAATAATGATAACAGGTTTACAGTAGGTCTTCTCTAGAATAACTAGAGGATCAGAATAACATCAAGATCATAGATCTTGGTTCTATGATCTGGACCCCAAAGGTCTGAATGAATATAGTCAAGAGTACCTTTCGTTTTGTGAACTGCCGAAGAAGTGAAGCTGACTCTTTTCTGCTTTCCAAAAATGCAGTGTTCACAAAAATCAAGTGGCCCAGTACTCTGTCCGCAAAGTAGACCCCTTTTGCTCAATATGCTCAAACCTTTTTCGCTCATATGACCCAAACGCATATGCCATAATTTGGTGATGTCAGAATCAGACAATGATGATGAAGAAACTACAACTGAACCTGTGACAGTAGTTCCCTGCAGAATATACAAGCTACCAGACCTACAAGCTTTCATAACAACAAAAGCACTTCTAGAAACTTTCATAACTCCACCTTCAGCTATGTATTTACACCCAAGGGCCTCTAGGATGCCTAAAGAGATGAGATTCTTTTTCAAATCAGGAACATGTCTAACATTAGTAAGCGTCCTCACAATACCATCATGCATTTTAATTCGGATTGTGCCTCTACCAACAACATCACATGCGGCATTATTGCCCATCAAAACAATTCCACCATTACAAGATTCATATGTGGAAAACAAATCCCTATTGGAACACATGTGATAAAACTGTAACACCCCTCAATTCCGAATGTTCGTATAAATTTTTGGTGATAATGTAAGCATCTATTTTAATTGATAAAAGAAATAGAGTATGAATCAGAGGTAACTTATTTTTAAGATTTGGGAGATCTGTTCAAAAAAAAAAAAAAGAAAAAAAAAAGAAAGAATCTGAGGACCTATATGTAAACCCTAAGGACCTAATCGTGAATATGATAAAAACAAGGACTAAACTGCAAAATGCACCAAATGACAAATTCCACCGCTTAAGCCTCTCTGCCTTCGTTGTTAAGGAAGCAGAGGAGGCAGCTCGTGGGTGATCAGGGAAAGAAAGGAAGAAGAAGAAGAAGAAGAAGAAGAAGGAGAAGAGAAAGAAAATTTGGGGCTTTTAGGGTTTTTGCTTTAATCTTGTTACTTCGGGTCAAAATTTGCAAAGACAAGTGTTCTAACCCCATCCTACATAAGTATTTGACTCTGTTTTTATGTTGATTCAAAATAAATTGGAAGATTTTTATTTAGAAACTGATATATTCCTCTTTGGACATAGAACTATGGATTCTGAAAGTTTTCGGTAAACTGACCCCTAAGCACTGCTTCGGCCCTAAGTTTTAGTACAGAATGAGAATTCAGGCAGGAACTATTTTTGTTTGAAATTAGACTCGTATGTCTTTCTTTTGACACCGATTTGGTAGATTTTGGACACCGAATACTTACCCAAACATTTGTTTCAAAAGAGCCTATAGACGCTGTAAAACAGAGTTCAAGACTTCTGACCTTTCGAAACTAAAACGCCTATAACTCCCTGTTGAAAATTCTGATTTGTACCAAACTGATTTTATTTGAAACTAGACTTGAAATCCTCTCTTTTGACATATAGTTTGAACATTTTGGAGTTCAATTGCTCATCCTATCGTCTGTTGAATCCGATCCTATAAAGTCTGCAAACCAGTGATTGTGATTTTGACCTTACGTTACCAAATCAGAGGTAACTCTGTGTTGGGAGCCCTGTTTCATATGAAATCTGTTCCATCCGAATATAGACTGATATATGGTTCAACCATAGCCTTCTTATGAGTATTGGAGCATATTTGTTATTTTGAAATATTTGTTGGATGTGCCACTGGAATTCTGTCCGAAATCGAGCTTTGGTCGATTTCGCGTATTCTGTTTCATTTCCTTTGGATACTTGAATTCGCCTAACCTTCTTATTGGAATTGAGCTGGTTACGATTGCTTAGAATCCCTGTACACTCTTGTTTTCAATTCTTTCCCTAAAATGAATATTTTTGTGAGAGATTTGTTCCTTGCATCACATTGTTTTTGAAAAGGCACATGTACGTTTGGTTGTTCCGCGTGTGCTTCCGTTATATGCTGCAATTTGTTGAAACTGCCTTCTTGTACTCTAGTGTGTGGGATTGTCTGGATCTTTGCCAGAAATGGTAAAGGGTATGCGCTGATTTGCCCGCTATGTGGGGTCCCGCTATGTGGGATATTCTGGTATGCGCTTATTTGCCCGCTATGTGGGGTCCCGCTATGTGGGATATTGCTTAGAGCCTGCGATGCTCTGCCGGCCCCCTTTGACTTCACCTAGACGTGGGTGGATGGAGCTCCCAGACGTGGGAGACTTTTGTCAGGTGGTCATTCAGAAATGGATGAATCACATTCTGACTGAGATCCCACTACACCCTCTATATGTTTGATATGACATCCAGAGTTTTGGTGAGTTATTTCTGTTCGTGCTCTGGATAGTTATGATATGATTGCAACGTCAAGGACGACGTTTGAGTTTCTGTATGACATATGAGTTTGATATGCTCTGAAATGCTTCATTCACTGTTGATTTTGCTTCGTAATGTTCCATATGTCGTTGATGTGATTTGGAACATTTTAAATGCCATTGATAAGCTCCGATATGTTTCCTTTGTTTCTGATATGCTCCAATTACTCTATGCCCCATCTGTCAGGAACCAAATATGTATGATTAAAAAGGACAATTATGATTATGCTCCTAATGATATTATGTATACGAAATCGTATATTCTGCTTTGTGTTTGAAACTGCATCTCTTTGGAAATTGTACTATTTTGATATGGATATGTTAGTCACTTGCTGAGCTCTTTATGCTCACCCCATTTGTTGATAAATTTTTCAGGTTAGCGTATCGTTTGCTTAAATGTTAAGAATGGGCTGAGGCAGTGGAAAGTTTAGAAGACGTTGGGCAGAACTTTTGTTAGCATATATGTAGTTGTGTATAAGCTACATTGCATCTAATGAAATGTGACTATGAATCTAAACCTGTGGATTTTGTGTAAGTTAAAGGATCCCTCATGTATAGGGTTTTGGAATGTTAAATTAAATTCGTGTAATGATATGAACTTATGGTAAATCGATGATTGTGGTGACTGCATGGATTTCCCCACTTGTGGATTTATATTGTGGTTTTTATTTTGATGAGTTGAGTTCAGATTGTATAAATTATCGAGTGATGTGTGCTATGTTTATAAATTGCACAGGGTTATGAATTGATAGATTATAGAAGTGAAATTTTTGATCTGAATGTTTTCTTAGTGACCTCAAATGTGTGTTTGGATCCTGGGTTAGTTGTGGCGAAAAAATTTAAATATCATGGATATTTTTAGGGGCGTGACAGAGGTGGTATCAGAGCATGGTTTGAGGATCACTGGAATATTTGATATGTTGACGTGCAAAATATATTGAGGTCTAGTGAACTACAGTGGTTGGTGAAAATTTTCTTTGATGTATTTTAGGAATCTAGGATGACGATGACATTTAGTCCTCCTACTTCATCTGATTTTGATTAATTAAGTGGGATGAAAGGGTAATCGGGGATATTGAATCAGAGTGGCGCAGCGGAAGCATGGTGGACCTAATTTCATTGGTGGTAGAAAAATGGATGATGCAAACAGAGAAGATATTTGATGTACAAAATTGTTCTGATGATCGAAAGATTTCTTTTGCTGCCTTATATTGGAAGTAGAGGCTGATCATTAATGAGAACAATGAAAAGAATTTTTGGAGATCAGTGAGAAGAATGATAAGGACAAGTTTACCAATAAGAATGTGATTGGAAATGAATCAGAAAGTGATAACAAGAGGGTCAAGACATTTGGATTTGAAATGGGAAGTCACCGCAAAAGACTCAATCATGTGTGAATTATAAGTTAAATTATGAAACAAATTTGTGTTTCAGGTGACTGGAGTCTATTTTGCTTGCGGAAAGTTGGATCATGAAATAAAAGACTGCCATTTGAACAATAAGAAAGAGTCACTGCCTCATAAATCATCAGCCCATGTCAAAGTGTATGCTATCATTGAATATGATTCTAAAACTTCTGAATTAGTGATCAAAGGTATTATACATGTTTATGAAAGAATGCAAATATTTGTTTGACCATGGGTCCTATCTACGATTTGATTCGTAACATGTTGCCTATCACTTGGGTTTTCAACCTAGACCACTGTATTATGTGATATATGTAAGTACAATCAATGGAGATTCTTTGATAACGAACTTGAATCTGGTCCTCTTGTCTGATTTTTGTTGGAGAACTTGAACTTTTGCTGATTTAGTTCTCCTAGAGATTTGGAGTTATGATATTATACTTGGTATGGATTGGCTATCTTCTTATCATACCAGTATGGATTAGTATATAACAAATGATCACTTTTTGCATATTTGATCAGCCGATCTTTTATTTTGAGAGTATTGGACATTATTTATCTCCTTGCCTAATGTATCCCAGGATGACTTGTTTGGATTACCTCCAAATATGATTTTGCTTTTGATTTGGTCCTTGGGACAATCCCAATATCTAAGCCTCTCTACAGAAAGATATCATTTGAGTAAGTGGAATTGGAAAAGCAACTACAAGAATTATTAAATGAGGATTTTATTTGGCTTAATATTTCATCATGGGGTGCTCCGGTGTTAGTTAAAAAGATGGAGGGAATATTAAGATTTTGTATTGATTATGGACAGTTGAATCAGGTGACCATAAGAAACGAGTATTTTTTGAAGTAACGACTTACCTGATCAACTGCAGGGTGCACAAGTATTCTCTAAGATTGACCTGAGGTTAGGTTACTATCAGCTAAAGATCAAGGAGGAGGATATTTCAAAAACAGCTTTCAGAACTCGATATGGTCATTATGAATTCTTGGTGATGCCGTTTGGTTTGACAAATGCCCCTGCAGCTTTTATGGAACTAATGAATAGGATATTTCAACCGCTCTTGGATATCTGTGTAATTGTATTTATTGATGACATATTGGTGTATTCAAAGAGTAACCAGGAGCATGAGGAACACTTGAGTGATGTGTTGTCCATACTAAGAGAAAAGAAGTTGTATGCGAAGTTCAGCAAATGTGAATTTTGGTTGAATGAAGTTGCTTTCTTAGGCCATGTGATTTCAGGGAAGGGTATATCTGTTGATCCAAGGAAAATAGAAGCTGTAGTTGAATGGGAAGTACCAACAAATGTAACAGAGGTTAGAAGTTTCTTGGGCATGGCAGGTTATTACAGGAGATTTGTGGAAGGATTTTCTCGAATTGCTCAACCTCTCACCAAACTCACTAAGAAGAATATGAAATTTGTATGGGACGATGATTGTGAGCAAAGCTTTCAAGAGTTAAAAAGAAGATTGACTAGTGCCCCTATTCTCACTATTCCAAGTGGTAGTGAGGGATTTGTAGTTTATACTGATGCTTCAAGAAAGGGCTTAGGATGTGTTTTGATGCAGGAAGGGAGAGTAATTGCTTATGCTTCTAGGCAACTTAAGGGTTATGAATTGAATTATCCAACTCATGATTTGGAATTAGCAGCAATCATTTTTGCTCTAAAGATTTGGAGACATTATTTGTATGGTCGACAGTTTGAAATCTTTACTGATCACAAGAGTCTAAAATATATTTTCACTCAGAAAGAGCTAAACATGAGGCAGCGAAGATGGATAGAACTTCTGAAGGATTACGATTGTGCCATCCGTTATCACCCGGGCAAGGCCAATGTGGTAGCTGATGCACTTAGTAGGAAATCTACAAGTTTTATGGCTAGTCTGGTCGTGAAGCAATGGAAGTTATTAGAAGAAAATTCTGATTTGAAAGCTTTGAGGAAAGAGCAAGACTCGATGATATTGATGGCCTCCATTCAAGTGCAATATGATCTTATTCAACAAATTAAGAAAGGACAATTACGAGATCCATATTTAATCTACTTGAGGAATGAAGTAGAAAAAGAATTGAAGCCACAATTTCAAGTTTCAAAGGATGGCCTATTGAGATTTGGGGAGAGAGTATATGTACCAAATGAACTAGATATCAAGAATCAAATCCTAAATGAAAGTCATACTTCAAAGTACGCCCTACACCCTGGGAGCACTAAGATGTATAGAGATCTTCAAAGTCATTATTGGTGGGAAGGTATGAAGAAGGAAATTGCAATGTATGTTTCAAAATGTTTGACTTGTCAGCAAATCAAAGTAGAACACCAAAGACCTGGAGGGTTGCTGCAACCTTTAGTTATACCTGAATGGAAATGGGAATGTATTACTATGGATTTTGTTTCAGGACTACCCAGAACCTCGAGGAAGCATGATGCTATTTGGGTTATCATTGATAGGTTAACAAAATCTGCACATTTCCTTCCGATTAATATGACTTATTCGCTTGATAGACTTGCAGATTTATATGTTAATGAAATAGTAAGACTTCATGGTATTCCAAAGGAGATCATCTCTGATAGAGACTCCAGATTTCTCTCTAGATTCTGGAGAAGATTACAGGAATCTATGGGCACTAAAGTTAAGTTTAGCACTGCATATCATCCTCAGACCGATGGTCAGTCAGAAAGAACAATTCAAACACTTGAGGATTTGCTTAGAGCCTATGTTATGGATTGGAAAGGTGAATGGGATAAGAATATTTCACTTGTTGAGTTCACGTATAACAATAGTTATCATTCAAGTATTCAGATGGCTCCTTATGAAGCTTTATATGGGCGAAGGTGCATAACACCTATATGTTGGGAGGAAGTTGGTGACAGAAAATTGTTAGCACTGGACAAGGTACAAGAAACTACCGAGAAAATTCAAGTTATAAGGAAAAGGTTAAAAGCTGCTTAGAGTCGTCAAAAGAGTTATGCCGACAATAGAAGGCGAGATATTGAGTTTGAAATCGGAGATTTGGTATTCTTAAAAGTCTCCCCCTCCAAAGGCATTATAAGGTTTGGGAAGAAAGGAAAATTAAGCCCAAGATTTATTGGACCTTTTGAGGTTCTTGAGAGGATTGGTTCTGTCGCTTACAGGATTGCTTTACCACCAGCATTGAGCCATGTCCATGATATATTTCATGTCTCGATGATTAGAAAGTATATGTATGACCCTACTCACATCATTAAATATGAGCTGGTGGAGATCGATAAAGATTTATCCTATGTGGAAGAGCCTATTCAGATTATTGATAAGAAAGAAAAAGTCCTAAGGAATCGGGTCATTCCACTGGTTCAAGTAATTTGGAGACATCATTCTGGAGCGGAGACAACTTGGGAGCTAGAAGAGGAAATGAAAAAGGTGTATCCTCGTCTTTTCATCGAATAGAGGTACGATAAATTTAGAGGACTAAATTTTTCTTTTAAGGGGGGGAGAGTGTAACACCCCTCAATTCCGAATGTTCGTATAAATTTTTGGTGATAATGTAAGCATCTATTTTAATTGACAAAAGAAATAGAGTATGAATCAGAGGTAACTTATTTTTAAGATTTGGGAGATCTGTTCAAAAAAAAAAAAAGAAAAAAAAAAGAAAGAATCTGAGGACCTATATGTAAACCCTAAGGACCTAATCGTGAATATGATAAAAACAAGGACTAAACTGCAAAATGCACCAAATGACAAATTCCACCGCTTAAGCCTCTCTGCCTTCGTTGTTAAGGAAGCAGAGGAGGCAGCTCGTGGGTGATCAGGGAAAGAAAAGAAGAAGAAGAAGAAGAAGAAGAAGAAGAAGGAGAAGAGAAAGAAAATTTGGGGCTTTTAGGGTTTTTGCTTTAATCTTGTTACTTCGGGTCAAAATTTGCAAAGGCAAGTGTTCTAACCCCATCCTACATAAGTATTTGACTCTGTTTTTATGTTGATTCAAAATAAATTGGAAGATTTTTATTTAGAAACTGATATATTCCTCTTTGGACATAGAACTATGGATTCTGAAAGTTTTCGGTAAACTGACCCCTAAGCACTGCTTCGGCCCTAAGTTTTAGTACAGAATGAGAATTCAGGCAGGAACTATTTTTGTTTGAAATTAGACTCGTATTTCTTTCTTTTGACACCGATTTGGTAGATTTTGGACACCGAATACTTACCCAAAAATTTGTTTCAAAAGAGCCTATAGACGCTGTAAAACAGAGTTCAAGACTTCTGACCTTTCGAAACTAAAACGCCTATAACTCCCTGTTGAAAATTCTGATTTGTACCAAACTGATTTTATTTGAAACTAGACTTGAAATCCTCTCTTTTGACATATAGTTTGAACATTTTGGAGTTCAATTGCTCATCCTATCGTCTGTTGAATCCGATCCTATAAAGTCTGCAAACCAGTGATTGTGATTTTGACCTTACGTTACCAAATCAGAGGTAACTCTGTGTTGGGAGCCCTGTTTCATATGAAATCTGTTCCATCCGAATATAGACTGATATATGGTTCAACCATAGCCTTCTTATGAGTATTGGAGCATATTTGTTATTTTGAAATATTTGTTGGATGTGCCACTGGAATTCTGTCCGAAATCGAGCTTTGGTCGATTTCGCGTATTCTGTTTCATTTCCTTTGGATACTTGAATTCGCCTAACCTTCTTATTGGAATTGAGCTGGTTACGATTGCTTAGAATCCCTGTACACTCTTGCTTTCAATTCTTTCCCTAAAATGAATATTTTTGTGAGAGATTTGTTCCTTGCATCACATTGTTTTTGAAAAGGCACATGTACGTTTGGTTGTTCCGCGTGTGCTTCCGTTATATGCTGCAATTTGTTGAAACTGCCTTCTTGTACTCTGGTGTGTGGGATTGTCTGGACCTTTGCCAGAAATGGTAAAGGGTATGCGCTGATTTGCCCGCTATGTGGGGTCCCGCTATGTGGGATATTCTAGTATGCGCTTATTTGCCCGCTATGTGGGGTCCCGCTATGTGGGATATTGCTTAGAGCCTGCGATGCTCTGCCGGCCCCCTTTGACTTCACCTAGACGTGGGTGGATGGAGCTCCCAGACGTGGGAGACTTTTGTCAGGTGGTCATTCAGAAATGGATGAATCACATTCTGACTGAGATCCCACTACACCCTCTATATGTTTGATATGACATCCAGAGTTTTGGTGAGTTATTTCTGTTCGTGCTCTGGATAGTTATGATATGATTGCAACGTCAAGGACGACGTTTGAGTTTCTGTATGACATATGAGTTTGATATGCTCTGAAATGCTTCATTCACTGTTGATTTTGCTTCGTAATGTTCCATATGTCGTTGATGTGATTTGGAACATTTGAAATGCCATTGATAAGCTCCGATATGTTTCCTTTGTTTCTGATATGCTCCAATTACTCTATGCCCCATCTGTCAGGAACCAAATATGTATGATTAAAAAGGACAATTATGATTATGCTCCTAATGATATTATGTATACGAAATCGTATATTCTGCTTTGTGTTTGAAACTGCATCTCTTTGGAAATTGTACTATTTTGATATGGATATGTTAGTCACTTGCTGAGCTCTTTATGCTCACCCCATTTGTTGATAAATTTTTCAGGTTAGCGTATCGTTTGCTTAAATGTTAAGAATGGGCTGAGGCAGTGGAAAGTTTAGAAGACGTTGGGCAGAACTTTTGTTAGCATATATGTAGTTGTGTATAAGCTACGTTGCATCTAATGAAATGTGACTATGAATCTAAACCTGTGGATTTTGTGTAAGTTAAAGGATCCCTCATGTATAGGGTTTTGGAATGTTAAATTAAATTCGTGTAATGATATGAACTTATGGTAAATCGATGATTGTGGTGACTGCATGGATTTCCCCACTTGTGGATTTATATTGTGGTTTTTATTTTGATGAGTTGAGTTCAGATTGTATAAATTATCGAGTGATGTGTGCTATGTTTATAAATTGCACAGGGTTATGAATTGATAGATTATAGAAGTGAAATTTTTGATCTGAATGTTTTCTTAGTGACCTCAAATGTGTGTTTGGATCCTGGGTTAGTTGTGGCGAAAAAATTTAAATATCATGGATATTTTTAGGGGCGTGACAAAAACAACCCGAATCTAAAATCTATTCATTTTTAGACCTCGTCCTGTCATCAATAGCAGAAAAAATATTTCCAACAATCTCATCAGTTGCTACACTAACTTCGGCGGATTCAGTAGTTTTTTCAACAAATTTTTCCTTTTGCTTTAATTTATTTTTCAATTTAAAGCAATCAGATTTAATGTGCCCCATTTTATGACAATATCTGCATTCCAAATTTCTATGTCTGGATTTAGATCTAGATTTAGATCTACTACTATCAAATTCTCTTTTATCCATTCTCCCCCTAACAACCAGACCCTCAGCCTGATTCTCTCTATTTTCCCCAATGATATTCCTGTCTATCTGCTCCTTAGATTTCAATGTAGATTTAATTTCTTGATACAAAACTATTTCTTTTCCATAAAGCAAAGTATCACGGAAATGCTTAAAAGATTGGGGAAGAGAACACAAGAGTAACAAAGCCTTATCCT
The DNA here is from genome assembly GCF_036884655.1 of Musa acuminata AAA Group. NCBI lineage: Eukaryota > Viridiplantae > Streptophyta > Magnoliopsida > Zingiberales > Musaceae > Musa > Musa acuminata. The sequence continues at coordinate 30,894,853 of NC_088335.1, read as the reverse complement.
CATCATCAATTTTTGCATCTATATTCTCCAAATCCATAACCAAAGAATCAAACTTATCAAGATGTGAGAGTATAGATGTACCTTCAGTCATCCGAAGCATATATAGACTCTACTTCAAGTAGAGACGATTCTCCACTATCCTCTTCATATATAAGGCTTTAAGCTTGTCCCACATGCTCTTAGCCGTAGTCTCCGTAGCTACCTCCCGTAAAACCTCGTTAGAGAGATTTAGAATGATGCTTGATTAGGCCTTCTTATCCATACCCGCAAGATCTTCTTTTGACATATCATCTGAAATGCTCTCGGCTCCCTATAGTACCAAATCAACTCCGTCTTGAACCAGAATGGCCTCCATCTTGAGTTGCCACAAGCCGAAGTTGACATTTCTGTCGAATTTCTCGACAACAATCTTTGTTATTGTCATCGTTGCCAAAAGATCCCAGAACCAGGCTCTGATACCAGTTTGTGAGAGCTAGCCCCAGGATATTTACCAAAGGATAATTTTGGCAACACAACAAAGACAATAAAGCAGAAAGAATAAAAGTGACAAGAACACCAGAACACTAGATGGCAACATAACAAAGACAATAAAGCGGAAAGAATAAAAGCGACAAGAACACCAGAACACTAGATATACGTGGTTCGGTCAATTGACCTACATCCACAAACGAATGAGGAGCAAATTACTACTATAAAAGAGGGACACTTACAAATGCCTTAGGAAGATGTTCCTAGGCCATAAAACACCTTCAGCTTACTAAACAAGAAAAACCCAAACCGTAAGCAGGTTTTCTTGTGGTGCCTCTTGTGCTGCTTGTGGTACAAAATGTGGTACCTCTTGTGGTGCATATGACTTCAAAGCCCAGTCCCTTATTTATAGTTCCAAGATGAGACAACAAGTCTGATTTTCCCGATGTGGGACTATGGGACTTGCCAAACTAACAACACACACCCTCTCCTCTGTTTCCTCTGCAGGAAACAGGGGTATCACAACCTCTTCTCCTGCTTCCTCTTCCTCTTCTCTTCCTCTTCTTCTTCTTCTCCTCTTTGAACGCCCCACACCTCTCCTTTGTTTCCACCTGCAGGAAACAGAGATGCTGCAGCCCTAGCTGCTGCCACCTCTCGCTCCTCTCCCTCTTCCCTCTCTTTTCCCTCTTCTTCTCCTTCTCTTCTTCTCCTCTTCCCTTTTCCTCCCCAACGCCACACACCTCCTCGCTGCAGCCTTGCCATGGCTATCCTCCTCTCTTCTTCTTATTCTTATTCTTCTTCTTCTTCTTCTTCCCTTCTCCTCCCCAACGCCCCACACATCCTCTCCTCTGTTTCCGCCTGCGGGAAACAGAGGTGCTGTAGCCCTAGCTGCAGCTGCCTCTCTCTCTCTCCTCTCCATCTTCCCTCTCTTCTTCTTCTTCTTCTTCTTCTTCTTTTCTTCTCTTCTCCCTCTTCTTCCTCCTCTCTTCTTTTCCCTCTTCTTCTTCTTTTCTTCTCTTCTCCCTCAACTTCTCTTCTTCTTCTCCCCATGCTCCACCGCTCCTCTCTCTGTTTCTTGAAATTTCTATATTTACATATAAGTCCTCCAATTTACATATCAATCCTTATTAATAATTTTCAAAAGTGAGGGATATTACACTAAGACTTGCCCTTAATTCTGAATAGCTCTCCACTGCCTCAACCCAATTCAAACATCTCAAAGAGTGACAAGCTGACCTGAAAAATTTATATAACAACGGAGTGAGCTAAAAACAGCTCAGCAAGTAACAAAGCATATATAGCATGAGAAGGGACAGTTTCAAACAAACAAGATATCACAATGCAAGACAGAATCTAAAAGATTCAAGGATATCATCTCATTAGATACAGAATCGCAAATGTGATTTCATTCATAACATATTTGGTTTATAACAAATGGAGCATAGAGTAATTGGAGCATATCAATAGTGTACGAGATGATCCGGAGCATATTAATGACAAATAGGATATTTCAGAATATATCAGTTCATAGGAAATGGAGCACAGAGTAATTGGAGCATATCAATAGCGTATGAGATGTTCCGGAGCATATCAATAGCAAATGGAACATTTTGAAGCATAACAATAGCAAATGAAATATTTCGGAGCATATTAAAGGCATTTGAAATGTTTCGGAGTATATCAATAACAAATGGGACATTTCGAAACATATCAATGGCATAGGAAACATTTTGGAGCATATCAATACAAAATACGAAACAGAAACTCAGACGTCGTACCCTAGCATAGTGCATGTGAGGTTTAACTCAGTGGTGGCTCCACGCCGTGATGAGTTCTCGACTCCATCCACGGGTAGCCCTTTCCAACTCGAGCCCTCTCACCCTACCCAAGTGCTAGGTCGGCTCTGAATTTCATATCAAACAAATAGAAGGTGAAGTGGGATTCCAAACATAATATGGTCTATCCATTTCTGAATGACCACCAAACATAATATAGAGCATCGCGGGCTCTAAGCACATACCCTTTACCATTTCTAGCAAAGGTTCAAATAATCCCACAAACACTAGAGTACAAAAGGGTATTGTGAACAATAAATTGGGACATAGCAGAAGCACATGCGGAACAACGAAATGTACATGTGCCTTTATGAGTCAATATGATGCAAATCAATTTCCAAATGAATGAAACCAGAATATGAGAAATCGACCAAAGCTCGATTTCTGGCAGAATGTAAGAGGCACATTGAGCAAATGATTCAAACTATCAATCGTGCTCCAATATACTCAAGAAAGCTATCAAAAGAAAGGTTTATGAGTCTATATTCTGATCAACTAAGTTTTATCCAAATCAGAGGTCAATACGTGAAGTTATAACCATACAAAGGTAGGAATGTCAGAATCTCAAGAGTTGCACAGATTCGAATCGTTACGTCTAAACAGGAGATATATCAAATACAAGGTTAGAACAATTCAACATTCCTCATATTCAAAGCAAATGTAGAGATAAAATTGCAGTAAGGAAAGATCAGGACACTTGCAATAGGAAAGATTAAAAAGCTTGCAATATAAAGGATCAGAACACTTGCACAATTACAGGAGAAACGATCGGGAAACTTGCAATAGGAAAGATTAGAACAATAATAGGAGAAACGATCGGGAAACTTACAATATGAAAGATTAGAACAATAACAGGAGAAACGATCGGGAAACTTGCAATAGGAAAGATTAGAACAATAACAGGAGAAACGATCGGGAAACTTGCAATAGAAAGGATCAAAATATTTGCGATAGAAAGGATCGAAACACTTGTAATAGGAAGGATCAGAACACTTGCAATAAGAAAAATTAGAGCAATTATAGGACAAACGATCGAGAAACTTGCCTTTTGAAGGTTTTGATCCAAAGATTCGTAGAAGGTGTACGCTCGAATCCTTTTTCCACTTTTCCTCCGTCCCCTCCCTGTTTCATTTTGTGCACTTGTTTTCTTTCTTTCTTCGCAACTACACCACATGTCGAACATCGAGGCACAGTCATCTACTCTCTCTTACTCTCATTCCTTCCTTTTTCTTTCCCAAACGTAGCTGCCACAACCACCGCCGCTGCCGCTGCCACAGTCGCAGCCCCTTCCACCGCACTGCCTTCTTCCTCCCCTTCTTTCGCAGACATAACTGCTGCATACGCAATCGCTGCCGCTACGGCCGCAATCCCGTCCGCAGCCCCTATTTCCCCCTTTCCTTTCTTTTCTTTCCTAGCTGCAACTGCCGCAGTCGCAGTCGCAGCCATGGCCGCAGCCACCACAACCGCAGCCTCTTCTTCCTCCCCTGCTCTATTTCCTCTCCTTCTCTTCTTGCTGCAGCTGCCACTGCCACAGCTGCCTCCCCTTCTCCTCTTCCTCTCTTCTTCCCTTTTCCTTTCTCTTCTTCTTCCTTTCCTTCTCTTCTTTCCCAGCTGCACTGCTGTAGTCGCAGCCTCAACCACGGCCATAGCCTCTTCTTCCTCCCCTGCTCATCTTCCTCTCCTTCTTCTCTTCCAACTGCAGCTGCCACTGCCGCAGCTGCCTCCCCATCTCCTCTTCCTCTCTTCTTCCCTTTTTCCTTTCTCTTCTTCTTCCTTTCCTTCTCTTCTTTCCCAGCTGCACTACTGCAGTCGCAGCCTCAGCCATGGCCACAGCCTCTTCTTCCTCCCCTGCTCATCTTTCTCTCCTTCTTCTCTTCCAACTGCAGCTGCCATCACCGCAGCTGTAGCCCATTCTTCCCCTTCTCTTCTTCCTCTCCTTCCCTTCTTCCTTTCTCTTCCTCTTTCCCTGCCACATCTGTAGCTGCCACAGCTGCAGCCGCAGCTACTTCTTTCCCTTCTCCTCTTCCTTCTCCTTCCTTTCTTCTTCTTCTCTTCTTCTCCTTCCTCCCCTTCTTCTCCCCGACGAACAGCACCTCCTTTCCTCTGTTTTCTCCTGCAGGAAACAGAGGTGCCGCCTCTTCACCCGCTTCTACTTCTTCTCTTCTTCCTCACCATCTCTTCCTCTCCTTCTCTTCCAACTACAGCTTCCACCGCCACAGCCGCAGCTCCTCGTTTCCCTTCTCTTCTTCTTCTCATCTTCTTCTTCCCTCCTCCTCCCCGGCGTCACACACACCCTCTCCTCTGTTTCCTCTATAGGAAACAGGGGTATCACAACCTCTTCTCCTGCTTCCTCTTCCTCTTCTCTTCCTCTTCTTCTTCTTCTCCTCTTCGAACGCCCCACACCTCTCCTTTGTTTCCACCTGCAGGAAACAGAGGTGCTGCAGCCCTAGCTACTGCCACCTCTCGCTCCTCTCCCTCTTCCCTCTCTTTTCCCTCTTCTTCTCCTTCTCTTCTTCTCCTCTTCCCTTTTCCTCCCCAATGCCACACACCTCCTCGCTGCAGCCTTGCCACAGCTATCCTCCTCTCTTCTTCTTCTCTTCTTCTTCTTCTTCTTCTTCCCTTCTCCTCCCCAACGCCGCACACATCCTCTCCTCTGTTTCTACCTGCGGGAAACAGAGGTGCTGTAGCCCTAGCTGCTGTTGCCTCTCTCTCTCTCCTCTCCATCTTCCCTCTCTTCTTCTTCTTATTCTTCTTCTTTTCTTCTCTTCTCCCTCAACTTCTCTTCTTCTTCTCCCTATGCCCCACTGCTCCTCTCTCTGTTTCTTGAAATTTCTATATTTACATATAGGTCCTCCAATTTACATATCAATCCTTATTAATAATTTTCAAAAGTGAGGGATATTACAATCGGGCCAAGAAGAGCGGGTATTGCATCAAGGAGATCGGAGTTACGGAGTCAACTAGCTGATTGGGCAATAGGCCACAGGAGAGGACGATGCGCCGAAGAATTGAACGAAGCGTCGAGGGACCAATGACATGTCGGACAACTTGATTAATGCTTAGTATTAGTTGTCTAGATCGAAGTTTGTTTTACATGTTTAGGATTAATTATGATGGAAGTAAGACATGCAGGAGGAGTTGCGCCGGAGCCAAGACTATGATCACGTTGGGAGTTCGAGAGTTCGACGAAAGTCCGGACGGTCGTCGGAGGTTCTATGGGAACAAATCCAAGAAGTCTAGGAGCTTGCCAAAGAAGCTCATCGGAACTCGCCAAGTGGATCGTTGCAAGTCTAGGAGCTTACCGGAAGTCCGCCAGAGCATCGTCGAGGGTTCGTCATATGTTCGTCGGAAGTTCGCCAAAAGAAGCGATTGACGCACCGGAACAAGTTGCAGTAAATGTCTTAAGAAATATTATAGTTAGCATGTAGATTAAGCTAGGAATGAGAGGTGATCCCATTAACTTAATCTTGGGGCAATTGGGCCCTTGATGGACCCAAATTGGATCATCCCATTCGGACCCATATTTCCTGACCGGCGAAGGCAATGCCTAGGTCGGCGGTGGCACCGCCCAGGAGCTTAGTCTCCCAAGAAAGCTGGGCGGTGCAACTGCCCAGGTCAGGTGGTGGTACCGCCTCTATCAGGTGGTGGTACCACCTGAGCTCGGTCTCCGAGAGGTAGTACCACCCAGTTATGGCGGTAGCACCGCTAGGACCCTGAAAATCCGGGAGATGATATTTTTAAGCTCCAAATTCAAACCAGTTGTGGCCTATATAAGCCCCACCCTTTCTTGCATGAAAGGGCACTGAAAGCTTGATCTTACTCTGTGATTTTAGAGCTCAAAAGTGTTGTAAAGGCATAGTTCTCCTCCCTCTTTTCTTCCAAGTTTTGATTATTCAAGAGAAGAGTGAAAATTCTGTAAGGGTTGTCTCCTAAGCCCGTCAAAAGGAGTGAAACTATAAAAGGGTGATTGGCCTTCGCCTATTGAAGGAAGGCCCCTAGTAGACGCTAGTGATCTCGTCGGAGGAGAAAGCCGAAAGTAGATGTAGGTCACGTTTGATCGAACCAATCTAAAATCTGATTTGTATTTCCTTTGTGCTATTTATCTTAACTGCAAACTGCCTTCCTTACTTTACTTCAAATACATTTCCATAAGCTTTCAAAGTTATTATATGCACAAAACAACTTTTACGTCAGAATCAGATTTCAACGTACGAATGTAGTTTTAATCGTCGAAAGTTTTCCGCTGTACTAATTTACCCCCCCGCCCCCCTCTTAGTGCTCTTGATCCTAACAATTGGTATTAGAGCCTCATTTTTCATATTTGGTTTAACACCCAAATTGAAATGCCTCTTTTCGGCAACCAAGAGGGTCACTCTCTCATTCATCCTCCCTTTTTCATGGGATGGACTACACTTATTGGAAAACTCGAATGAGAGATTTCTTGCTTTCATTGAATCTTGATTTATGGCATATAGTCGAAAACGGATTTGAAATGTCTTCTCTTCCAATGAACCATTGGAATGATTTGGAGAAGAAGACGTTTTCTCTAAATGCAAAGGCTATGAATGTCTTGTTTTGCGCCTTAGATAAAAATGAATTCAATCGGGTTTCTTTATATGAAATGGCTTTTGACATATGGCACACTCTTGAAATCACACACGAAGGCACTTCTAGAGTTAAAGATTCGAAAATCAACTTTTTAATGCATGATTTCGAGCTTTTTCGAATGAAGCCGAGTGAAACGATTGTTGACATGTGCACCTGTTTTACGGATGTTTTCAATGGTTTAAAAGCTCTTGGCAAATGTTTCTCGAATTTTGAACTTATTAGTAAAGTTTTACAATCACTTTTTAAAGCTTGGGAATAATAAGTAACAGCAATATAAGAAACAAAATATTTAAATATTTTTCCACTTGAAGAACTTATCGGTTCATTGATGACATATGAAATGGTGTACAATGCACATGGTAAACATGATGAACAAAATCACCTTTCAAAGAACAGGAAGGATTTGGGACATAGAATATTTGAAGATTACTCGAGCATAAGCTCAAGTGATAGTGAACAAGAACTACTCACTAAGATATTTAAAAAATTAAAGAAATAAAAATTTAAGAACAAAAAGAACGGAACTACTTGCTTTGAATGCAAGAAGAAGAACACAAAGTGGGATGAATTGAGCTCCTCCGAAAACGAGGAGAAAATCAAGAAAGGTGAGGTGACAAACTATGCCTTAACGATATTCAACGATGAGGTAATCAAAACCCCCATAATTGATTTCGAAATTACATGATGCTTTCCATAATGCATTTTCTGTTTTTAGTATAGAATTAATTTTCTTGAAAATTTCATGTTTAAATAATATAATGAAAATGCTAATGAATTAGGATTATGCTTATCATGCTTACCTTTCCAATGATTTTAAAAATAATCATGAAAAATGCATATCTTATGACTACAATAAATAACAAAATGATTTTGGTTAAAAATATCTTATGCTCAATGAAATCATGATTGATAAATATGCTTTATGTTTAATGATTTTTTTGCCTTGTATGTCCTATCATGATGAATATTTTGAAAATAAATAAAATCATGTTTGATTTGAAGTAATGCATAATGATCATGCTTAATGAGTTTTCTTTCGAAATGATGCGTAATGATTCTTGTGATTTATGGATTATCGATTTTTCACAATAATAAAAGTGGCTTTTTCCATTTAAAAAATGATGCATGTTTTGATTTGACATAAATGAAATAGGCATGCCTATATGAAATAGTGTAAGTGTCATGCTTGACAATTGTATACTTAATGGTGCATAAAGATGTAATGAAAATATTAAATGTTTTGATAACATGATTGACGATTTTATGTTTGAGATTTTAAAAGTTATACATGATGATTTGGTCTTGATGGTTTTTATGACGAAATTCATTTTTCGATCCTAAACGTTGATGCATGTTTTTATTTGGCATAAAAGAAAAAAACATGCATGTATGAAATAAATCACATGAATTAAAACAACTAAAAAGTGGAAAGGTTTCTTCTTGAAAAATTTATTTTTTTGACTTTACTGATTTTTCAAAAAGGGAAATTAACAAATCTATTTGTATTACTTTTGTGAATATCTTGAAATGATCTTGATTTGATGATTTAAATGAGTTTTATCTTGATTTTTTTAAATTTGTAAATTGAGATTTCTTATGCTTAAATCATGATTTTATATGTATGAATTAATATCATGTTCTCTTACAAGATTGAATGAATTCTATCTTTTTCATGATCTCCTAAAAATTCTTTATGTTATTTATTTAAGAGGAGATTTGTTAAAATGAATCACGGTTTCTCTTGATTTTTTAAAATTATAACTTGAGTATTAATTTTATAAATCAAGATTGTTTATATGTTCTCTCATGACATCTTTTAAGGGATTGTGACTTGAATTTTGTTATGTAAAATTCTTTGAATGTATGAAATACATCTCATCACCTAATAATTCTTCTTGATATTCCTTATGTGATGATATGAATACATGAAATATTCATTAATTTGTTTTGATGTATACAAATAAGAAGTTTCGATCATGCATGATAGGATGTAATTTGACAAAATTGGTACCATCATGATGTGAAATAAATGATGATTTGGAATCATGCATTAATGATGATTTTATATTTTATGATTTGGTATGATGCATGCAATGATGAAATATTCATGAATTTGAAATGATGCATGCAATACTTATGATAATGATGTACATGATGTATTGCATATGATGTGTATCATGAATGCTTTAAATGATGAATGTTTGGTATCATGATCAACATGTTGATAAATGCTTAAAAATTTTAATGTTTGAGTATCATGTATGATATGCTCATTAATGATGATTGATTTATTTTTTGGTATCGTGCATGAAAAATAATGTTTTTGAAATTGTGTATGTTTTAATTTCAATATATAATGATGCACAAATAAGATTGATACTTACCTTTGTCATAATCTGAAAATTGATATAAGGGTCTTCCCTTCTTTTTGACAATGACAAAGGGGGAGCAAGAATTTCTAGTGTAGACATCATGAAAAGAAGCAAACTAGCTAGCTTACATAATTTAAGACGAAAGCAAAAATTCCACTTCTTAAAAGAGAATAAATTGCTATCTTGAACATCACCGATAATTGCTAGCTTGAAATCTTAAGAAAATGCAAAAATGTTCTATCTTGCCTATCTCAAGATACTAAACATGCTAAACTTGCACTTTGCAATGAAAGTAAAATTGCGAGCTCAAACATTGCAAAGGAAGCAAAAATTTGCTATCTTGCAACTTGCATATTTCAAGAAGCAAGAGTTGCCTTTTTGAATATCTCAAAACTGCTAGCTTGCATGTTGTAAAATTTTTGCTAACTTGCATAATGATAAAACTAGAAATTATATTTATTATGCAATGATTTTGGTAGGACTCTAGCTAGGAGAGTCCTAATTGAGAGGGACATTCATGTAGGAGGTTTTTTCTTAGAGAAGAATTAGGAGTTGTAAGGAAATAGGAGTCTTGAGTAGGAGTCCTATTAGGAGTAGGTTAGAAGTAAGAGTCTTAAGTAGGAGTCCTATTAGGAGTTATGGTTTAGAAGTCCTATAAATAGCCATGTATTCCTTCTCTTTTGGAAAGCAATAGATGAATCTTTTCTGCAGCCTTTGAGCAGCAACTTGGAGGGAGAAACCCCTATAGAGTTCCAAGGAGGCTGATCCCCTAAAAAGATCAACCCCAAGTTTAGAATCTGCAAGGGTTCTAACACCTGGTATCAGAGCAGCGTTCTTGGCATCTTGCTGCCCTTCCATAGCCATCCATTAGCCCTCCACAGTCGCCCAAAGCAATACCCACAATTGCTTAAAAGATCGTCGCCAAATTCCGCCATCATGTCCACCACCGTGGATCATCCTTTGATCTCCATGTGAATTGCAACAAGTTCTGGTTTCCTACCTTACTACTGCTGTAATTTAGTTATCCCTATCCGAAAATCCAAAAAAAAAAAAATTGTTCCTATATTACTGCATAAACTTTTCGTCACAAAGTTTTCATCTCTACAACGAAAGATACATTACAGAATTTCAGCTGCATAGCACTGTTTGTTTGATCTTGATACTATATTTTCTCTATCTAAACCAATCCCCCAACCCTTTCAACCATCACTTCTCTCAACCTATATATGTCTTTAACCCGTCAACAAAAGAGAGATCTTAACATCACAGATTTGGAGTCATATACTATGGCATATGAGGAAGCAATTAATGCTAAATTTGAAGCCTTCGGGGCACGAATGGAGGATAAGATTCGGACTATCCTTACCGAATTCAGTTTGGGCCGACCACCAAGCCCGAAGAAATCACATCAAGGAGAGAGCTCTAACCAATCACATCATGCCCAAAGAGATGACTTCCAAGAGAGGGGAGGCTCTATAACCGACCCCAACTATTTGCGCATGAGAGTGGACTACCCTAGATGGGAAGAAGAAGACCCAATTGGTTGGATCTCGCGCGCGGAGCGATATTTTCGGTACCATAAAACTGTGGATGCATCCATGGTGGAAATTGCAGCTATACATCTTGAAGGGGATGCCATACAGTGGTTTGACTAGTTTGAACACACATATGGAGTCCTTTCATGGCGACAATTCAAAGAATGACTACTGATCCGCTTCGGACCAACTTATTATGAGAACATTGACGGACAACTAGCAAAGATCCGACAAACCTCCACCATTCAGGAGTACCAAACCAGGTTTAAAAGGTTGTCTAATCAAACTCGTGATTGGTCTAAAAAATAGCTATTGGGGACCTTTATTGAGGGCTTAAAGTCGGAGATCTGGGGAGAAGTTAAGGCGCGACAACCATACACGCTTATGACAGCCATCTCTTTCGCACGACTTCAAGAGGAGCGATTGAACCATGAAGCCCGGAAGACTAGGATCACTCCTCGACCTACAATACTAAAGCCCTCAGCCCCCCCTACGATCAACCGAGTCCCTGCACCAAAAAGGTTAATAAGAGAAGAACTTCGGGAGCGATCTGCGAAGGGGTTATGTTGGCATTGCGACGAGCTGTGGAGCCACGAGCATCGCTGTAGAAAAGGGAGACTTCTTATGATTGAATCAGTAGAAGAAGAGGTCATTGAACATCCAGAAGAGAGCCTTGAATATGAAATAGAAGATATGAAAGAAGAGCCACAACCGACCGACATTATGGTACACGCACAAGCCGGCTACTCAAACCCGCAAACGATGAAAGTTGGAGGCCTTCTCAAACAATAGTCGATTACTGTTCTCATCGACACGGGCAGCACTAATAACTTCCTGAATAGTAAGGTTGCTTCTCGAATGGCACTACATATTGAAGGTTGTATCAAGTTCGATGTAAAGGTGGCCGATGGCAGAATCCTAAAGTGCGACCAAAGATGCTCGCAGGTGAAACTATTACTGCAAGACCAAGAAATTATCACCGATTTCTTCCTCCTACCACTTGATGACTATGAGGTAGTGTTTGGTATAGAATGGCTGACTACACTAGGTGATGTCTCTTGGAACTTTTCTAAATTAATTATGAAATTCTACGATAAGGGTAAACAGGTCATCCTACGCGGGAAGTGCGGAAGCAACGTTACTACTGTTTCGACCCAACGAATGGAGAAAGTTTTACACAAGGTAAATGGTGGCTTTTTGATGCACCTCTAGTAGAAACCAGAGGGGAAGAAAATAGAAATTGAAGATCAAAATCTTGCCCAATTGCTTACTGAATTTGCTGACATTTTTGCTGAACCATGCGGTCTTCCTCCTTCTCGACAACATGACCATCGAATTCCAATCCTTCCGGGCAAGCCACTAGTGAACACTCGACCGTACCAATATCCTCACCTCCAAAAAGATGAAATTGAAAAGATTGTAAAGGAGATGCTTGAAACAGGGGTGATTCGGCCAAGTTGCAGCCCCTATTCCTCACTAGTGCTACTTGTATGCAAGAAGGACGGAACTTAGCGGATGTGCATCGACTACCGAGCTTTAAATGACATCACCGTCAAGGACAAGTACCCAATACCAGTGGTGGATGAACTTCTTGATGAACTAAAAGGAGCTCGAGTCTTCACGAAGTTGGACCTCCGATCCGATTACCACCAAATTCGGGTATGTGAAGATGACATTCCAAAAACTGTATTCCGCACATATGATGGTCATTATGAATTCTTGGTAATGCCTTTTGGACTCACTAATGCTCCTTCAACCTTTCAAAGTCTCATGAACGATATTTTTTGGAGCTTTCTTCGTAAATTTGTGCTGGTATTTTTCGATGATATTCTCATTTACAGCCCTTCTTTTGAGACTCACTTTCAGCATTTATGGATTGTTTTGACGATCCTTCGGGAGAATACTCTTTTTGTTAAGCAACCAAAGTATAGCTTTCTCTAGCAAAAAGTAGAGTACCTTGGGCACATAATATCAAAAGGAGTGGCGGTAGACCCAACAAAAATTGAGACAATGCAAGGATGGCCGAAACCTACAAACGTGAAATTACTACGCGGGTTCCTTGGACTAACAGGCTACTACCGAAAATTTGTTAAGGACTATGGGAAGATCAATGCACCACTCACTTCTCTACTGAAAAAAGATGCTTTCCAATAGTCGGACAAAGCCTCTACTGCCTTCGATAAACTTAAGGTAGCCATGACAACGACGCCGGTGCTAGCGCTACCAGATTTCAGCCGACCCTTCATCATTGAGACTGACGCATCTAGATTCGGAATTGGAGCCGTTATCATGCAAGATGGTCGACCACTTGCATACACTAGCAAGGCATTATCTCCCTCCCATCAAAACATGTCAGTATATGACAAGGAGATGCTCGCCATTGTACACGTAGTAATGAGGTGGAGACCCTACCTGATCGGTTGGCGATTTCAAATTAAAACCGACCATAGAAGCCTCAAGTATTTTTTGGAGCAAAAGATATCATCCCCTGAGCAACAAAAATTGGAAACCAAACTTCTTGGATTCGATTATGAAATTATTTACAAAAAGGGGAAAGAAAACGTTGTTGCAGATGCACTCTCACGACTACCTGAGCAAGCTAAGGTTTCAGCCATCTCCCTTCCTACCACTAGTCTCCTCGTGGACATTAGGGAAGAATGGAAGAAGGATCCAGAGATCAACAACATTATAAAAAAATTGGAGGAGGATCCAAGTGCAATAGCCCACTACACTTGGGATTCGAGGGATCTATGCTACAAAGGTCGTATTGTGCTTATACTTGACTCCCCTTGTATCACAATCATCCTGCATGAAATGCACTCCATACCTTCAGCAGGGCACTTTGGATTCCTAAGAACCTACAAAAGAGTGAAGCAAAATTTTTATTGGAGAGGGATGAAAAAAATTATTGCTGAATATGTGGCACAATGTGATGTATGTCAACAGCACAAGGGTGAAACTGTGGCAAATCTAGGGAAACTACAACCACTACCTATACCGGACTCGGTGTGGACTGACATCTCCATGGACTTCATTGAAGGGCTGCCACCTGCCAAAGGTAAAAGCATAATTCTCGTGGTGGTTGATCGACTTATGAAATATACTCATTTTTGTGCTGTGAGAAGTCCGTACTGCTAGTATTGCCCAAGTTTTCATAGAAAATATTGTTAAACTGCATGGGATGCCAAGGTCCATTGTAAGTGATCATGAGAGGATCTTCACTAGTAAATTTTGGACCGAGTTATTCCAGTTACAAGGCACCAAACTCAAGATGAGCACAGCGTATCATCCACAAACTAACGGCCAAACAGAGGTGATAAACAGGTGTTTAGAGACATACCTTCGGTGTTTCGCTAGCGACCGACCAAAAGAGTGGGCAAAATGACTTCCCTGGGCCGAATGGTGGTATAATACTACATACCATTCATCTACAAAATGTGTCCCTTATGAAGCATTGTATGGTCGACCAGCCCCTGGGATTCCAAAGTATGTAATTGGCTCGGCTAAGGTAGATCAGGTTGAATAAGAATTGATTGATAGGGACAAACTCCTACAACTGTTAAAAGATAATCTCTCTACAGCTCAAGCTAGAATGAAGCAGTAAGCCGACACACGACGAAGCGAAAGAGAATTTTCAATAGGAGATTGGGTTTATCATTGCCTACAACCATACAAGCAACTCTCCATCAACACTCGAGCCTCCATGAAGCTATTTCCATGATTTTTTGGGCCCTATCAGATCACAGAGCGTATTGGAGCAGTGGCGTACAGACTTAAATTACCTGAGGATGCCAAAATTCACCCTATCTTCCACATGTCATGCCTGTAGCCCAAGTTGGGAGAACACGAGTCACCCTAGATCAAACTGCCCAACACCACTGAGCATGGAGTTATTCAAGCTCAACCACAAGCCATCCTCGATCGCAGGATCATGATGCGTCGCCGACGTCCCTCTACTGAAGTACTAGTGCATTAGAATAATTTACCACTTGAAGACGCCACAAGGGAACCATATGAGGAGCTGAAGACCCGGTTCCCTGAGTTCATGGAATCTCAGCCTTGAGGACAAGGCTGATTTGAAGAGGGCGGATCTATTAGGACTCTAGTTATGAGAGTCCTAATTGAGAGAGACATTCATGTATGAGGTTTTTTTTTAGAGAAAAATTAGGAGTTATAAGGGAATAGGAGTATTGAGTAGGAGTCATATTAGGAGTTTGTTAGAAGTAAGAGTCTTAAGTAGGAGTCCTATTAGAAGTTAGGGTTTAGAAGCCCTATAAATACCCATGTATTCTTTCTCTTTTGGAAAGCAATAGATGAATCTTTTCTACAGCCTTTGAGCAGCAACTTGGAGGGAGGAACCCCTATAGAGTTCCAAGGAGGTTGATCCCCTAAAAAGATCAACCCCAAGTTTAGAATCTGCAAGGTTTCTAATAGATTTGAACTCCTACTTCTAAACACATTAGAGTTGAAACTTCTTCTTTTTGTTGATGACAAAGGGGGAGAAGTATGATGTTATGCATAAGTTTATGCATAAGTTCATGATGACGTGTTGCAAGTATTCATGATGAATATTGCAATGACTTGAATTCAGTTTGAATTCAAGGTTCTATCGATATGGCATATTGATAGAAGGAGTTTGTTTAAACTCCGGGAGTTAAGTTTAACTCCGTCATCAATTGGTTGTCATCATCAAAAAAGGGGAGATTGTTGAATTTCGTATTTTGATGATAAAATCAATTAATAATTATGTTTATGTTTTAATCTACGTTTTGAGTGATGCAGGATGCTTCGATTAGGATAAGACAATGAAAGCAGGAAAAATCATGTTGGACTAGAGGAACATGTTAGAAAATTAGATGTCGGGCCGGTGGATCGGTCGATGTATCGACAGAAGGCTTCGGGCCGTGGATTCGGGCATCGGGCCAAGAAGAGCAGGTATTGCAACAAGAATATCGGAGTTACGGAGTCAACTGGCCGATTTGGCAATAGGCCGCAAGAGAGGACGATGCGCCGAAGAATTGGACGAAGTGTCGAAGGACCAATGACATGCCGGACAACTTGATTAATGCTTAGTATTAATTGTCTAGATCGAAATTTGTTTTACATGTGCAGAATTAACTACGATGGAAGTAAGACATGTAGTAGGAGTTACGCCCGAGTCAAGACTATGATCACATTGGGGGTTCGAGAGTTCGATAGAAGTCCGGACGGTCGTTAGAGGTTCTACGGGAACAAATCCAAGAAGTCCAAGAACTTGCCAAAGAAGCTCATCGAAACTCACCAAGTGGATCGTTGCAAGTCCAGGAGCTTGCAGGAAGTCCGCTGGAGCATTGCCGAGGGTTCGTTGGATGTTCGCCGGAAGTTCGCCGGAAGCTCGCTGGAAGAAGCGATTGACGCACCGGAGCAAGTTGCAGTAAATGTCTTAAAAAATATCGTAGTTAGCATGTAGATTAAGCTAGGAATGGGAGGTGATCCCATTAACTTAATCTAGGGACAATTGGGCCCTTGACAGACCCAATTTGGTCCGAATGGATCAGCCCATTCGGACCCAGATTTCCTGGCCGACGGTGGCACTGCTTGGGTCGGCGGTAGCACCACCCAGGAGCTCAGTTTCCCAGGAAAGCTGAGTGGTGCAACCGCCCAGGTCAGGCGATGGTACCGTCTGGGCTCAGTCTCCGAGCGAGACTAGGCAGTGGTATCGCCCCTATCAGGCAGTGGTACCGCCTGAGCTCGGTCTCCGAGAGGTAGTACCGCCTAGTTATGGCGGTAGTACTGCCCAGTTATGGCGGTAGCACCGCCAAGACCCCGAAAATCTGGGAGATGACATTTTTGAGCTCCAAATTCAAAACAGTTGCAGCCTATATAAACCTCACCCTTTCCTGCATTAAAGGGCACCAAAAGCTTTATCTTACTCTGTGATTTTAGTGCTCAAAAGTGTTGTAAAGGCTAATAGTTCTCCTCTCTCTTTTCTTGTAAGTTTTGATTGTTCAAGAGAGGAGAGAAAATGCTGTAAGGGTTGTCTCCTAAGCCCGTCAAAAGGAGTGAAACTGTAAAATGGTGATTGGCCTTCGCCTATTGAAGGAAGGCCTCTAGTAGACGCCGGTGACCTCGTAGGAGGAGGAAGCCAAAAGTGGATATAGGTCACATTTGACCGAACCACTCTAAAATCTGATTTGCATTTCCTTTGTGCTATTTATCTTAATTGCAAACTACCTTCCTTACTTTACTTCAAATACGTTTCCGTAAGCTTTCAAAGTTATTATCTATATGAAACGACTTTTACATCGGAATCGGATTTCAACGTACGAATATAGTTTTAATCGTTAAAAGTTTTCTGCTGCGCTAATTCACCCCCCCCCCCCTCTTAGTGCTCTTAATCCTAACAGTGGTACCATCCAGTGTTTGTGCTGCAGGTGATGGTACCATTAGTACCCGAAAAACTATAGATAAAACACTTTTAGGCTCCAAGTTTGAATCCACTTGAGAGCAAAAAAGTGGATAAAACACTTTTAGGCCCCTCTCATCCCTAGTTAATACACATAAGAATTGAGAGCAAAAAAGTTAAAAAATGCCATTATAATCTTGTGAGAACCCCACTTAACTTCTAAATGTTTGTGTGGTTTAAGAGAGGAGTAAGTGTGGGTGTAAAAGTTCTCTCCTGAACTTGTCAAAAGGAGAATTGAGTGTAAAAGGATAGTTAATCTTCACTTATTGAAATAAAATTGGTAGTGGAAGCTGGTGGCCTCGAGTGAAGAGAAATCGGGAGTGGATGTAGGTTATGATGACCGAACCAATATAAATCAATGTGCATTTATATTATTGTCATTTACTTACTTTGCAATTGCTTCACTTTCTCCTTACTTTGCTTTCACTACACTTGTGAACAAGCATTCAATTTCAAGTTATCTTTCGAAATTAGTTTTTATCATATAAAGAATTTTAAACCAATATTTTTTCCGCTGCACTAATTCACCCCCCCTCCCCTCTTAGTGCCTACTCGATCCTAACAGTTGGTATCAGAGCCACGTTTTTTTCTTATTTGGTTTAACAACTAAGAGTAATGGCTCTTTTCAGATCTCAAGAGGGGCTTTCTATCATTCGTCCTCTGATGTTCAATGGGACAAACTACACTTATTGAAAAACTCAAATAAGAGTTTTCTTGCTTTCTTGAATTTAGATTTATGGAGTATTATGGAATATGACTTTCAAAAGTATTATCTTCCAATGAACGATTGGAATAAGTTGGAGAAGAAGACTTTCTCTTTAAATTTCAATGCCATAAATGCCCTGTTTTGCACTTTAGATAAAAATGAGTTCAATCGAGTGTCTATTTATGAAATAGCTTTCGATATTTGGCACACACTTGAAATCACACACGAAGGCACAAGTAGGGTTAAAGATTCTAAATTTAATCTTTTAATGCATGATTTCAAACCATTTCATATGAAGCCAATCGAAACTATTGTTGACATATATACCTGTTTTATGAATGTCGTCAATAGTTTAAAAGCTCTTGGCAAATGTTTTTCAGATTTTGAACTTGTTAATAATATATTAAGATCCCTTCAAAAAAGTTGGGATCCTAAAATCATGGCAATACAAGAATCAAAGGACTTAGAATCATTTTCCCATTGAAGAACTGATTGGGTCGTTAATGACCTATGAAATGAGTTGTATGGCTTATGAAGAGCTTGAGAACAACCTTCCAAAGAACATGAAGGATTTGACACTTAGAACAAATGAAGACCACTTGAGCAAAGGCTCAAGTGATTATGACTTTGAACTCTTGACTATAAAGCTTAAAAAATTCTTAAAATAAGAATCTAAGAACAAAAATGAACCTAAAAAGAAGAAGCTATAAAAGAAGAAGAAAACACTCAAGGTGGCTTGGGACGAATCAAGTTCATCCGAAGATGAAGAACAAACCAACAAATGCGAGGTGGCAAACTACGCCTTAACGGCTTTTGATGACGAGGTAACCAAAATCCCTTTAATTTAGTTCAAAATTACATGATGCATTTCATGAGTTATTTTTAAATTTAGAAATAAATAAATAAAAAAATATAAAAATAGCATGATTCTTTTTATTTAAAAAAATTAAAGCATGACAATTGCATGAAGAGTTAGATTCACTTAATTGAAAATGATCAATTTATAAATTAAAGTTATGATGATTTGAATTTATAAATCATTTTACTTTTTGTCGAAAATGATTTACAAAATGATTTTGATTAAAAATGCTTTATGATTAATGAAATCATGCTTGATGAATTAATGATTTAATTATGCATGATGATGATTTGAAATCATGCTTAATGAGTTTATATTTTAAAATTATGCATGATGATCTTTATGATGTATGGCTTTTTGATCTTGTTATGATGAACTTTACTTTTAAACGATGATGTATATTTTTGTTTGGCATAAAAGACAAAGACATGTTTGTATGAAATCAAATCACTTAAATTGAAACATCTAAAATAAGAAAAGCATTTTTCTTAAAATTTTTTTTTTTTGTCTTATCAATTTTTCACTAAGAGATTGATAAAGTTATTTATGCTATTTTGAATCTCTTGAAAGTAATTTTGATGATTTGATGATTTGAATTTGAATGAGTTTTATCCAATCTTGATTTCTAGGAATTACTTGAGATTTTTTTGAATTACGATCTCTTCTTTATACTCCTATGATTTTTCTTAGTATTTTATTTAAAGAGGAGATTTACTATATGAATCATGTCTTTTGGTATTCATATGATCTTATCTTTCATGATATGATTTTTTTTTAATTCCTTGAATTCATGAAATATATCTCATCACCAAATTTTTCTTGATATCTTCTATGTGATGACTTAAATATTTACACCTTTGTGCTATTCTGCTCTTTTTACCTATAACATAGGGGGAGAAAATAAATGATGAATGTTTGGTATCAACAATCATTAAGTGATAAATATTTAAAAAATATTGATTTAATGTTTGGTATGATGAATGCTTTACTATCATGTATGATATGCCCATAGTGATGGTTGATTGGTATCATGCATGAAGCAAGGATGAAATGTAATGGTTTGAAATTATGCTTGTTATATATTGAAGACTTGAAACCATGTTTTGGTATTATGCATACCCATATAATATTGATTTGAAAGTTTAGTGATTTAGTAACATGCCCAACGTGATAATGATGATGACTTGGTATTTCTTACAAGAAAACTTTATTGGTTAAAATTTTTTTTATCCAAATCATGATCTTGATTTCTCGATATTTAATATATGAGATTTTTCTATAAATCAAGATCTTGTTTTTGAACTCCCATATTTCTTTTTGGGAAATTTGTCAAAATAAATCATATCCTTTAGTATTCATGACTTAATCCATCATGATATGATTTCTTTATATTTATGACTTGTATGTCTTATAATGATTAAAATATTTTATATTATTGTATCCTTCCCTTCCTTTTGACAATGATAAAAGGGGAGAAATATTGCTAGCTTGCACATTTCAAAGGGAAGCAAAGAACTTGCTAGCTTGCACTTCTCAAAAGAGAAGAAAGAACTTGTTATCTTGAACATCACCAAAAATTTGCTAGCTTGCCTATCTTATGAAGCAAAAATACAAACTTACAAAATTTATAATATTGCACATCTTTAAAATTAAGGATGATTTGGTGATTATTGATGTTGTAAAATGATGAAAAATTTGCTAAATAGCTAAACTTTCATATTGTTACACTTCTCCTTTTTGTTGATAATAAAGGGGGAGAAGATATGATGACATAATAATCATACATGGTAGGATGTAATATACTTTGATATTTTGATACCCTGATGATTTGAATGATGCATGCAAAACTTATGATAATGCAATGCAATGATATGCAAATATTCATGATTAAATTTTCTTTGACTTGAATTCAATTTGAATTCAAGATTCTATCAATATGGCATATTAATAGGGAGAGTTTAGTATAAACTCCGTCATCAATTGGTTGTCATCATTAAAAATGGGGAGATTGTTGAATCTCATATTTTGATAATAAAACCAATTGATATATTTATGATCTAATCTGTGTTTTGAGTGACGCTGGACTAGCTTCGATTAGGAGAGACAATTAAAGTAAGAAGAATCAATGTTGGGCCAGACTACAACATGTCAAAAGATTGGACATCGAGCCAGATGATCAGACGATGTATTAGTAGGAGGCTTCGGGCCATGGGTTCAGGCATCAGGCTAAGAAAAGTGAAAATTACGCGAAGAGAATCAGAGTTACGGAGGTCAACTGACCGATTAGGCAATAAGTCGCAAGAGAGGACGATACGCCGAAGAATCAGAGGAGGCGTCGATGAACCATTGACATGCCGGGCAACATTTGATTAGCTTTATAATAATTATCTAGATTGAAGTAGGTTTTAGGCGTAATTGTTTTGGAATTAGGCCAACTCAATTAGGGGCCAATTAGGCTTAAGTTTAGGCTATGTTGGGCCAAGTGAAAGGCCCAAACAGTGACCCAATAGATGGAACCATTGATAGCATAATCTCTGAGACTGCATCAATGGTGGTACCGCTACTCTGGGCGGTGGTACCGCTACTCTGGGTAGTGGTACCACCCAGACTCAATCTTTGAGACTATTAAGCAGTGATACCGCTAGTTTAGGTGGTGGTACCACCCAAACATAATCTCCCAGTCGGTGGTACCACCAGACTAGGCTGTAGTTGTCATGCACCTCAAAATATCGACAATATTAAAATTTTCATCACAACTAATCCAGGATCCAAACACACAATTGAGGTCACTAAGAAAACATTCAGATCAAAATTTCACCTCTATAGTCTACAAATTTATAACCCTGTGCAGTTCATAAACATACCACACATCACTCGATAATTCATACAATCTGAACTCAAACCATCAAAATAATAACCACAACATAAATTCTCAAGTGGGAAAGTCTATGCAGTCACCAAACCAACGATTACCATAAGTTCATATCATTACATGAATTTTACTTAACATTCCAAAATCCTAAACATGAGGGATCCTTTAACTTACACAAAATCCACAGGTTTAGATTCATCGTCAACATTTCAATAGATATAGAGTGGCTTATACAACAAATACATATATGCTAATAAAGATCTTGCCAAAACCTTCTAACTTTCCACTGCCTCAGCCCAATCTTGACATTCAAGCAAGCGATACGCTATCCTGAAAAATTTATCAACAAACGGGGTGAGCATATAGAGCTCAGCAAGTGACTAACATATCCATATCAAAATAGGGCAATTTCCAAAGAGATAAAGTTTTAAAATTCAAGGCAGAATATACGAATTCATAGACGTAATATCATTAGGTGCAGAATCACAATTGTCATTTCAATCATACATAATTGGTTCATAACAGATGGGGCATAGAGTAATTAGAGCATAACAGCAACGAATGAAACGTTTTGGAGCATATCAATAACAAATGAAACATATCAGAGCATATCAATGGCATATGAAAGGTTCCAGAGCATATCAATGGCGTATGGTATATTTCGAAGCATATCAATAACAAACACCGTACAGAAGCTCAAACGTCGTCTTTGACGTTGCAATCATATCATTCTTATCCAAAGCATGTACCGAAACACATAACCAAAGTTCTGGATATCATATCAAACATATAGAAGGTGTAGTGGGACCTCAAACAGAACGTGATTCATCCATTTCTGAATGACCACCAGACAGAAGTCTCCCACGTCTGGGAGCTCCATCCACCCACGTCTAGGTGAAGCCAGAGGGGGCCGGCAGAGCATCGCAGGCTCTAAACACATACCCTTTACCATTTCTGGCAAAGGTCTAGACAATCCCATAAATACCAGAGTACAAGAGGGCAGTTTTAACAATAAGTAGCATATATCGGAAGCACACGCGGAACAACAAAACGTACATGTGCCTTTTCGAGACAATACGATGCAAGGAACAAATCTCTCACAAATGTATTTAGATTTAGTTTGAAATGAAAGCAAGGGTATACAGGGATTCCAAGAAATCATATTTAACTCAATTCAAATAAGAAGGTTAGATGAATTCAATATCCAAAGGAATGGAACAGAATACGCGAAATCGACCAAAGCTCGAATTCTGACAGAATTCAAGTGGCACATAGAACAAATACTTCAGAATATCAATTATGCTCCAATACCCATAAGAAAACTACTGTTGAAAGATATATCAATCTGTTTTCTGATGAAATAAGTTTCATACGAATCAAGGTTTCCAACAAGGAGTTACCATGGATTTAGTGACCAAAAGTCAAAGACTAAATCACTATTTTGCAGAATCTATAGGGCGGAATCAATGGATAGCAGGATAGGCCTTTGAATTCCAAATTTTTCAATCTATATATCCAAAAGAAAGATTTTCAAGTCTAGTTTCAAATAAAATTAGTTTGGTATAAATCAGAATTTCAAACAGGGAGTTATAGGCATTTTAGTATCAAAAGGTCAGAAATCTTGATCCCTGTTTTGCAGCATCCATAGGCTCATTTGAAACAGACATTTGGGTAAGTATTCGGAGTCCAAATTTTTCCAAATCAGTGTCAAAAGGAAGGTATAAGAGTCTACTTTCAAATAAACAAGGTCCTGCCTAAATCCATGTTCGATACTGAAAACTATGATTGGAATAATATATAGGGGTCAGTTTACCGAAAAATTTCAGATCCAAGATTTTTGTATCCAACAAGAGAAATATCCGGTTCTAGGCTGATATCTTTCGAATAATTCAGAATAAATATAAAATCAAAGGCTAATAATTCTATAGGATGGGGTTAGAACACTTGCCTTTGAGAATTATAGCCCTAAATGAGAATATTTGAGCAAGAACCCTTAAAGCCCCATTTTTTTCTTCTTCTTCTTCTTCTTCTTCTTTCTTTCTTTCCCTGATCATCCACGCAGCTGCCTTCTCTGCTTCCTTAAGAACAAAGGCAGAGAGGCTTAAACGGTGGGATTTGTCATTTTGTACATTTTGCAATTTAGTCCTTATATTTATTATATTTTCGATTAGGTCCTTAGGGTTTACATATAGGTCCTCAGATTTTTCTTTAACAAATCCTCCAACTTTTATGAATAAGTTCTCAGATTCATACTTTGAAATTTTATCAAACTTAAAATAGATACTTACATTACAATTAGAAACTTATACGAAAATTCAGAAATGAGGGATGTTACACTCTCCCCCCCTTAAAAGAAAAATTTAGTCCTCTAAATTTATCATATCTCTATCGATGAAAAGATGGGGATAGACCTTTTGCATTTCCTCCTCTAGCTCCCAGGTTGTTTCCTCTCCAGAATAATGTCTCCAAATTACTTTCACCAGAGTGATGACCCGATTCCTTAGGATCTTTTCCTTCTTATCAACAATTTGAGTGGGCTCTTCCACATAAGATAAATCTTTATCAATCTCCATCTGCTCATACTCAATTATATGAGAAGGATCAGGTATATACTTCCTAATCATCGAGACATGAAATATATCATGGACATGGCTCATCGCTGGTGGCAAGGCAATCCTGTAAGCGACAGAACCAACTCTCTCAAGAACCTCAAAATGTCCAATAAATCTTGGGCTTAACTTTCCTTTCTTCCCAAACCTTAGAATGCCTTTGGAAAGGGAGACTTTTAAGAATACAAAATCTCTGATTTCAAACTCAATATCTCGTCTTCTATTGTCGGCATAACTCTTTTGACGACTCTGAGCAGTTTTTAACATTTTCCTTATAACTTAAATTTTCTCGGTAGTTTTTTGTACCTTATCCGGTGCTAACAGCTTTCTGTCACCAACCTCCTCCCAACATATAGGTGTTATGCACTTTCGCCCATATAAAGCTTCATAAGGAGCCATCTGAATACTTGAATGATAACTATTATTATAAGTGAACTCAACAAGTGAAATATCCTTATCCCATTCACCTTTCCAATCCATAACATAGGCTCTAAGCAAATCCTCAAGTGTTTGAATTGTTCTTTCTGACTGACCATCAGTCTGAGGATGATATGTAGTACTAAACTTGACTTTAATGCCCATAGATTCTTGTAATCTTCTCCAGAATCTAGAGAGAAATCTGGAGTCTCTATCAGAGATGATCTCCTTTGGAATACCATGAAGTCTTACTATTTCATTAACATATAAATCTGCAAGTCTATCAAGCGAATAAGTCATATTAATCGATAGGAAGTGTGCAGATTTTGTTAACCTATCAATGATAACCCAAATAGCATCATGCTTTCTAGAGGTTCTGGGTAGTCCTGAAACAAAATCCATAGTAATACATTCCCATTTCCATTCAGGAATATCTAAATGTTGCAACAACCCTCCAAGTCTTTGGTGTTCTACTTTGATTTGCTGACAAGTCAAACATTTTGAAACATACATTGCAATCTCCTTCTTCATGCCTTCCCACCAATAATGACTTTGAAGATCTCTATACATCTTAGTGCTCCCAGGATGTATGGTGTACTTTGAAGTATGACTTTCCTTTAGGATTTGATTCTTGATATCTGGTTCATTTGGTACACATACTCTCTCCCCAAATCTCAATAGGCCATCCTTTGAAACTTGAAATTGTGGCTTCAATTCATTTTCTACTTCATTCCTCAAGTAGATTAAATGTGGATCTCGTAATTGCCCTTCCTTAATTTGTTGAATAAGATCAGATTGCACTTGAATGGAGGCCATCAATATCGTCGAGTCTTGCTCTTTCCTCAAAGCTTTCAAATCAAAATTTTCTTCTAATAACTTCCATTGCTTCACGACCAGACTAGTCATAAAACTTGTAGATTTCCTACTAAGTGTATCAGCTACAACATTGGCTTTGCCCGGGTGATAACGGATGGCACAATCATAATCCTTCAGAAGTTCTATCCATCTTCGCTGCCTCATGTTTAACTCTTTCTGAGTGAAAATATATTTTAAACTCTTGTGATCAGTAAAGATTTCAAACTATCGACCATACAAATAATGTCTCCAAATCTTTAGAGCAAAAATAATTGCTGCCAATTCCAAATCATGAGTTGGATAATTCAATTCATAACCTTTAAGTTGCCTAGAAGCATACGCAATTACTCTCCCTTCCTGCATCAAAACACATCCTAGGCCCTTTCTCGAAGCATCAGTATAAACTACAAACTCATCACTGCCACTTGGAATAGTGAGAATAGGGGCACTAGTCAATCTTCTTTTTAACTTTTGAAAACTTTGCTCACAATCATCACCCCATACAAATTTTATATTCTTCTTAGTGAGTTTGGTGAGAGGTTGAGCAATTCAAGAAAATCCCTCCACAAATCTCCTGTAATAACCTGCTATGCCTAAGAAGCTTCTAACTTCCGTTACATTTGTTGGTACTTCCCATTCAACTACAGCTTCTATTTTTCTTGGATCAATAGATATACCCTTCCCTGAAATCACATGGCCTAAGAAAGCAACTTCATTCAACCAAAATTCATATTTGCTGAACTTTGCATACAACTTCTTTTCTCTTAGTATGGACAATACATTTCTCAAGTGTTCCTCATGCTCTTGATTACTCCTTGAATACACCAATATGTCATCAATAAATATAATTACACAGATATCCAAGAGCGGTTGAAATATCCTATTCATTAGTTCCATAAAAGCTGTAGGGGCATTTGTCAAACCAAAAGGCATCACCAAGAATTCATAATGACCATATCGAGTTCTGAAAGCTGTTTTTGAAATATCCTCCTCCTTGATCTTCAACTGATAGTAACCTGACCTCAGGTCAATCTTAGAGAATACTTGTGCACCCTGCAGTTGATCAAACAAATCATCAATTCTAGGTATGGGATACTTGTTTTTGATGGTCACCTGATTCAACTGTCTATAATTAATACAAAGCCTCAATGTTCCATCCTTCTTCTTCACTAATAGTACCGGACCACCCCATGAGGATACACTGGGTCGTATGAAACCCTTATCTAATAATTCTTATGTTTGCTTCTTTAATTCCTCTAGCTCGAGTGGTGCCATTCTGTAGGGAGGCTTAGATATTGGGGTTGTACTGGGGACCAGATCAATAGCAAATTCACCCTCTCTATCTAGAGGTAAACCAGGCAAGTCATCTGAGAATACATCAGGGAATTCTTTGACCACTAAAATTTCATCTAGGTGGGTTTCCTGATTTGAATGTTCCTTTACACATACCATATAACAAAAACAACCTTTCTGCATAAGACGATAAGCTTGAAGTGCGGATATCAAGCAAGGAGGCAAATCATGCCTAATGCCCTCAAAGAAAAATATAGGCTGATCTAGTATGCAAAACGTAATTATTTTTTTGTAACAATCAATACTAGCGTGATGAGAAGATAACCAATCCATGCCAAGGATAATATCAAAACCCTGGATCTCTAGGAGAATCAAATCAGCAAGGAGTTCGTGTTCCCCAATAGAGATCAAACAATATGGGTAAACCAAGTTTGTTGCCAATGAATCACCAACAACAGTTGTCACATATAACATATAATCCAGGGGTCTAGGTAGAATATCCAAGTGACAAGCAAAGTATTGTGAAACAAAAGATAAGTTGGAGTCGGGATCAAACAAAACTTTTGCATTTCTTTTAGAAACATGAAGAATACCTTCCACCACTGATTTAGAAGCTTTAGAATCTTGTTCAGTGATAGCGTACACTCTAGCATGGGCTGAGGGTCTAGGAGATAGTGGCACTTTCTTCTTCCTCAGAGGGCAATCTTTTATTTGATGATCCAACTTTCCACAAACAAAACAGGCTCCAGTCACCCAAAAACACTGACTTGTTTCATGATTTAATCCACATCTTGCACATGTCTGAGTCCTCCACAATGGTTTCCATTTCTCAAATCCAGATGTCTTAAACCTCTTGTTACTAGCTTCATATTCATTTTCTCTCATGCTTTTGCTAGTATATTTGTCCTTTTTGTTCTTGCCAATGATTTCTTGAATTTTCTCCATGTCTCGTTCAATTTTCAAAGCTCTTTCTACCCTATCTGCATATGTTTGTAGTTTTAAAGCTGACATTCGGCTTCTTATTGCTGGCCGTAATCCCCTTTCAAACCTTCTTGCTTTTCTAGATTCATCATCAGTCATATGTGTGGCAAACCTGGAGAGCTCAGTAAATTTAGATTCATACTTTGTAACCGTCATACTTCCCTGGATAAGATTCAAGAACTCCAATTCTTTTTGCTCTCTCATACAATCTGGAAAATATTTATCATTAAACTTTTCTTCGAATAACTTCCATGTCATTGGCTCATGTTTGATTTCAGACATCCTTTTAATCATTTTCCACCAGTGTTCAGCTTCTCCTTCCAGCATAAAGGTGGCAAGAAAAACCTTTCGATCATCAGGGTAACTTAAGGCATCAAATATTTTCTCTATCTACATCATCCATCGTTCTGCCACCATTGGATCAGACTCACCACTAAAACTGGGAGGACTAAGCTTCTTAAACTATTCAATTCCCAACCTCATCTGGTTTGATGTCCCTGCTCCATCATTTCTTCCTTGTTGGACAGGTTGTTGTTGTGGTTGCATCACTTGTGCCATAGTCTCCAAAGTGCGCATGATACCACTCAATTGATCATCAGTAGATGCAATAGGAGAACTAGATGATCTCGTTATCCTTGCTTCCTAAAACATCAAAAGAACATTTTCTTTGATCAATCTCTAAATGATAGTCAATAAACCTCAAAAAAAGATAATATTCTTAGTGATTCTCAATTCATGCTCTGATACCAACTCTGTCACGCACCTCAAAATATCGACAATATTAAAATTTTCATCACAACTAATCCAGGATCCAAACACACAATTGAGGTCACTAAGAAAACATTCAGATCAAAATTTCACCTCTATAGTCTACAAATTTATAACCCTATGCAGTTCATAAACATACCACACATCACTCGATAATTCATACAATCTGAACTCAAACCATCAAAATAATAACCACAACATAAATTCACAAGTGGGAAAGTCTATGCAGTCACCAAACCAACGATTACTATAAGTTCATATCATTACATGAATTTAACTTAACATTCCAAAATCCTAAACATGAGGGATCCTTTAACTTACACAAAATCCACAAGTTTAGATTCATCGTCAACATTTCATTAGATACAGAGTGGCTTATACAACAAATACATATATGCTAATAAAGATCTGCCCAAAACCTTCTAACTTTCCACTGCCTCAGCCCAATCTTAACATTTAAGCAAGCGATACGCTATCCTGAAAAATTTATCAACAAACGGGGTGAGCATATAGAGCTCAGCAAGTGACTGACATATCCATATCAAAATAGCGCAATTTCCAAAGAGATAAAGTTTCAAAATGCAAGGCAGAATATACGAATTCATAGACGTAATCTCATTAGGTGCAGAATCACAATTGTCATTTCAATCATACATAATTGGTTCATAACAGATGGGCCATAAAGTAATTGGAGCATAACAGCAACGAATGAAACATTTTGGAGCATATCAATAACAAATGAAACATATCGGAGCTTATCAATGGCATATGAAAGGTTCCGGAGCATATCAATGGCGTATGGTACATTTCGAAGCATATCAATAACAAACACCGTACAGAAGCTCAAACGTCGTCTTTGACGTTGCAATCATATCATTCTTATTCAAAGCATGTACCGAAACACATAACCAAAGCTCTGGATATCATATCAAACATACAGAAGGTGTAGTGGGACCTCAGACAGAACGTGATTCATCCATTTCTAAATGACCACTAGACAGAAGTCTCCCACGTTTGGGAGCACCATCCACCCACGTCTAGGTGAAGCTAGAGGGGGCCGGCAGAGCATCGCAGGCTCTAAACACATACCCTTTACCATTTCTGGCAAAGGTCCAGACAATCCCACAAACACCAGAGTACAAGAGGGCAGTTTTAACAATAAGTAGCATATATCGGAAGCACACGCGGAACAACAAAACTTATATGTGCCTTTTCAAGACAATACGATGCAAGGAACAAATCTCTCACAAATGTATTCAGATTTGGAATGAAATGAAAGCAGGGGTATACAGGGATTCCAAGCAATCATATTTAGCTCAATTCAAATAAGAAGGTTAGATGAATTCAATATCCAAAGGAATGGAACAGAATACGCGAAATCGACCAAAGCTTGAATTCTGACAGAATTCAAGTGGCACATAGAATAAATACTTCAGAATATCAATTATGCTCCAATACCCATAAGTAAACTACTGTTGAAAGATATATCAATCTGTTTTCTGATGAAATAAGTTTCATACGAATCAAGGTTTCCAACAAGGAGTTACCATGGATTTAGTGACCAAACGTCAAAGACTAAATCACTATTTTGTAGAATCTATAGGGCGGAATCAACGGATAGCAGGATAGGCCTTTGAATTCCAAATTTTTCAATCTATATATCAAAAGAAAGATTTTCAAGTCTAATTTCAAATAAAATCAGTTTGGTACAAATCAGAATTTTCAACAAGGAGTTATAGGCATTTTAGTATCGAAAGGTCAGAAATCTTGATCCCTGTTTTGCAGCATCCATAGGCTCATTTGAAACAGACATTTGGGTAAGTATTCGGAGTCCAAATTTTTCAAAATTAGTGTCAAAAGGAAGGTATAAGAGTCTACTTTCAAATAAACAAGGTCCTGCCTAAATCCATGTTCGATACTGAAAACTATGGCTGGAACAATGTATAGGGGTCAGTTTACCGAAAAATTTCAGATCCATGATTTTTGTATCCAACAAGAGAAATATCCGGTTCTAGGCTGAAATCTTTCGAATAATTCAGAACAAATATGAAATCAAAGGCTAATAATTCTACAGGATGGGGTTAGAACACTTGCCTTTGAGAATTATAGCCCTAAATGAGAATATTTGAGCAAGAACCCTTAAAGCCCCAATTTTTTCTTCTTTTTCTTTTCTTCTTCTTCTTCTTCTTCTTCTTCTTCTTCTTCTTCTTTCTTTCTTTCCCTAATCATCGACACAGCTGCCTTCTCTGCTTCCTTAAGAACGAAGGCAGAGAGGCTTAAACGGTGGGATTTGTCATTTTGTATATTTTGCAATTTAGTCCTTGTATTTATTATATTTTTGATTAGGTCCTCTGGGTTTACATATAGGTCCTCAGATTTTTCTTTAACAAATCCTTCAACTTTTATGAATAAGTTCTCAGATTCATACTTTGAAATTTGATCAAACTTAAAAAAGATAATTACATTACAATTAGAAACTTATATGAAAATTCAGAAATTATGGATGTTACAGTAGTACCAGTACTGCCTAGTGTTAGTGTTGTAGGCGGTGGTACCACCAGTACCACAAAAAATCGGGGATGAAACACTTTTAGGCTCCAAGTTTGAATCAACTTGACGCCTATAAATATCCCTCTCATCCCTAGTTAATACACATAAGAATTGAGAGCAAAAAAGTAGAAAAATACTATTATAATCTTGTGAGAACTCTTCTCAAGCTCTAAGTGTTTGTGTGGTTTAAGAGAAGAGTAAGTGAGGGTGTAAAGGTTCTCTCCTAAACCTGTCAAAAGGAGAATCGAGTGTAAAAGGGTGGTTGATTTTTGCTCGTTGAAAGAAGATCGGTAGTGGAAGCCGATGGCCTTGAGTAAACAGGAATCGGGGGTGGATGTAGGTCATGACTGTTGGGCTGGCAGCCCACAAATTCAGCCCATAGTGGGCTTGGGCAGCCCACAGCTCACCCCCTCTTAACCTAACCCTAATTAATATTAGAAGGGGTATGGTGGCTGCATTTTGGAGGCAGAAAAAGGTATAAATAGGGCAGCAATGTGGGAGAAGGAAATAGCCACGTGATTCCAAAGGAAAGGAGGAAAATAAGGCAGAAAAGGAAGAAAAAGAAAGGGAAGAAGACAAGGACAATGCAGAGAGGTTGTTCTCAATCATCTAGCAGTGTTCTCACCTTGGTTCGATCAAATCTATAGTAGACTCTTGCTGTGATTACTTGGGAAGGTTTTAGATATTGTAGGCAGTGACGTGATCCTTGTATCCCAGTTATTCTCTTGTGATTATTGCTAGGGTTTAGGGCAAGAGATTGAGATTTGTATATTCATTATTCTCATAGTGGATTATCTCTAGTTTACCCCGTGGTTTTTACCCTTCACATTTAAGGGGTTTTCCACATATATCTTGGTGTTCTATTTGATTGTGGTTCCATTTAATTCTGCTACATATTATGGTCTTCTAGTATTTGTTCATATACAAAGGTTATTCTTGTTTATATCCCCATCAACTGGTATCAGAGCAAGGGGTTTTAGTGATTTAAATTTTATATTTGAACATGGAGGCCAGTAATGTTTCTCACATGATTAGTTTAAATGGAAACAATTGGATGATATGAAAACCAAGAATGAAAGATCTCTTGTATTGCAAAGATTTGTATGGACCTTTGTAGGGGGATAGTGCAAAACCCATAACTATGACAGATGATGAGTGAAAGAGGTTAGATCGAAAAACAATTGGATTTATTCAACAGTGGCTTGATGATAGTGTCTTTCACCATGTTTCTACGAAAATTTCTGCATATTCTCTTTGGAAAAAGTTGGAAAGTCTCTATGAAAGAAAAACAGCTAGCAACAAAGTTTTTTTGATTAGAAAACTTGTGAACCTAAAATATAGAGAAGGTGCTTCTATTGCTGAACATTTGAATGAAATGCAAAGTATTACTAACCGGTTATCCTCTATGAGAATGTCTCTTGATGATGAGTTGCAGGCATTGTTACTTCTCAGTTCATTACCAAAAAGTTGGGAGACACTGGTGGTTTCCCTCAGTAATTCTGCGCCAGATGGTGTTGTCACTATGAGTCAAGTAACAAGTAGTTTGTTGAATAAGGAGTTGAGAAGAAAGAGTTCGGCAACATCTCAAAATGATTCACAGGCACTTATCTCAGAGAATAGAGGAAGGTTAAAGTCTAGAAGCAATTCACACATGGGTAGAAGCAAGTCAAGATCAAGAAAAGATATTGTTTGCCATAATTATGGTGAGAAAGGACATTACAAGAACCAATGTAAGCAACCTAAGAAGAGCAAGAAAAAGGGAAAGAAGTGGAGTCTATAGAGTCAAAAGAAAATATCACAGCTACAATACAGGGTGTTGATTATTTGATTTTGTCTCCTTCTGAAGATATTTTTTTCTTGTGTATGTCAGGATCTTGAGTGGGTGATTGACACAGGTGCTTCTTATCATGCTACACCACAGAGGGAGTTTTTTGCTACATATAGGTCTAGAAATTTTGGTGTTGTCAAGATGGGCAACTATGGCACAGCAGACATAATAGGCATGGGTGATATCCATTTAAAGACCAACCTAGGCTGCAAGTTGGTGCTTAAGGATGTGAGGCATGTGGTTGACTTGAGGCTGAATTTAATTTCAGTTGGAAGGATAGATGATGAAGACTATGATAGCAGATTTCACAAAGGGCAATGGAAGCTCAGTAAGGGTTATTTTGTTATAGCTAATGGAAAGAAATGTCATACTTTGTACAGGTTACAGGCTAAAGCTTATGGTGAGCAATTAAATGCTACAGAAAAAGACTTCAGCATGGAGTTGTGCCATAGGTGACTGGGACACATAAGCGAGAAGGGGCTGCAAGCTCTTTCCAAGAGAGAGGTATTACCAAACCTTAGAGGTATACATCTGAACCCTTGTATTGATTGTTTGGCAGGTAAATAACATAGAGTTTCATTTGCTAGTCCTGCTTTGTCTAGAAAAATGCATGCCTTAGACCATGTTTATATAGATGTATGTGGCCCTTTGAGGACAAAAACTCATGGTGGATCTATTGATGTTCTTGGTATAAGTGGTGCACTTTATTTTGTCACTTTTATAGATGATTTTTCGAGGAAAGTTTGGGCCTATGCTTTAAAGACTAAAGATTAGGTGATTAATGTCTTCAAAGAGTTTTATGCCAGGGTTGAAAGGGAGACAGAAAGGAAATTGAAATGCATTAGATCAGATAATGGTGGTGAGTATACAGGATTGTTTAATGACTATTGCAGGTCACATGGGATCCAACATGAGATGATAGTTCCTAGTACACCTCAGCATAATGCAATTGCAGAGAGGATGAACCGTACCATCATGGAAAAGATTAGATGTATGCTTTCACAGGCCAAGCTACCCAAAAGGTTTTGGGATGATGCTTTGAGGACTACAGTTGATGTGATCAACTTATCACCATGTACAGCCCTAGATGGTGATGTTGCAGAGCATGTATGGTCAGGGAAAGATGTTTCCTACAAGCATTTGAGAGTGTTTGGTTGTCGTGCATTTGCACATGTTCTAGATAATGAGAGGTCCAAGCTGGATGGTAAGACTAAAGAATGTATTTTTCTTGGCTACTCACATGATCATTTTGGTTACAGGCTTTGGGATCCAAAAAAGCAGAAGGTATTCAGAAGCAGAGATGTAGTCTTCTTTGATGATCAAACCTTTGAAGATTTGAAGAAGAAGACACCGACCATGACTTCTGCAAAAGGATTAGCAGATTGTGACCCAGTTATTCCTCCAGTATATCACGGTGATGGGGCAGATGTGCAGGAAGATAGTGTAGAGCCTGATATTGATCTACCTATAGGACATGTTGAGTAAGAAGAAGTAGGAGAGCAAGTTCCAATAGAACCTTAGTTGAGAAGATCTTCTAGACAACATCAACCTTCCAGAAGATACTCTACATATGAGTATGTGATGCTATGCAGGTAAACTAGAGAGTTACCAGGAAGCAGTTGAAAGTGAGCAGAAAGAGAAGTGGTTAGTTGCTATGCAGGAAGAGATGAATGCTCTTCAAAAGAACCACACTTATGATTTGGTGCTACTACCAAATGAAATGAAGGCCTTGAAGAACAAGTGGGTTTTCAGGTTGAAGACTCAAGAATATTGTTCTCAACTAAAGTACAAAGCTAGATTGGTTGTGAAAGACTTTGGTCAAAAGAAAGGTATTGACTTTGAAAAGATTTTTTCTCCTGTTGTTAAAATATCTTCTATTCATGTTGCTCTAGGTATTGCTGCTAGCCAGGACTTAGAGGTTGAGTAGTTAGATGTGAAGACAGCTTTCCTTCATGGGGATTTGGAGGAGAAAATTTATATGGAGCAACCAGAAAGCTTCAAAGTTAAAGGTAAAGAGAACTTTGTCTGCAAATTGAAGAAGAGCTTGTATGGGCTAAAGCAAGCTCCAAGACAGTGGTACAAAAAGTTTGATTCATTTATGAAAGAAAATGGATACAAAAGAACGGCTTTAGATCATTGTGTGTGTTGGGAAATCATAGGGGGGGCGACATCATATGCGCAGCGGAAGAACAAGAAAACAAAAAATCCCCGATTCCCAAAAAGATGTTCATCGTCGTGCGAAGATTGGTGCGCAAAATCCGCAAAAACACAAAACTGCGTATAGAGATTGTGTTACCTAGGGAGATCGTATATCCCTGTTTCCTTGCAGATCCTTAGGAGAGGGTGAAGGAGGTCAAGCGTCCTCCTCTCTAGCGGTGATCCACACAGCAGGGTTGCGACGACGCTCCTCAAAACTCCAGGCCTACTCTGAGGTGGAGAGGGAGAGGAGAATAGGAAGGGCAAGCAAAGACTCTAGCCTATGAGGCTGTGAATCCCTCCTATTTATAGAGATCCCGTGTCAAAACCCTAATGGGTCCTTTCCCTAGTGGGTATTGGATCTGCATCCAATAAGACAAGGGCTCCATCGGATATCTCATATCCGAACCTCTACTCATCGCAATGCCTACCATATGTGTGTGACCCTCTAGGCCCAATATCGAGCTGGCCGTGAGTCATACCTGTCAGAACCCTTTCTAACTAAGTGAATTATTATCTCTGTAATAATTCACTCGACTCATCGACTACGGAAGTACTAGGCCACTACGCCGTAGTCCCCAGACGATACAGGGGAATCCAATCCATTGGACCTGTCTGTCCTCAGTTACCATGTACCTATAGTCCCTCATCCATCTAATATCCCAGAGACCGTATATCGAGCATGGTGCTATCAGACCCATACGGTTTCTACTCGAGTCTCGCTCTAATCGGATTCTCCCGGAGAACTCTTTCTCTCTCAACCCGAATGACCCTGGCCAGGGATTTGTCTGAGCAAGAACACATGGGATATTCCTCTCATGATACCGAGAGTGGATGATCCTCTATCGACACTCAATAGCCCTCGTAAGGTCGACTACCACTCCCAATGACCAGCTGTACTAGATCTGGGAACAGCCAAACCTATAAGTCTGGTATCAAAGAGTGGAGCACTCATACAGGACATCCTTGGTGTCTCAAGTCTAAGAACCAGATACACCACTAGGACTACGGAATCGTTGTTTGACAATAAGGCATCATCAACCATCCAGCATTCCGTAAGCGGATCAATCAGTGAACTCATTCTCCAATGAGCACCTGTATTGTATCCCTAGTGTCCCTACATGAGCAGCTATGAGACCAGCTGCATCCATCATATGGACGGGTATACAGCACACCAGTCTATCCGGTTATCACGATGTCCCTCTCGAGTAACCTATGACCGGGATTATTTAGGATATGTGTTTAAAGGTGAATCGATCTCATTATCGTGATCTCATCACGATCCGATTCCCATTGCACAAATCCAAGGACATCACAATATATATGCATTTATGCAATAGTTATAAAGTGATATACGCCAAAATATAATAAGCAAAAAGATTCTGTATCAAGTCACACGTGCCATCACTCACGTGATTGGCTTGTTGGGCACCTATGACTAGCAATCTCCCACTTGACCTAAAGCCAATCACCTATGTGTCTGATCCCCATCAGACTCCTGTGATGCTCAAAGACAATCTGAGACAACGGCTTTGTCAGTGGATCTGCAATGTTATCTTCGGATGGAACTCTTTCCACTACTACATCTCCTCGGGTTACGATCTCTCTTATAAGCTGGAACCTCCTCAGAACACTTCTAATGAGACCCGGGTTCCCTTATTTGAGTAATCACCCCATAGTTGTCGCAATATAAGGAAGTCGACTTGTCGCTATCTGTATCGACTCCCAAATCTGTGATGAACTTCTTCACCCAGACTCCCTCCTTTGCTGCATCTAATGCAGCAATGTACTCCGCCTTTGTGGTCGAGTCAGCAGTGGTATCTTGCTTGGAACTCTTCCAGCACACTGCTCCTCCATTCAAGGTGTACACATACCCTGAATTCGACTTGCTATCATCGACATCAGACTGAAAACTTGAGTCAGTGTAGCCTTCAACCTTAAGGCTATTACCTCCATATACTAGTAAAAGATCCTTAGTCCTTCTCAAGTACTTAAGGATACACTTTACTGCTTTCCAGTGCTCCAAGCCTGGATCCGCCTGATACCTGCTCGTGACACTCAGAGCATGCGCTATATCAGGCCTAGTACATAGCATGGCATACATGATAGACCCTATTGCTGAGGCATAAGGTATCATATCCATGTTCGCCCTTTCTTCTGGAGTCTTTGGGGACATACTCGTAGAAAGCGATATCCCATGTCTCATCGGTATGAGACCTCTTTTGGAATTTTCCATGCCAAACCTTTTGACAATAGTTTCTATGTACCTGGACTGGGACAAGCCAAGCATCCTTTTGGATCTATCTCTATAGATTCTAATCCCCAAGATATAAGATGCTTCTCCTAAGTCCTTCATGGAGAAGTGTCTAGATAACCAAGCCTTTATTGTGGATAGCATTCCTATGTCATTCCCAATGATGAGGATGTCATCCACATATAACACCAAAAAGCTAATAGCGCTCCCACTTACCTTTCTGTATACACAAGGCTCATCTTCGTTCTTAACGAAGTCATAAGATCTGATTGCCTCATCAAATCTTATGTTCCAACTTCGGGAAGCTTGCTTTAGTCCATAAATGGATCTAAGCAACCTACACACCTTATCTGGGCAGTTCTTGGACACGAATCCCTCAGGTTACATCATATACACCTCCTCCTCCAGGTTCCCGTTGAGGAATGCGGTTTTCACATCCATCTGCCAGATCTCATAATCATAGTGTGCTGCAATAGCCAATAGAATTCTGATGGATTTTAGCATTGCTACGGGTGAGAAAGTTTCGTCGTAGTCAACACCTTGCCTTTGACGATACCCCTTAGCCACTAGCCTTGCTTTATAGGTCTCTACCTTTCCATCTTCTCCGATCTTTTTCTTAAAGATCCACTTGCAACCGATGGGTACAATACCTTCGGGTGCATCAACTAGGTTCCAAACCTTATTGGAGTACATAGAATCCATCTCAGAATTCATGGCTTCTTTCCACTTCCCGGAGTCTATACTCATAATAGCCTCCTCGTAGGTCTGAGGATCAATATCCTCTACATCCTCTGCTCTAATATGTCCCACATATCTCTCAGGAGGATGGGATACTCTATCAGACCTGCGTAAAGTTGAAACTTGTGTATTAGATACCTGAACAGACTCGGGCTGTAGAGTGGTGCTTGAGCTTGGTTCTCCAACCTCGCTCAATTCTATCATTCTCCCACTGTCTCCGTCAAGAATGTGTTCCTTCTCAAGGAACACTGCTCTCTTAGCTACAAAGACCTTTTGGTCCTCGAGATGATAGAAGTAATACCCACAAGTTTCCTTGGGGTATCCCACAAATTTACATCGCCCTGTCCTTGATTCTAACTTATCGGGGTTGTGTCTTTTAACATGGGCAGAGCAGCCCCAAATCTTAACTACTTTAAGATCAGGCTTCTTCCCTTTCCATATCTCATATGGTGTAGACACCACCGACTTAGTTGGAACTCTGTTCAGAAGGTAAGCTGCGGTTTCTAGGGCATATCCCCAGAATGAGATGGGTAGGTCAGCGAAACTCATCATGGACCGTACCATATCTAATAATGTACGATTTCTCCTTTCAGAGACACCATTGAGCTGAGGTGTATAAGGAGGTGTCCATTGGGATAATATCCCATGGTCCTTGAGGAAGTGAGTAAACTCTGTACTTAAGTACTCACCTCCTCGATCTGATCGAAGAGTTTTGATACTCTTTCCAGTCTGGTTCTCCACCTCATTCTTATACTCTCTGAATTTCTCAAAGGCCTCGGACTTGTACTTCATTAAGTACACATATCCATACCTTGAGAAATCATCAGTAAATGTAATGAAGTAGGAGTAACCTCCAATGGCATGAGTTGACATGGGTCCACATACATCACTATGTATGAGTTCCAACAACTCAGTGGCTCTCTCTCCAGTTCTACTAAATGGAGATTTGGTCAGTTTTCCACGAATGCAAGGCTCACAAGTTGCATATGACACATAGTCGAATGGATCTAGATATCCATCATTTAGCAACTTTTGAATCCTTCTTTCATGTATGTGACCTAGCCTACAATGCCACAGGTATACACATAGTGTCTTGCATAAACAAACCTTTATGCAATATTCCTCTCGTCAATCTCCCCTCGGCTTTGCTAGAATTTACAATAAATTGTAGATGTGATAAGCAATATTGGTATCCAATACCAATGCATTATCACAAAAATCTGCCAATTGGAGATTGATCATGAATATACCTGAAGCTTCATCAAGCTTTTGTTTCGCCCTTTCTGCAAGGTACTCTTTGCAGTTTCTCTTCCAGTGCCCATCTTTACCACAGTGGAAGCACTGGCCTTTATCCTTTGTTGGGTCTTTCTTAGTAACCTTTGCTTTACCTTGTTTGCCCTTGCCCTTTCCCTTCTTAAGGGACCTTTCTGCTTTCCTTTTCTTTCTGGTCTCACCAGTGTAGAGAACTGGCTTCTCTTTCTTAATAGTACTCTCTGCCTCCCTCAACATATTGAGGAGCTCTGGGAGAGTCACCTCAAGCTTGTTCATATTAAAGTTCATTATGAACTGTGAAAAGGAATCTGGTAGGGACTGAAGCACAATGTCCACACACAAGTTATCCTCTAGGACCATTCCTAGACCTGTGAGTTTCTCTATCCACTCAATCATCTTTAGGACATGGTTCTGAACCGGTGTCCCCTCAGTCATCCTAGCGCGGAAAAGGCTCTTGGATATCTCATATCGTTGAGTCCTTCCCTGTTCCTCAAACAATTTACGGACATGTAGGAGAATGGATCTGGCATCCATCTTTTCATGTTGTCTCTGTAACTCTGGAGTCATAGAGCCCAACATATAGCACTGAGCAAGAGTGGAGTCATCAATGTACTTCACGTAGCGAGCGATCTCATCCTCGCTTGCCCCTTCTTCGGGCGTAGGCATCACTGTATCAAGGACGTACACGATTTTCTCCGCTGTGAGAACAATTCTCAAGTTACGGAGCCAATCCGTATAATTTGGACTAGTGAGGCGGTTGACATCAAGTATGCCACGTAAGGGATTTGAAAGCGACATTTTCTGAAAATAAAGATGTAGCAAAAATGAATAACATGCAGATTTTGCAAGAAATAAACTATCAAGATATGGACTTCTATCTTAATATGCTCCCACTATTTTACTAACGAGTCACGCGACACCCTCAGCACGTGAAACGGAAGTCTCCGGCAGACTTCTAGTGGGGATCAGGATCCAATCAGCGTCTTAGTGTAACCTCGAGGGACTCGACCAATCACACTAAGCCTAAAAGGTAGACAACTCTTGCCGATCATAACTCCTTGTGATTCCCGTCCTGTTCGGCCTCCGAATCACCATGGCCTCGAGGGACTCGACCAACCATGATGCTCGGTTAAGTCAACACCTTCGTTACAAGATGAGTCTGATTTGATGATATACCCTCGAGGGACTCGACCAAGCATATCATGCCCTCAGGTCACCGGTGACATCTCTATGTCGTAAGCAAGATAGCGAATCGCGATATAGGTGAGTCTCGAGGGACTCGACCAACTCAACCTACACCGGGATTCGGTTCCTACTCATAACGATGGAAGGCCACGTGGGTCAATCTAATTGCCTCATGTTTACCGACTTAATATTATCTAGAGATGTTTCTATGATTTGGTCTCCTAATATGACATGTCACACATATACATATTTAATATATATCTACATCGCATGCAAATATATATACATATCTAGTATGTGTATAAGCAATCACACCAGATGATCATGGACCACAACCTAATATGATTAGGCCCGAGCCAGTAGGCCTAATCACTCACATCAAGATCTATGTGTGCAACGGTGCATCTCCATGCCTTGTGATCGTCCATCTCGTCCTCGTTGGTTCCGTCGACATCTTGATGCATCTCCATGCATCACGATCGTCCGTCTCGTGGGTCCCGCTATGGCTTCCACGCTCCCGCTGCGCCTCCTCATGTGATTACAACTTAATCATAGGCACGCAGGCCCGACAATAAACAAGAAATATAATGGAGGTTCGCATACCTCAATAATAATAATCACAAGTACACACATCACACGGTCCATGATCATCCGTCCACTCATCATACATCACATGTATAAATAATCATCATCATGTAGGACTACTAGATAATAATAAAAATAATAATCAACTAAACCTTTTAATTAATTAATATTTTCTGAAATCAGGGACATGTAGGGAATTTCTCAATTCCTAAGGGTATTTTCGTAATTTGGACAAAAGATAGAAACTGGAATTTCTCAAATTCACAGGGGCAAAACTATCTTTTTGCCCAAAACCCTAATTCCCTCTGCTGCTTCCGTCGCCGCCACCCTGCCGGCGGAGCCTGTGCGGCGGGGCGAGGGCACTGCCCTCGCCTGCAGGCGGCACGCCCGCTAGCGGCGACGCCGCTGCGGGTGGGCGCCCCCTTCGGGCGCCGCTGCCTCCGCAGGCGGTGCTGTCCTGCTAGGCGGCCGCCCCTGTGGGGGGGGTTTCGCCCGCGGGAGTAGCGGCGGTAGGCGTCGCTACAGGTGGGCTCCCCCTTCGGGCGTCGCTGCCTCCGCAGGCGGTGCTGTCCCGCCGGGCGGCCGCCCCTGTGGGGGGGGTTTCGCCCGCAGGAGCAGCGGCGGCAGGCGTCGTGCGTCGCTGCCCTGCGGCGGCAGGCGCCGCTTCCTTTCGGTGGCAGGCGCCGCTGCCCTGCGGCGCCTCTGCCCGTGGGTTGCCAGCCCCGCCGGCAGCAAACCTGCTGCAAGCAGACCGCTGGCCGGCTGCTGCAGGCACTGCGCCGGCGCTGTGCTGCCTGGCTGCGGCTGCAGGTGGCTGCAGGCATGCAGATCGAGGGCAGCAACTGTTGCTGCCCTTCCTCGC
This sequence comes from Musa acuminata AAA Group, assembly GCF_036884655.1. NCBI lineage: Eukaryota > Viridiplantae > Streptophyta > Magnoliopsida > Zingiberales > Musaceae > Musa > Musa acuminata. The sequence goes on along the minus strand of NC_088335.1, from coordinate 30,852,760 downwards.
TTTTGCGTCAACGATTTTGACGTCAATATTCTTCCTAAACACAACACACGCAGTTCAAAACCAATCATTCGCACGAACAACCTGGCTCTGATACCACTGTTGGGAAATCATAGGGGGGGCGACATCATATGCGCAGCGGAAGAACAAGAAAACAAAAAATCCCCGATTCCCAAAAAGATGTTCATCGTCGTGCGAAGATTGGTGCGCAAAATCCGCAAAAACACAAAACTGCGTATAGAGATTGTGTTACCTAGGGAGATCGTATATCCCTGTTTCCTTGCAGATCCTTAGGAGAGGGTGAAGGAGGTCAAGCGTCCTCCTCTCTAGCGGTGATCCACACAGCAGGGTTGCGACGACGCTCCTCAAAACTCCAGGCCTACTCTGAGGTGGAGAGGGAGAGGAGAATAGGAAGGGCAAGCAAAGACTCTAGCCTATGAGGCTGTGAATCCCTCCTATTTATAGAGATCCCGTGTCAAAACCCTAATGGGTCCTTTCCCTAGTGGGTATTGGATCTGCATCCAATAAGACAAGGGCTCCGTCGGATATCTCATATCCGAACCTCTACTCATCGCAATGCCTACCATATGTGTGTGACCCTCTAGGCCCAATATCGAGCTGGCCGTGAGTCATACCTGTCAGAACCCTTTCTAACTAAGTGAATTATTATCTCTGTAATAATTCACTCGACTCATCGACTACGGAAGTACTAGGCCACTACGCCGTAGTCCCCAGACGATACAGGGGAATCCAATCCATTGGACCTGTCTGTCCTCAGTTACCATGTACCTATAGTCCCTCATCCATCTAATATCCCAGAGACCGTATATCGAGCATGGTGCTGTCAGACCCATACGGTTTCTACTCGAGTCTCGCTCTAATCGGATTCTCCCGGAGAACTCTTTCTCTCTCAACCCGAATGACCCTGGCCAGGGATTTGTCTGAGCAAGAACACATGGGATATTCCTCTCATGATACCGAGAGTGGATGATCCTCTATCGACACTCAATAGCCCTCGTAAGGTCGACTACCACTCCCAATGACCAGCTGTACTAGATCTGGGAACAGCCAAACCTATAAGTCTGGTATCAAAGAGTGGAGCACTCATACAGGACATCCTTGGTGTCTCAAGTCTAAGAACCAGATACACCACTAGGACTACGGAATCGTTGTCTGACAATAAGGCATCATCAACCATCCAGCATTCCGTAAGCGGATCAATCAGTGAACTCATTCTCCAATGAGCACCTGTATTGTATCCCTAGTGTCCCTACATGAGCAGCTATGAGACCAGCTGCATCCATCATATGGACGGGTATACAACACACCAGTCTATCCGGTTATCACGATGTCCCTCTCGAGTAACCTATGACCGGGATTATTTAGGATATGTGTTTAAAGGTGAATCGATCTCATTATCGTGATCTCATCACGATCCGATTCCCATTGCACAAATCCAAGGACATCACAATATATATGCATTTATGCAATAGTTATAAAGTGATATACGCCAAAATATAATAAGCAAAAAGATTCTGTATCAAGTCACACGTGCCATCACTCACGTGATTGGCTTGTTGGGCACCTATGACTAGCAGTGTGTACATCAAATGGTTTGGTGAGGATTTTATTATTCTCTTACTTTATGTTGATGATATGCTTATTCTTGGAAAAGATATGTCTAAAATTGACAGATTGAAGAAGGAACTGAGTGAGTCTTTTGCAATGAAGGACATGGGGCCAGCAAAGCAAATACTAGGTATGCAGATTTCCCGTGATAGGAAAAATAAGAAGATTTGGTTGTCATAGGAGAAATACATCCAGAAGGTATTGGAAAGATTTAGTATGAGCAATGCAAAGCTAGTTGGTTCTCCTCTTGCAGGTTATTTCAAGTTGTGCTCAGAACAGAGTCCATCAAGTAATGAGGAGAATGAGAAAATGCAAAAGGTTCCTTATGCTTCAGCAGTTGGAAGTTTATTGTATGCAATGGTATATACGAGGCCAGACATCGCATATGCAGTTGGTGTTACTAGCAGATTTCTTGCAAATCCAGACAAAGAGCACTGGGCAGCAGTGAAGTGGATTTTTAGATATCTTAGAGGGAGCTCTAAGGTTTGTTTAAGCTTTGAAGGTGGACCATATGTGTTGACAAGTTACATAGATGCAGATATGGCAAGAGATATAGATACTGTAATATCCCTCACTTTTGAAAATTATTAATAAGGATTTATATGTAAATTGGAGGACCTATATGTAAATATAGAAATTTCAAGGACTAAATTATTAAGTTGCAAAAAGAAAAAAAAATAAAGAAAACCAAAAATTTCGGTTTTATCCCACCGCCTCCCAAGCACTCTCTGTTTCTTCGAGAAACAGAGAGGAGCGGTGGGGCGTGAGGAGAGAAGAAAGAAGAAGAAGAGGGAAAAGAAGAGAGGAGGAAGAGGGAGAAGAGAAGAAAAGAAGAAGAAGAAGAAGAGAGGGAAGATGGAGAGGAGAGAGAGAGGCAGCAGCAGCAGCTAAGGCTGCTGCACCTCTATTTCCCGCAGGTGGAAATAGAGGAGAGGATGTGTGGGGCATTGGGGAGGAGAAGGGAAGAGGAGAAGAAGAGAAGGAGAAGAAGAGGGAAAAGAGAGGGACGAGGGAGAGGAGCGAGAGGTGGCAGCAGCTAGGGCTGCAGCGAGGAGGTGTGTGGCGTTGGGGAGGAAAAGGGAAGAGGAGAAGAAGAGAAGGAGAAGAAGAGGGAAAAGAGAGGGATGAGGGAGAGGAGCGAGAGGTGGCAGCAGCTAGGGCTGCAGCACCTCTGTTTCCTGCAGGTGGAAATAGAGGAGAGGTGTGGGGCGTTCGAAGAGGAGAAGAAGAAGAAGAGGAAGAGAAGAAGAAGAGGAAGCAGGAGAAGAGGTTGTGATACCTCTGTTTCCTACAGAGGAAACAGAGGAGAGGGTGTGTGTGACGCCGGGGAAGAAGGGGCTGCAGCTGCGGCGATGGCAGCTGCAGCTGGAAGAGAAGAAGAAGAGGAAGATGAGCGGGGGAGGAAGAAGACGTTGCGGCCGTGGCTGCGGCCGCGACTATAGCAGTTGCAGCAGGGAGAGAAGAAGAAGAAAGGAAGGAGAAGGAAGAGGAGAAGGGAAAGAAGTAGCTGCGGCAGCGGTAGTGGCAGCTGCAGCTGTGGCAGGGAAAGAGAAAAAGGAAAGGAAGAAGAAGAGAAAGGGAAGGAGAGGAAGAAGAGAGGAAGAGGAGAAGGGGCTGCGGCTACGGCGATGGCAGCTGTAGTTGGAAGAGAAGAAGGAGAGGAAGATGAGCAGGGGAGGAAGAAGAGGCTGCGGCCGTGGCTGAGGCTGCGACTGCAGCAGTGCAGTTGGGAAAGAAAAGAAAGGAAAGGGGGAAAAAGGGGCTGCGGAAGGGATTGCGGCCACAGCGGCAGCGACTGCGTATGCAGCAGCTGTGTTTGCGAAAGAAGAGGAGGAAGGAAGTAGTGCAGTGGAAGGGGCAACGATTGTGGTAGCGACAGCAGTGGTGGCTGTGGCAGCTGCGTTTGGGAAAGAAAATGAAGGAATGAGAGTAAGAGAGAGTAGGTGATTATGCCTCTATGTTCTGCATAAGCTACAGTTGTGAAGGAAAAGTAGAAGGATTTGGGCTGACACCTTCTTTGGATCTTCGGATCAAAATCTTTGAAAGGCAAGTGTTCTGATCCTTTCTATTGTAATCTTTCTAATCTTTTCTCTTGCAAGTGTTCCTATCCTTCCTATTGCAAGCTTTCTAATCTTTCCTATTGCAAGTTTCTTGATCTTTCCGTACCGTAATTTTATCTCTACATTTGTTTTGAATATGAGGAACTTTGAATTGTTCTAGCCTTTCTTTTGATATATCTCTTGTTTAGACGTAACGATTCGAATCTGTGCAACTTCTGATATTCTTACCTTTCAACCTTGTTATGGCTATGACTTCATGTATTGACCTCTAATTTGGACAAAACTTATTTGATCAGAATGTAGACTCATAAACCTTTCTTTTGATATCTTATTTTAAGAATTCGGAGTAAGTTTGCCTGCCCAAACTTCTGTTTCAAATGAGCCTACAGATTCTGCAAAACAGGGATCGTAATTTCTGACCTTTTGATACTGATCTGCCTGTAAGTCGATGTTGGAAACTCCGATTTGTTCAAAGCTTATTTCATTGGAAACTAAACTTGTAGATCTTTTTTTGATACCTGGATTGAAAGATTTAGAGTCCAAATGCCTGCCCAGTTTTCTGTTGAAACCAACCATGTGAATTATGTAAAATTGAGATTTGTTCTTTGATCTTGGGTTACTAAATCTATTGTAACTCTTTGTTGGAAACTTCGATTCATACGAGACTTGTTTTATCTGAAAATAAATTGAAATATCTTTCCAATGATATATTTCTGAGTAACTTGGTGCACGATTGATAGTTTGAGTCATTTGTTCAATGTGCCTCCTGAATTCTGCTAGAAATCGAGCTTTGGTAGATTTCGCATATTCTGGTTTCATTTCTTTGGAAATTGACATTCTTTAGCTTTCTTATTCAATTGAGCTTTATATTACTACTTTGAATTCTTATATGCTCTTGTCCTTAAAATTATTTGCATTCTTGAAAACTATTGTGTAACGTTTATGCTATATCGTATTGACTTATACAGGCACATGTATAACCCATTGTTCCGCATTTGCTTTCGATGTGTGCCTATTATAGTTTCATTCCTTTGGATATCGAATTTATCTAACCTTCTTATTGAAATTGAGTTATATGTGATTGCTTGGATTCTATATGTGACATTGCTTTCAATTCCCTTCAAATCTGAATACAATTGTGAAACATTATTGCTTGCATCGTATTGACTCGTAAAGGCACATGTACGTTTTGTTGTTCCACTTGTGCTTCTGATATGTGCTATTTATTGTTCATACTACCTTTTGTACTCTGGTGTTTGTGGGATTATCTGGACCTTTGCCAGAAATGGTAAAGGGTATATTCATAGAGCCTGAGATGCTCTGCCGGCCCCCCTTTGACTTCACCTAGACATGGGTGGATGGAGCTCCCAGATGTGGGAGACTTCTGTCTGGTGGTCATTCAGAAATGGATGATTCACATTCTGTCTGCGGTCCCACTACACCTTCTGTATGTTTGATATGATATCCAAAGCTTTGGTTATGTGTTTCTGTATATGCTTTGGATAAGAATGATATGAATGCAACGTCAAAGATAACGTTTGAGCTTCTGTTTGGTATTTGTTATTGATATGCTCTGAAATGTTCCATATGCCGTTGATATGCTCCGGAACATTTCATACGCCATTGACAAGCTCCAAAATGTTTCATTTGTTATTGATATGCTCCGAAACATTTCCTATGCCTTTGTTATGCTCCGAAATGTTTCATTTGCTATTGTTATGCTCCTAATGTTCCATTTGTCATTGATATGCTCCGGAACATTTCATACGCTATTGGTATGCTCCAATTACTCTGTGCTCCATTTGCTATAAACTGATATGTTCTGAAATGTCCTATTTGCTATTGATATGCTCCGGAACATCTCGCACGCTATTGATATGCTCCAATTACTCTATGCTCTATTTGTTATGAACCAAATATGTTTTGAATGACATGACACATACGATTTTGTATCTAATGAGATGGTATCCTTGAGAATTCTTGTATTCTGCCTTGCATTATGATATCTTACTCGTTTGAAACCGTTCTTTCTATTCTGAATATGCTTTGTCACTTGCTGAGCTGTTTTTAGCTCACTCCATTGTTATATAAAATCTTTCAGGTCAGCTTGTCACTCTTTGAGATGTTTGAATTGGGCTGAGGCAATGGAGAGCTATTTTGAATTATGGGCAAGTCTTGTTGGTTATTATGTTATTGTTGTATAAGCATATTTTATATGTAATGAAATGTTGTCGATGAATCAAAATGGATATACTGTGTAAAAGTATTAGAAGATCTCTCTTATTTGGAATTTTAGAATGTTAAGTCTAGTTTATGATGATATGAACTTGTGGTGAATAATTGGAGTTCTGATTGTATAATTTATTTAGCTTGTGGATTTATAATTGTTGTTCATGTTTGTCAAGTTTGGCTTAGGTTGCCATAAATATGAATTATCGAGTGATGTGATATATGATTATAAACTGCACATGTTTTATAGATGTGAATTTGATAGAATGTTTTTCAGTGTCCTCAAATGTTAGTTTGGATCCTGTATTGGTTTGCGATGAAAGTTTTAATAATATCGATATATTATTTGAGGGGAGTGACAGATACGAGAAAGTCTACGTTAGGTTATGTACTTACTTTTGCTGGGGGAGCTATGTCATGGCAATCCAGGTTGCAAAGGTGTATTGCTCTCTCCACCACAGAAGTAGAATATATTGCTACTATAGAGGTATGCAATGAAATGTTATGGATGAAAGAATTCTTACAAGAATTGGGGCTGAAACAAGAAAATTATGTGGTGCATTGTGACAGCTAGAGTGCCATCCATTTGTGTAAGAACCCAATGTTTCATTCCAAGTCAAAGCATATAGATGTCAGATACCACTGGATTTGAAATGTATTTGAAGAGAAGTAGTTGCAGCTTTAGAAAATTCACACAGATGACAACAAAGCAGACATGTTTTCAAAAACTTTACCAAAAGAAAGATAAGAGATATACCGACAGCTGGTCGACATGGCTTCACATTGAGGAGTCATGTACAACCTCCCTTATGAGCTGAAGGGGGAGGTTCGACGACCGAACCACTATAAATCGATGTGCATTTCTATTATTGTCATTTACTTACTTTGCAATTGTTTCACTTCCTCCTTACTTTGCTTTCACTATGCTTATGCACAAGCATTCAATTTCAAGTTATCTTTCGAGATCAGTTTTTATTATATAAAGATTTTCAAATCAATATTTTTATATCCGCTGCACTAATTCACCCCGCCCCCCTCTCCTAGTGCCGACTTAATCCTAACAATATCCGTCGGAGCCCCTATCTTATTGGATATCTAATAAGCCCCTGAAGTATTGGATCCTATGGATGAGATCCAATAAGAGAAAATGAGAGATTATTGGATAGAGATCCACTTATCTAAGAGGCTTGGGCAGTTGGATGGAGATCCAATACCCAATAGGGCAAGATCCATTAGGGTTAAGTTGACATGGGACCTCTATAAATAGGAGGGAATCAATGGTTCATAGGCTAGAGCTTTTTTTATTACCTCTCTTATTCTCCTCCCCTTCTCCTCCTCAAATAGCAGACCTGAAGATTTGAGAAGCATCGTCGCAACCCTACTGTGTGGATCACCGTTAGAGAGGAAGATGCTTGACCTCCTTCACCCTTTCCTAGAGATCTACAGAGATATACGATCTCCCTAAGTAACACAATCTTTCATTTATGCAGTTTTATGTTTCATGGATTTCATGCACTAATCTTCGCATGATGACAAACATATCTTTGGAAAATTGGGGGTTTTGTTTTCTATTCTTCCACTGCGCATATGATGTCTCCCCCTAAGATTTCCCCACAACCACATGGTCGCCTCGGTTGGAAGCGGTCCTATCGATGATGACCTAGTTCGGGTGGCTAAGTAGGTAGTTTGGGATCATCTTCTTAGCGACAAGGTTCCCACGGGTTGTCCGGGTGTCTCCGATAGATGGTCTATCTCACGGTTACATGGTTGTGTCTTGATAACGGGGTTGCCTCCTAACCGCCAACAATCTTGCATGATAGGCAAGAACCGAAAGTTGTCCGGTGCAGCTCCTCCGATGCTTAAGTCGATGAAAGGGAGAAGAAAGTAATATACAAACTATCAGACTGAGTAAGTGTGTAGAGAATTATGCCCCCTAGTGTGAGCTGATGGATTCCTTTTTATACCTGATCCATGGGTTTTCTCATTGACTAGTCTAGAATGAGATTAGGTGAATCGCTTGATTATTCTCTAGTCTTGGTAAGATAGAGTTATTATCACTAGTTGTTGATGGGGTGCATATCAGCATGTATTGTAACATCATTTTGGGGCCGGTGACCTGGAGCCCTACTTAGATGTCGGCCTCGATGACAGATGAGTTAGTATGGGATAAAATCATCCCTATTAAGAGGTATATCAAGTGATACACTCTTCCTACTGAGTAAAATAATTAATTTGATTATTATCCATCAATTAGTAATGATCAGAATTCAAATATAATTAATTAAGGATGCAGATTAAATTAGTTTCAATAATCAATTTAACTGTTGGATCCCATTTGAATGCCTATTTAATACTATTCCTCGCCTCTCTTTCATCCAATTCAATTTCACATCTATTAACATTCGTTCTCATTCAATCACTTTCTCTAAGTCGTAAATTTCTATTTTTATTTAATATTAATGGAAGACCAATCCAAAATATATCGTAAAACTACTTTTTAACATCCGGAAAAATAAATCATTTGTCTCTTAGTTAGATTTTTTATTAAAATATAATTAAATTTACATTTAGTACCTATTTAAAATAGTACCATTTTCAGACCTGCATGAAAATATGCTCAATATAAACACCAACTAGGCACAAACATGTCAAAGTCAAGCAAGGTAGGACCTACCACCACAAATGTTAATGTTGATCGTTTATGCTGATTGACAAAGACTAAGATTCATAATGCCTTAAAATAGTATAACAATTACATTCATATTGATAAGTTCCCAGGATCGGCTGACAAGATGTAAAATAGTATGCCTATCTTTACTGATAATTCAATATTTTTTACAATCTGCTAAACTAGGAAGGGATGTGACCACATGCATCAGTCAAATAACATTGTGATCATCACCACAGAGACAATTTCCTTTCTAGTAACTCAAACCCAAAAGGGATTAGACGTGTCGATAAATAATATTACCATATGTTCGTTGACTAAATTTACTTTCAGAAGTAACGAGTAACTCAACATGGATACGCATTAGTAGGCAACTACTGATTCCATCTACAGCAACGTGTCTCACTTAAATTTACAGTTGATAAGGTTATTTAGTCCCATATTGGTTAAGGAGTATGGGAACCAAGAATGTTGAATATCGAATTTTGATGATAAAACTAATTGATAGTGTTTATGATTTGATTTGCATTTTGAATGACCCAGGAAACTTCGATCAGGGAGAGATAATTAAAGCAAGGAGAATCAAGTTGGGTCGGAGAAAAATATGTCAGAAGATTGGACATTAAGCCGAATGATCGATCGACATATCGATAGAAGGCTTCGGGCCTTGGGTTCCGACATTGAGCAAAGAAGAGCGAAAAGTACACTAAAGAAATCGGAGTTGCAGAGGTTAACAAACCGCAAGAGAGGATGATGTGTCGAAGAATCGGACGAAGCATCAATAAACCAGTAACATGCCGGAAAACACTTGATTTAAGCTTTATAATAATTGTCTAGATCGAAGTGGGTTTTCAGTGTGCAGGACTAACTACGATAGCAATTAAGGCATAAAATAAAATAAAGTCCCGGAGTTAAGCACGTTATTTCATTCGGAGTTCGAGAGTTCATTGGAGGTCCAGGCGTTTTGTCACGAACGGTCATCGCGCACCCACAACAACTCCATTCAATGAACCGTTCGTCGCTCTAATCTACATGTATAGCTACATGGCATCCTGTTTTGCCTTGGTTTTAAGTCATTTTGCTTGTAAAAATGTAATTTGGAATAAGCTGCAGCGTTACAAAGCGACCACGCACTGAACAGAGCAAAACAGCCCCAAAACAGCCCAAAACAGCTCCGTTTTCATGTGTCGCGGGCTGATTTCTGGAATCCGCCTTCGCTCACTAAAACGTCAGCCATATCAGCCCCGGGAACCCCTCGGGCAGCATAGGGTTGGATGGGGCTTCGGTATAGTAACAGGCGTTGAACACTCCTTCGCAAGTTCGCACGTTGCCTTGACGGGAACTTGATTTCGCGCCCGGGACTCGGTGAGCAGCTATTTGTGGGCTTGCAACTGTTTATTCAATATTCTAAAGCCCTTGTTTTCCCCCTCTCCCTCTTTTCACTTGTGCATGCAAGGTGCTCGCTGAATTACTTGTAAAGCTTCCCTTTTTCGTGAGACTTCGGGACTTGTCCGTCACTCGTTCTTTCGAACTAATCAACTTTCTCTGTTACAGGTCCTTCAGGACTTGCGAGAGGTTACAAGTGGGCAAATCTTTGCGGATGCAAATCGCAAGGGCGAAGCACAACTTAGGCAACGCAAGCTAAGTTCGCGTCTTTGCTGCAAGGGTGCTCCGCGACTTAAGCAACGCAAGCTAAGTTCGCATCTCGGCCGCAAGGGTGCCTCACGCCTTAGGTAGTTCCAGCTGAGGCCATGACATTGTGGTATCAGAGTGGGCAAGCACTTTGAGTGAGCAGTGAAGGAACTTCGTAACTTCGCCATGGCAAAGCATCGTGGCATATCAAGCAAGACGGGACAAGCCGGACCCTTGCCCCAAACAATCGCAGGTGGGCTGCATGTGCACACTCGCTCTCATGCTGTTGGAGATGCTCAAGAGGAGCACGACAGCGAACATGATGAGCGAGAAGTTGGCTACTCTCCGAGAGTGGAGGAGGCACAATCTAGAGCACCAACTGGAAAAAAAAGTCACAAGGAGAGACTCACAATGGCGAAAACCCTCCTGGATGTTCTTGAAGCGAGCGTGGAGGAACTCTACTATGGCCAACAAAGGCTTGTTGGGATAGAGAGCTCATAAGAGAAAGCGGAGTCTAGGATCGACAAGGTCAAGGCCCTAGTCGACCAACTGTCAGATGACACAAAAGACTCCGTGCAACACCTGCAGGAAGTTGTGGCGGAACTCACTTCAAGGGTGACTATGCTCACTAGAGCACTAAATACGGGATGAAGCAACACCCACGTTATACCACCATAAAATTTGAGGGCACTCGAGCCTCATGGATATGGAGGGGCCAAAGATGCCAAAGAGCTCGAGAACTTTCTATTCGACATGGAATAATACTTTCGAGCTACGAGGCCCGATTCTGAATATACCAAAGTTTCTATAGCAACAATATATCTGAACGGAGATGCGAAACTTTGGTGGTGAACCCGTTGGGAGGAGATCCAACAAGGTTAGTGTCGGGTTGACGCATGGGAGGACTTGAAGTGGGAGTTGAGAACTAAGTTCCTACCAGAGAACACAGAGTTTATCGCAAGAAGGAAGTTAAGACAACTCCGCCATAGTACCACCATTTGAGACTATATGAAACAATTTTCTACACTAATGCTAGACATACAGGACATGTTCGAGAAGGACAAGTTGTTCAGCTTCCTCGATGGTTTAAAGCCATGGGCTCAATAGGAACTAAATTGAAGGAATGTTACCGATGTGGTCGGGGCAATTGCTGCTGCAGAAAGACTCACCGACTTTGTTTCCTCTGAAGACCTAGGGAGAAGGAAACAATCTTCAGGCAATCGCCCTCCAAAACATTCTTAAGGAAAGGAGCTCGAGGGCGAACAAAAGAAGAAGAGTTCCCACAAAGGGCCAAACCCGAAAGGCAAGGCCTCAAAACCTGGAGGATACTTCTTGTGCGGAGGACCGCACATGGTGAGGGAGTGCCCACAAAAACAAGCACTCAATGCTTTGATGGCTTCCATCCACTCCACCCCCGATCGGACAAGGGCAAAGCTGTAGCTCTTAGTTCGAGCAGTTCTGAATCCAGCAGCGATGAAAAAGAGTTGAAAGGACCTCGGATGGGAGCAATACATTTGTTGAATGCCTCTAAATTTGTCATATCTCTTTCAGCGAAAAGATAAGGATAAACCAGATTTGTAGTCAAGGAATCCCCAACAGTAGTAGTTACGTGTAGCAAATAATCCAGTGGTTTAGGTTGAATGCCCAAGTGACAAGCAAAATATTGTGAAACAAAAGACAAGTTGGAGCCAGGATCAAACAAAACTTTTGCATTTCTATTAGAAACATGTAGAATACCTTCAACCACTGATTTAGAAGCTCTGGAATCTTGTTCTGTGATAGCATATACTCTAGCATGGGCTGTCGGCTTAGGGAGTAGCGGCTCTTTCTTCTTGTTTAGTGGGCAGTCTCTGACTTTGTGATCTAACTTTCCATAGGCAAAACAGGCTCCAGTCACCCGAAAACACTCACTAGTTTCATGATTACGTCCACATTTTGTACACGATAGAGTTCTTTGCGATGGAGTTCCTTCCTCAAATCTAGGTACCTTTACCTTCTCGTTACTTCTTTCTGCTTCATTTCCTCTCTTACTTTTACCAACAAACTTATCCTTTCTATTCTTGTCCCTGATTTCTTGGATCTCCTCCAAGTCTTTTTCAAGTATGAAAGCTCTTTCTACTACTTCAGTGTATACTTGGAGTTTTAAAGCTGATATCCGGCTTCTTATTGTCGGCCTTAATCCTCTTTCAAATCTTCTTGCTTTCCTATATTCATCATCAATCATATGTGTGGCAAATCTAGAGAGCTCGGTGAATTTAGACTCATATTTGGCTACTGTCAAATTTCCCTGCATGAGATTCAGGAACTCCAATTCTTTCTACTCTCTAATACAATCCGGAAAATATTTATCATTGAACTTTTCTGTAAATACCATCCAAGTGATTGGCTCCTGTCGAGCTTCAGAAATCCTCTTCATGGTTCGCCACCAGTGCTCAGCCTCTCCTTCTAGCATGAAGGTAGTAAGAGAAACCTTCTTATCATCTAGGCAATTTAAAACATCAAATATTTTCTCCATCTGCATTATCCATTGTTTTGCTACTATTGGATCAGGCTCACCACTAAAACTGGGAGGACTAAGCTTCTTAAACTGTTCAATTCCCAACCCAGTCTGGTTTGAATTCCCAACTTCATCATTTCTTCCTTGTCGGACTTGTTGTTGCATTACTTGTGTCATCGACTCTAGAGTTTTCATAATTCCACTCAATTGATCAAAAGTAGATGCAACAGGAGAACTAGATGACCTCGTCATCCTTGCTTCCTAAAAATAACAAAAGAAAACTTTTGATCAGTCTCTAAATAGAAATCACCAAACCTCAAAATTTATTACACATCTAGCATATCAAAATTCTTAGAAATCCTCAAATCATGCTCTAATACCAACTCTGTCAACGCCCCACCCGAATTATCACATTCAGGAAGTGTGACCCTATCTAAAATCAATAATATTATAATTCATCATCAATTCAATCCAGGATCCAATCTAACAATTTGAGGATACTAAGAATCATTCAAAAATCAATATTCACAATTCATAAACATGTACGTTACATAAATCATAATCCACTTCACTTAGAGATTCACAAAATCCAAAGGCAACTCAACTAAACATCAACCACAACACAAATCCATAAACATAGAAGTATATACAATCACAAAAAGATAATTATTTACCATGAGTTCTTATCCTTATATAACTTAAACTTATCATTCCATACACATGAGCGGTCCTTTAAACTTTTACAACACATAAGTATCAACAGATCCTTAATATTACATCAGAAGTAAAGTTTACTATACAACAAAAACCATCATCCAACAAAATTAGCTCAAAAATCTGTTAAAGCTAGCCCTAGGATATTTACCAAAGAGTAATTTTGGCAACACAACAAAGACAATAAAACGGAAAGAATAAAAGAGACAAGAACAAACAAAACACCAGAACACCAGATATACGTGGTTCGGTTAATTAACTTTGACCTACATCCACGGAAGAAAGAGGAGCAAATTACTACTATAAAAGAGGGACACTTGCAAATGCCTTAGGAAGATGTTCCTAGGCCATAAAACACCTTCAGCTTACTAAACAAGAAATACTCAAACCGTAAGCAGATTTTCTTGTGGTGCCTCTTGTGCTGCCTGTGGTACCTCTTGTGGTGCTTGTGGTACATCTGACTTCAAAGCCTAGGCCCTTATTTATAGTTCCCAAACGAGACAACAAGTGTGATTTTCTCGATGTGGGACTATGGGACTTGCCAAACTAACAAATCTCCACCTTGGCATGTCCCAACAAAACTTGCTCCACTTTCTTCATAAAAGCCCCAACGGGCAATCACCAACAATGAACACCAACCAAGTCCAAGCACTGCTTGAACTTGTAAACCGGAAACAGGCTTCGTAAGCATATCAACTGGATTGTCCTTCGTATGAATTTTCTGAACAAGGACTTTCCCCTCAGCAATGGTATTCCATTTGCATCCAACAATTTTCTTATCCAAAGACGGCTTCACAAGACCCCAAGTTCTATTCCGATGGAGAGATTCTATTTCTTCATTCATCGCAATCAACCACTTAGCGAAATTATCACAAGAAACTGCATCTGAGTAGGAAGTAGGCTCACCAACTTCACTTGTCTCTTCTGCAACAGACAAAGCATATGCAACCAAATTTGCATATCTTTGTGGTGGTCGAATATCTCTCCGTGGTCTATCCTTGGCTATGAAATATTGCTCTTCCTCTAGATCATCTGTGTCAGTAGACTCGGGACCATCTACTGGCATTCTTTGAGTAGAAGAGTTCGATTGAAAAGAATCAGAACTACCAATCTCATGCTCCACCTGCTTCTGCGCACTATCATTTGTACAACTAGTAGAATCCTCTTTGGAAGATAACATAAACAATTCATCAAAAGTAATATCTCTACTGATTATAAATTTTGGGGATTTGGGATCAGAACACCATAATTTGTATCCTTTCACCCCAGAAGCATACCCAAGGAAAATGCACTTTTTAGCCCGAGGCTCTAATTTTCCTTCATTTACATGCATGTATGCTGGACACCCAAAAATTTTTAAATCAGAATAATCAGCAGGAGTACCTGACCAAACTTCCTCCGGAGTTTTAAAGTTAAGTGCTGCAGAAGGAGCTCGGTTGACAACGTAACAGGCCATATTAATCGCCTCTGCCCAAAAGCCTTTTGTCAACCCTACATTTGAGATCATACACCTTGTTCTCTCAAAGAGTGTTCTGTTCATACGTTCGGCCACACCGTTTTGCTGAGGCGTCATCCTAATAGTGCGATGCCGAACGATTCCTTCATTTTTGCAGAATTCTTCAAAGTCACCTTCACAAAATTCCATGCCATTATCTGTTCGAAGCCGCTTAATCTGTTTACCTGTTTGTTTCTCAAAATCAAGTGGCCCAGTACTCTGTCCGCAAAGTAGACCTCTTTTACTCAATATGCTCAAACCTTTCTCGCTCATATGATCCAAACGCATATGCCATAATTTGGTGATGTCAGAATCAGACAATGATGATGACGAAACTGCAACTGAACCTGTGATAGTAGTTCCCTGCAGAATTACTACTATAAAAGAGGGACACTTACAAATTCCTTAGGAAGATGTTCCTAGGCCATAAAACACCTTCAGCTTACTAAACAAGAAAAACTCAAGCCGTAAGCAGGTTTTCTTGTGGTGCCTCTTATGCTGCCTATGGTACCTCTTGTGGTGCTTGTGGTACATCTGACTTCAAAGCCTAGGCCCTTATTTATAGTTCCCAGACGAGACAACAAGTCTGATTTTCTCGATGTGGGACTATGGGACTTGCCAAACTAACAAAATCTTCTAGCCTTTCACTGCTTTAACCCAATTCTAGCTTTTCAATACGTGACAAGCTACCCTGAAAAATTTATATAGCAACGCGGTGAGCATAAAGAGCTCAGCAAGCGTCTAACATATCCATGGTGATAGGAGAAGTTCAAGCAGGCTTAGTATCAAATTACAAAAGTAGAAAGATACTGTTCATTTGAAGTCATCTCATTTGATATAAAATCACAAAGGTTTACCTCGTTCAAAAATAGGCATTAGACATAACAATAGGAGAAAGGAAATTGGAGCATTTTATTGGCAAAAGAAGCATTTAGGCATGTATCAAATGGCACATGAAGCATTTAGGCACATATCAAAGGCATAAGAGTGTTTGGGGGCATAATAATGACAAACGAAACACTTCAAAGTATAACAAGTGAACCGAATAATAAACACAAGCTGTATGTCCTTTTTGATGTAGCATGCATTCCATTTTTATCCAAAGCATAATATGAACTCATAAACAAAGCTTTGGATATCATATCAATAAATATAGAGGGCGCTGTGGGACCACATACATAATGTGATTCATCCATTTCTGGATGACCACCAAGCATAAGTCTCCCACGTCTGGGAGCTCCATCCACCCACGTCTGAGTGAAGTCAATGGGGCCGGCAGAGCAATCGCGGGCTCTAAGCATAACTCCCTTTACCATTTTTGGCAAAGGTTCACAATATCCCACAAGACACCAGAGTACAAAAGGGTAGTATGAACAATAACATTGACACATATCAGAAGCACATGCGGAACAACGAAGATATGCATGTGCCTTTATCAAACAAGGAAATGCAAACAAAGCATTATATAATAAATTTCAGTTATATAATAATTTTAGGATGAACAAAACAAGAACTTCAAAGGACTAATATAAACCTCAATTGAAGAATAATTTAGCAGAAATCATATTTCCAATAGGATGAAAATTGAATAGGCAAAACCCAACAAAGTTTTCAATTCTTATAGAATTTGAATGGTACATTTCCTGAATTGTTTGAGTGACCAAGCATGCTCCAAATCACTAAAAATAGATGTCATTGGAAAGCTGTATCAATCTATTTTCGGATGAACTTAGATTTATAATTTTTTGAGTTCTTAATAGGAAGTTACAACAAATAGAGTAAAGGAAGGTCAGAATTGATCATCTCTGTTTTACAGAATTGATAGAGTCAATTTAAACAGATGTTTCAGAAGGCAATGGTACTTCAAAATTACTATATTATATGTCAAAAGAAAGATATGTGAATCTAGTTTCAAAAGAACCAAGCTTTGTATAATTCAGAATTTTTTCTAGAGAGTTACGAGCAATTTAGTAACAGAAGGTCAGATATTTCAGAACCTATTTTACAGAATCTGTAGGGTTAATTGAAACAGAAGTCTTAGTAGGCATTTAAACTCCAAATCATTCAATCTTAGTGTTTAGTGCTAAAAGTTTAGTGCTAAAAGTTTAGTGCTAAATAAAAAATGTATGGAAGTCAGATTACCGAAAAAATTTCAGATTCATAGTTTTGTATCAAAAGAAAAGAACATTTTGGTACTAAGCTGAAATCTTTTGAATTATGAAGAATTAAAAGGAAAACAGAGATTAGGAATTCTGTAGGAAGAGGTTAGGACACTTGCTTTAGATGAGTTTGATTCCCAAATATAGGGAGTTGATGCAAAACCTCAAACAAAGTTTCCTCTTCTTCTTCTCCTTCTTCTTCTTCTTCTTCTTCTTCTCTTCTTCTTCTTCTCCTCAAACTAACGTTGGCTGAAAACTTTCTTTTTAATGGTGCCTTAAATTACTTAGGTTTGGTTCATGCTAAAATAATGAGGTGGCAAACATGCATGGGGGTTTAGGTGTCAACTTTAGAATAAATGCTAAGTGGCTCATCCTTGTTAATGACACACGTCCTCCATTTTATTTTATTTTATTTTTATTTACTCAATTCTAAATATTCTATAAATCATCTCAAACATTTAATATTTACTCTTAGGTCCT
Organism: Musa acuminata AAA Group; assembly: GCF_036884655.1. Classification (NCBI taxonomy): domain Eukaryota; kingdom Viridiplantae; phylum Streptophyta; class Magnoliopsida; order Zingiberales; family Musaceae; genus Musa; species Musa acuminata. Next base: position 30,835,200 of record NC_088335.1, on the reverse strand, counting down.
TGGCCATAAACTTTAATATAATATTATTTAATAAAAAAAATTATTAAATAATCCTCATATTTACATACAAGCATTTACTAATTTTTTTTTTTTTAAATGGGGGATGTGACACTCTCCCCTCCTTAAAAGAAAGTTTAGTCCTCTAAATTTGTCATATCTCTTTCAGCGAAAAGATAAGGATAAACCAGATTTGTAGTCAAGGAATCCCCAACAGTAGTAGTTACGTGTAGCAAATCATCCAGTGGTTTAGGTTGAATGCCCAAGTGACAAGCAAAATATTGTGAAACAAAAGACAAGTTGGAGCCAGGATCAAACAAAACTTTTGCATTTCTATTAGAAATATGTAGAATACCTTCAACCACTGATTTAGAGGCTCTGGAATCTTGTTCTGTGATAGCATATACTCTAGCATGGGCTGTCGGCTTAGGGAGTAGCGGCTCTTTCTTCTTGTTTAGTGGGTAGACTCTGACTTTATGATCTAACTTTCCACAGGCAAAACAGGCTCCAGTCACCCGAAAACACTCACTAGTTTCATGTTTATGTCCACATATTGTACACAATAGAGTTCTTTGCGATGGAGTTCCTTCCTCAAATCTAGGTACCTTTACCTTCTCGTTACTTCTTTCTGCTTCATTTCCTCTCTTACTTTTACCAACAAACTTATCCTTTCTATTCTTGTCCCTGATTTCTTGGATCTCCTCCAAGTCTTTTTCAAGTATGAAAGCTCTTTCTACTACTTCAGTGTATACTTGGAGTTTTAAAGCTGATATCCGGCTTCTTATTGTCGGCCTTAATCCTCTTTCAAATCTTCTTGCTTTCCTATATTCATCATCAATCATATGTGTGGCAATTCTAGAGAGCTCGGTGAATTTAGACTCATATTTGGCTACTGTCAAATTTCCCTGGATGAGATTCAGGAACTCCAATTCTTTCTGCTCTCTAATACAATCCGGAAAATATTTATCATTGAACTTTTCTGTAAATACCTTCCAAGTGATTGGCTCATGTCGAGCTTCAGAAATCCTCTTCATGGTTCGCCACCAGTGCTCAGCCTCTCCTTCTAGCATGAAGGTAGCAAGAGAAACCTTTTTATCATCTGGGCAATTTAAAACATCTAATATTTTCTCCATCTGCATCATCCATTGTTCTGCTACCATTATATCAGGCTCACCACTAAAACTGGGAGGACTAAGCTTCTTAAAATGTTCAATTCCCAACCCAGTCTGGTTTGAATTCCCAACTTCATCATTTTTTCCTTGTCGGACTTGTTGTTGCATTACTTGTGTCATCGACTCTAGAGTTTTCATAATTCCACTCAATTGATCAGAAGTACATGCAACAGGAGAACCAAATGACCTCGTCATCCTTGCTTCCTAAAAATAACAAAAGAAAACTTTTGATCAGTCTGTAAATAGAAATAACTAAACCTCAAAATTTATTGCACATCTAGCATATCAAAATTCTTAGAAATCCTCAAATCATGCTCTAATACCAACTCTGTCAACGCCCCACCCAAATTATCACATTCAGGAAGTGTGATCCTATCTAAAATCAATAATATTATAATTCATCATCAATTCAATCCAGGATCCAATCTAACAATTTGAGGATACTAAGAATCATTCAAAAATCAATATTCACAATTCATAAATATGTACGTTACATAAATCATAATCCACTTCACTTAGAGATTCACAAAATCCAAAGGCAACTCAACTAAACATCAACCACAACACAAATCCATAAACATAGAAGTATATACAATCACAAAAAGATAATTATTTACCATGAGTTCTTATCCTTATACAACTTAAACTTATCATTCCATACACATGAGCGGTCCTTTAAACTTTTACAACACATAAGTATCAACAGATCCTTAATATTATATTAGAAGTAAAGTTTACTATACAACAAAAACCATCATCCAACAAAATTAGCTCAAAAATCTTCTAGCCTTTCACTGCTTTAACCCAATTATAGCTTTTCAGTGCGTGACAAGCTACCTTGAAAATTTATATAGCAACGGGGTGAGCATAAAGAGCTCAGCAAGCGTCTAACATATCCATGGCGATAGGAGAAGTTCAAGCAGGCTTAGTATCAAGTTACAAAAGTAGAAATACAAGTGTTCATTTGAAGTCATCTCATTTGATATAAAATCACAAAGGTTTACCTCGTTCAAAAATAGGCATTAGACATAACAATAGGAGAAAGGAAATTGGAGCATTTCATTGGCAAAAGAAGCATTTAGGCATGTATCAAATGGCACATGAAGCATTTAGGCACATATTAAAGGCATAAGAGTGTTTGGGGGCATAATAATGACAAACGAAATACTTCAAAGTATAACAAGTGAACCGAATAATAAACACAAGCTGTATGTCATTTTTGATGTAGCATGCATTCCATTTTTATCCAAAGCATAATATGAACTCATAAACAAAGCTTTGGATATCATATCAATAAACATAGAGGGCGCTGTGGGACCACATACATAATGTGATTCATCCATTTCTGGATGACCACCAAGCATAAGTCTCCCACGTTTGGGAGCTCCATCCACCGACGTCTGAGTGAAGTCAAAGGGGCCGGCAAAGCAATCGCGGGCTCTGAGCATAACTCCCTTTACCATTTCTAGCAAAGGTTCACAATATCCCATAATACACCAGAGTACAAAAAGATAGTTTGAACAATAACATTGACACATATCAGAAGCACATGCGGAACAACGAAGATATGCATGTGCCTTTATCAAACAAGGAAATTCAAACAAAGCATTACATAATAAATTTCAGTTATACAATAATTTCAGGATGAACAATACAAGAATTTCAAAGGACTAATATAAAGCTTAATTGAAGAAGAATTTAGCAGAAATCATATTTCCAATAGGATGAAAATTGAATAGGCAAAACCCAACAAAGTTTTCAATTCTGATAGAATTTGAATGGTACATTTCCTGAATTGTTTGAGTGACTAAGAATGCTTGAAATCACTAAAAATAGATATCATTGGAAATCTGTATCAATCTATTTTCGAATGAAATCAGATTTATAATTTTTTGAGTTTTTAACAGGAAGTTACAACAAATAGAGTAAAGGAAGGTCAGAATTGATCATATCTGTTTTGTAGAATTGATAGAGTCAATTTAAATAGATATTTCATAAGGAAAACATAATTAAAAATTACTAAATTATATGTCAAAGGAAAGATATGTGAATCTAGTTTCAAAAGAATCAAGCTTTGTATAATTCAGAATTTTCTCTAGAGAGTCACGAGCAATTTAGTAACAGAAGGTCAGATATTTCTGTCCCTATTTTGCAGAATCTGTAGGGTTAATTGAAACAGAAGTCTTAGTAGGCATTTAAACTCCAAATCATTCAAACTTAGTGTCAAAATAAAGATATTTGAGTCTACTTTCTAGTAGATTAGGTTTTTCCTAAATCAGAGTTTATTGCTAAAAGTTAGATCCAAAAAAACGTATAGAAGTCAGATTACCGAAAAAATTTTAAATTCATGGCTTTGTATCAAAAGGAAAGAACGGTTTGGTACTAATCCGAAATCTTTTGAATTATGAAGAATTAAAAGGAAAACAGAGATTAGGAATTCTGTAGGAAGAGGTTAGGACACTTACCTTAGATGAGTTTGATTCCCAAATATAGGGAGTTGATGCAAAACCTCAAACAAAGTTTCATATTCTTCTTCTCCTTCTTCTTCTTCTTCTTCTTCTTATTCTCTTCTTCTTCTTCTCCTCAAACTAACGTTGGCTGAAAACTTTCTTTTTAATGGTGCCTTAAATTACTTATGTTTGGCTCATGCTAAAATAGTGAGGTGGCAAGCATGCATGGGAGTTTAGGTGTCAACTTTAGAATAAATGCTAAGTGGCTCATCCTTGTTAATGACACATGTCCTCCATTTTATTTTATTTTATTTTTATTTACTCAATTCTGAATATTCTGTAAATCATCTCAAACATTTAATATTTACTCTTAGGTCCTTAGCCATAAACTTTAATATAATTTTATTTAATAAAAAAATTTATTAAATAATCCTCATATTTACAAACAAGCATTTACTAATTTTTTTTTTTTTAAATGGGGGATGTTACACTCTCCCCTCCTTAAAATAAAATTTAGTCCTCTAAATTTGTCATATCGCTTTCAGCGAAAAGATAAGGATAAACCAGATTTGTAGTCAAGGAATCACCAATAGCAGTAGTTACATGTAGCAAATAATCCAGTGGTTTAGGTTGAATGCCCAAGTGACAAGCAAAATATTGTGAAACAAAAGACAAGTTGGAGCCAGGATCAAACAAAACTTTTGCATTTCTATTAGAAACATGTAGAATACCTTCAACCACTGATTTAGAGGCTTTGGAATCTTGTTATGTGATAGCATATACTCTAGCATGGGCTGTCGGCTTAGGGAGTAGCGGCTCTTTTTTCTAGTTAAGTGGGTAGTCTCTGACTTTATGATCTAACTTTCCACAGGCAAAACAGTCTCCAGTCACCCGAAAAAACTCACTAGTTTCATGATTACGTCCACATTTCGTACACGATAGAGTTCTTTGCGATGGAGTTCCTTCCTCAAATCTAGGTACCTTTACCTTCTCGTTACTTCTTTCTGCTTCATTTCCTCTCTTACTTTTACCAACAAACTTAGCCTTTCTATTTTTGTCCCTGATTTTTTGGATCTCCTCCAAGTCTTTTTCAAGTATGAAAGCTCTTTCTACTACTTCAGTGTATACTTGGAGTTTTAAAGCTGATATCCGGCTTCTTATTGCCGGCCTTAATCCTCTTTCAAATCTTCTTGCTTTCCTATATTCATCATCAATCATATGTGTGGAAAATCTAGAGAGCTCGGTGAATTTAGTTTCATATTTGGCTACTGTCAAATTTCCCTGAATGAGATTCAGGAACTCCAATTCTTTCTGCTCTCTGATACAATCCGGAAAATATTTATCATTGAACTTTTCTGTAAATACCTTCCAAGTGATTGGCTCGTGTCGAGCTTCAGAAATCCTCTTCATGGTTCGCCACCAGTGCTCAGCCTCTCCTTCTAGCATGAAGGTAGCAAGAGAAACCTTTTTATCATCTGGGCAATTTAAAACATCAAATATTTTCTCCATCTGCATCATCCATTGTTCTGCTACCATTGTATCAGGCTCACCACTAAAACTGGGAGGACTAAGCTTCTTAAACTGTTCAATTCCCAACCCAGTCTGGTTTGAATTCCCAACTTCATCATTTCTTCCTTGTCGGACTTGTTGTTGCATTACTTGTGTCATCGACTCTAGAGTTTTCATAATTCCACTCAATTGATCAGAAGTACATGCAACAGGAGAACCAAATGACCTCGTCATCCTTGCTTCCTAAAAATAACAAAAGAAAACTTTTGATCAGTCTGAAAATAGAAATCACTAAACCTCAAAATTTATTACACATCTAGCATATCAAAATTCTTAGAAATTCTCAAATCATGCTCTAATACCAACTCTGTCAACGCCCCACCCGAATTATCACATTCAGGAAGTGTGGTCCTATCTAAAATCAATAATATTATAATTCATCATCAATTCAATCTAGGATCCAATCTAACAATTTGAGGATACTAAGAATCATTCAAAAATCAATATTCGCAATTCATAAACATGTACGTTACATAAATCATAATCCACTTCACTTAGAGATTCACAAAATCCAAAGACAACTCAACTAAACATCAACCACAACACAAATCCATAAACATAGAAGTATATACAATCACAAAAAGATAATTATTTACCATGAGTTCTTATCCTTATACAACTTAAACGTATCATTCCATACACATGAGCGGTCCTTTACACTTTTACAACACATAAGTATCAACAGATCCTTAATTTTACATCAGAAGTAAAGTTTACTATACAACAAAAACCATCATCCAACAAAATTAGCTCAAAAATCTTCTAGCCTTTCACTGTTTTAACCCAATTCTAGCTTTTCAGTGCATGACAAGCTACCCTGAAAAATATATATAGCAACGGGGTGAGCATAAAGAGCTCAGCAAGCGTCTAACATATCCATGGCGATAGGAGAAGTTCAAGCAGGCTTATTATCAAGTTACAAAAGTAGAAATATAAGTGTTCATTTGAAGTCATCTCATTTGATATAAAATCACAAAGGTTTACCTCGTTCAAAAATAGGCATTAGACATAACAATATGAGAAAGGAAATTGGAGCATTTCATTGGCAAAAGAAGCATTTAGGCATGTATCAAATGGCACATGAAGCATTTAGGCACATATCAAAGGCATAAGAGTGTTTGGGGGCATAATAATGACAAACGAAACACTTCAAAGTATAACAAGTGAACCGAATAATAAACACAAGCTGTATGTCATTTATGATGTAGCATGCATTCCATTTTTATCCAAAGCATAATATGAACTCATAAACAAAGCTTTGGATATCATATCAATAAACATAGAGGGCGCTGTGGGACCACATACATAATGTGATTCATCCATTTCTGGATGACCACCAAGCATAAGTTTCCCACGTCTGGGAGCTCTATCCACCCACGTCTGAGTGAAGTCAATGGGGCCGGCAGAGCAATCGCGGGCTCTAAGCATAACTCCCTTTACCATTTCTGGCAAAGGTTCACAATATTCCACAAGACACCAGAGTACAAAAGGGTAGTATGAACAATAACATTGACACATATCAGAAGCACATGCGGAACAACGAAGATATGCATGTGCCTTTATTAAACAAGGAAATGCAAACAAAGCATTACATATTAAATTTGAGTTATACAACAATTTCAGGATGAACAATACAAGAACTTCAAAGGACTAATATAAAGCTCAATTGAAGAAGAATTTAGCGGAAATCATATTTCCAATAGGATGAAAATTGAATAGGCAAAACCCAACAAAGTTTTCAATTCTGATAGAATTTTAATGGTACATTTCCTGAATTTTTTGAGTGACCAAGCATGCTCGAAATCACTAAAAATAGATGTCATTGGAAAGCTTATCAATCTATTTTCGGATGAACTCAGATTTATAATTTTTTGAGTTCTTAACAGGAAGTTATAACAAATAGAGTAAAGGAAGGTCAGAATCGATCATCTTTGTTTTGCAGAATTGATAGAGTCAATTTAAACAGATATTTCAGAAGGAAATCGTACTTCAAAATTACTAAATTATATGTCAAAAAAAAGATATGTGAATCTAGTTTCAAAAGAACCAAGCTTTGTATAATTCACAATTTTCTCTAGAGAGTTACGAGTAATTTAGTAACAGAAGGTCAGATATTTCAGTTCGTATTTTGCAGAATCTGTAGGGTTAATTGAAACAGAAGTCTTAGTAGGCATTTAAACTCCAAATCATTCAATATTAGTGTCAAAATAAAGATATTTTAGTCTACTTTCAAATGGATTATGTTTTGCCTAAATCAGCATTGAGTGCTAAAAGTTAGATCCAAAACAATTTATAGAAGTCAGATTACCGAAAAAATTTCAGATTTATGGCTTCGTATCAAAAGGAAAGAACGGTTTGGTACTAAGCCGAAATCTTTTGAATTATGAAGAATTAAAAGGAAAATAGAGATTAGGAATTCTGTAGGAAGAGGTTAGGACACTTGCCTTAGATGAGTTTGATTCCCAAATATAGGGAGTTGATGCAAAACCTCAAACAAAGTTTCCTCTTCTTCTTCTCCTTCTTCTTCTTCTTCTTCTTCTTCTTCTTCTTCTTCTTCTCCTCAAACTAACGTTGGCTGAAAACTTTCTTTTTAATGGTGCCTTAAATTACTTAGGTTTGACTCATGCTAAAACAGTGAGGTGGCAAGCATGCATGGGGGTTTAAGTGTCAACTTTATAATAAATGCTAAGTGGCTCATCCTTGTTAATGACACATGTCCTCCATTTTATTTTATTTTATTTTTATTTACTCAATTCTAAATATTCTATAAATCATCTCAAACATTTAATATTTACTCTTAGGTCCTTAGCGATAAACTTTAATATAATATTATTTAATAAAAAAAATTATTAAATAATCCTCATATTTACAAACAAGCATTTACTAATTTTTTTTTTTTTAATGGGGGATGTTACAGCTACCCACAACTTCATAGCCGATCGAGAAGCACAATGACTTGGGTTGATCTTGGAGAAGAGCCCAAGCCAAATGAAGGCGGTGAATTCGGAGGCCAAGCGAATCTCCGGGTTGGCGAAGGGAGTTCCCATCAAAATCGGGACATGGAGCGGGAACACCAACATGATGGCAATGCCACTAGATGACTTCTAAGTGATTCTTGGAATGGAGTTTATGTACGCGGCGAAGTTGGTGCCAATGGCGTTCTTGAACTCCCTGTGTATGATGGGAGGTGATGACCCCTACGTGGTTCCTATCTCTCGGAGAGGAACTAAGGAGCCCTAACACATATCGGCATTACAACTGAAGAAAGGGGTGCGAAAAGGTGAATTAACATTCATGGCCACTATGAAGCTAGAGCCACTCGACGAGAAGGGCATTCAAGAACCTGCTGTGGTGGCAAACATCTTGAAAGTGTTTAATGACATTATGCCACCCGAGTTGCTGAAGACTCTTCCACCATGCAGAGGCGTGGATCACAACATCGAGCTGGAGCCAGGAGTGAAACCTCCAGCGAGAACACCTTACTGCATGTCCCCGCCAGAGTTAGTAGAACTCAGAAAGAAGTTAGGTGAACTGCTAAGCGGTGGTCTCATCCACAGCTCTAAAACACCTTTTGGAACTCCAGTTCTCTTCCAGAAGAAACAAGATGAGAGCCTCTGATTATGCGTTGATTACCGAGCCTTTAACAAAGTGACAATGAAGAACAAGTATCCCATCTCGCTCATCGTGGACTTGTTCGACCAATTGGGCAAAGCTAAGTATTTCTTAAAATTCGACCTTCGGTCGAGGTATTGGCAGGTGCACATTGCTGAAGGCGACAAAACGAAGACTACATGCGTGACCAGGTATAGAGCTTTTGAGTTCTTGGTGATGCCTTTTGGCTTAACCAATGCTCCGGCCATGTTCTGCACTCTCATAAACCAACTATTCAAGGAGTACTTGGACAAGTTCATGGTTGTCTACTTAGACGATATCGTCGTATATAGCCAAACGCTCGAGGAGCATGTTCAGCACCTTCGGACAATTTTTAAGGTTCTCAAGGAGAACACTTTGTTTGTAAGAAGGGAGAAATGCTACTTCACCCAAACGAAGATCTTATTCTTGGGGCATCGAATCGGTGATGGTTCCATTCGCATGGACAAATCAAAAGTGCAAGTGGTTGCGGAATGACGAACTCCAAAGAAGATGCCAGAGTTGAGATCCTTCCTTGGTTTCATCAACTACTATCGACGCTTCATAGCTGGGTATTCAAAGCGTGCAACTCCACTGACGGAGTTACTGAAGAAGGAGCAGCCTTGGAAGTGGTCGGACAAATGTGAAAGAGCATTCCAAGATCTGAAAGCTGCTGTTATGGAAGAACAAGTGCTCAAATTGCCAGACTATGGGGAGCCTTTTGAAGTCCATACAGATGCTTCAGACTTTGCTATTAGGGGAGTACTCATGCAGGGAGGTCATCCGGTAGCCTACGAGAGCCACAAGCTCAACGAGACCGAGCGGCGGTATCCAGTGCATGAGAAGGAGATGATAGAGGTGATCCAATATGTACGAGTTTGGCGACACTACCTTCTCGGATCACGATTTATGCTGAGGACAGACAACATCACCCTGAGCTATTTCCAAACACAGAAGAAACTTTCCCCAAACCAAGCACAATGGTAGGACTTCTTGGCTGAATTTGATATGGCAATGGGGTATAAGCCTGGGAAGGCAAATGTCATGGTCGATGCATTGAGTCGGAAAGTGGAGTGCGTGAATGTCGCACAATTAGAAGGCGGAGGCCAAGTAAGTCAATTGCACTCCAACTTCCTTTCCAGGATCAGGGATGGACTGTATAGTGACCCCCATGTAGTTATCCTGATGCAGCTCATCAAAATTGGTAAGGCACGATGATTTTGGGTCTAGGAGGGACTCGTTTACAAAAAAGGGAATATAGTTTATGTTCCCCGAGTGGACAATTTGAGGCGTGAACTCTTAAGAGAGTGTCACGATTCCCTTTGGGCTGGACACCCAAGCATTCACAGAACGTTGGCTCTCGTGGAGAGGGCCTTCTACTGGCCGAAGATGGGGACTGATGTGGAGGAATATGTTCGAACATGCTTTACTTGCCAATAAGACAAGGTGGAGTAGCGGAAGCCAGTGGGACTTTTGGAGTCATTGCTTGCACCAGAAAGGCCGTGGGAGAGCATTTCCTTGGACTTCATATCAAGCTTGCCACTTGTAGGGAGACTCAGATCGATACTCGTGGTGGTCGATCAGTTTTCAAAGTATGCAACTGTTAGAACCCTTGTAGATTCTAAACTTGGGGTTGATCTCTTTAGGGGATCGGCCTCCTTGGAACTCTATAGGAGTTCCTCCCTCCAAGTTGCTGCTCAAAGGCTGCAGAAATGATTCATCTATTGCTTATCAAAAGAGAAGGAATACATGGCTATTTATAGGGCTTCTAAACCCTAACTCCTAATAGGACTCCTACTTAAGACTCTTACTTCTAACCAACTCCTAATATGACTCATACTTAAGACTCCTATTCCCTTACAACTCCTAATTCTTCTCTAAGAAAAAACCTCCTAACAGAATGTCCCTTTCAATTAGGACTCTCCTAGTTAGTCCTAACAGAGTGTCCCTCTCAATTAGGACTCTCCTAGCTAGAGTCCTATCAGAATGTCCCTCTCAATTAGGACTCCCCTAGCTAGAGTCCTAATAGAATGTCCCTCTCAATTAGGACTCTCCTAGCTAGAGTCCTAACATACCCGCCCCCTTCAAATCCGCCTTGTCCTCAAGGCTGAGATTCCATGAACTCAGGGAACCGGGTCTTCAGCTCCTCATATGGTTCCCATGTGGCGTCTTCAAGTGGTAGATTATTCCAATGCACTAGTACTTCAGTAGAGGGATGTCGGCGACGCATCATGATCCTGCGATCGAGGATGGCCTATGGTTGGGCTTGAATAACTCCATCCTCAGTTGTGTTGGGTAGTTGGATCTGGGGTGACTCGTGTTCTCCCAACTTGGGCTTTAGGCATGATACGTGGAAGACAGGGTGAATTTTGGCATCTTCAGGTAATTTAAGTCTGTATGCCACGGCTCCAATACGCTCTGTGATCTGATAGGGCCCATAAAAACGTGGGGATAGCTTCATGGAGGCTCGAGTGTTGATAGAGAATTGCTTGTATGGTTGTAGGCGAAGATAAACCCAATCTCCCACTGAAAATTCTCTTTTACTTCGTCGTGTGTCGGCTTGCTACTTCATTCTGGCTTGAGCGGTAGAGAGATTATCTTTTAACAGTTGTAAGAGTTTGTCCCTATCAATCAATTCTTGGTCAACCTGATCTACCTTGGCCGAGCCAATTACATACTTTGGAATCACAGGTGCTGGTCGACCATACAATGCTTCATAAGGGGCACATTTTGTAGATGAATGATATGTAGTATTATACCACCATTCGGCCCAGGGAAGCCATTTTGCCCACTCTTTTGGTCGGTCGCTAGCTAAACACCGGAGGTACGTCTCTAAGCACCTATTTACCACCTCTGTTTGGCCGTCAGTTTGTGGATGATATGCTGTGCTCATCTTGAGTTTGGTGCCTTGTAACTGAAATAACTCGGTCCAAAATTTACTAGTGAAGATCTTGTCACGATCACTTATGATGGACCTTGGCATCCCATGCAGTTTAACAATATTTTCTATGAAAATCTGAGCAATACTAGCAGCAGTGTAGGGATTTCTCACAGCACAAAAATGAGCATATTTCGTAAGTCGATCAACCACCACGAGAATCGTGCTTTTACCTTTGGAAGATGGCAGCCCTTCAATGAAGTCCATGGAGATGTCAGTCCACACTGAGTCTGGTATGGGTAGTGGTTGTAGCTTCCCTGGATTTGCCACAGTTTCACCCTTGTGCTGTTGACATACATCACATTGTGCCACATATTCAGCAATAATTTTTTTCATCCCTCTCCAATAAAAATTTTGCTTCACTCTTTTGTAGGTTCTTAGGAATCCAGAGTGCCCTGCTGAAGGTATAGAGTGCATTTCATGCAAGATGATTGCGATGCAAGGGGAGTCAGGTATAAGCACAATGCGACCTTTGTAGCGTAAATCCCTCGAATCCCAAGTGTAGTGGGCTATTGCACTTGGATCCTCCTCCAATTTTTTTATGATCTTGCTGATCTTTGGATCCTTTTTCCATTCTTCCCTAATGTCCTCGAGGAGACCGGTGGTAGGAAGGGAGATGGCTGAAACCTTAGCTTGTTCAGGTAACCGTGAGAGTGCATCTGCAACAACGTTTTCTTTCCCCTTTTTGTAAATAATTTCATAATCAAATCCAAGAAGTTTGGTTACCCATTTTTGCTGCTCAGGGGATGATATCTTTTGCTCCAAAAAGTACTTGAGGCTTTTATGGTCAGTTTTAATTTAAAATCGCTGGCCGATCAGGTAGGGTCTCCACCTCGTTACTGCGTGTACAATGGCAAGCATCTCCTTATCATATACTGACATATTTTGATGGGAGGGAGATAATGCCTTGCTAGTGTATGCGAGTGGTCAACCATTTTGCATGAGAATGGCTCCAATTCCGACTCCAGATGCGTCGGCCTCAATGATGAAGGGTTTATTGAAATCTGGTAGCGTAAGCACCAGCGTTGTTGTCATGGCTGCTTTAAGTTTGTCGAAGGCAGCAGAGGCTTTGTCTGACCATTGGAAAGCATCTTTTTTCAGTAAAGAAGTGAGTGGTGCACTGATCTTCCCATAGTCCTTAACAAATTTTCAGTAGTAGCCTGTTAGTCCAAGGAACCCCCGCAGTAATTTCACGTTTGTAGGTTTCGGCCAGCCTTGCATTGCCTCAATTTTTGTTGGGTCTACCGTCACTCCTTCTTCTGATATTATATGCCCAAGGTACTCTACTTTTTGCTGGAGAAAGCTGCACTTTGGTTGCTTAACAAAAAGAGTATTCTCCCGAAGGATTGTCAAAACAATCCGTAAATGCTGAAAGTGAGTCTCAAGAGAAGGGCTGTAAACGAGAATATCATCGAAAAATACTAGCACAAATTTACGAAGAAAGCTCTGAAATATATCATTCATGAGACTTTGAAAGGTTGAAGGAGCATTAGTGAGTCCAAAAGGCATTACCAAGAATTCATAATGGCCATTATGTGTGCGAAATGTAGTTTTTGGAATGTCATCGTTACATACCCGAATTTGGTGGTAACCGGATCGGAGGTCCAACTTCATGAAGACTCGAGCTCCTTTCAATTCATCAAGAAGTTCATCCACCACTGGTATTGGGTATTTGTCCTTGACGGTGATGCCATTTAAAGCTCGGTAGTCGATGCACATCCACCAAGTTCCGTCCTTCTTGCGTACAAGTAGCACCGGTGAGGAATAGGGGCTGCAACTTGGTCGAATCACCCCTGTTTCAAGCATCTTCTTTACGATCCTTTCAATTTCATCTTTTTGGAGGTGAGGATATCGGTATGGTCGAGTGTTCGCTGGTGGCTTGCCCGGAAGGATTGGAATTCGATGGTCATGTTGCCGAGAAGGAGGAAGACCGCGCGGTTCAGCAAATATGTCGGCAAATTCAGTAAGCAATTGGGCAAGATTTTGATCTTCAAATTCTATTTTCTTCCCCTCTGGTTGCTGCTGTAGGTGCATCAAAAAGGCACCATTTACCTTGTGTAAAACTTTCTCCATTCGTTGGGTCGAAACAGTGGTAACGTTGCTTCCGCGCTTCCCGCGTAGGATGATCTGTTTGCCCTTACAGTAGAATTTCATAATTAATTTAGAAAAGTTCCAAGAGACATCACCTAGTGTAGTCAGCCATTCTATACCAAGCACTGCCTCATAGTCATCGATTGGTAGGAGGAAGAAATCGGTGATAATTTCTTGGTCTTGCAGTAATAGTTTCACCTGCGGGCATCTTTGGTCGCACTTTAGGATTCTACCGTCGGCAACCTTTACATCAAACTTGCTGCAACCTTCAATATGCAGTGTCATTCGAGCAGCAACCTTACTATTCAGGAAGTTATTAGTGCTACCCGTGTCGATGAGAATAGTGATCGGCTGTTGTTTGAGAAGGCCTCCAACTTTCATCGTTTGCGGATTTGAATAGCCGGCTAGTGCGTGTACCGTAATGTCGGTCGGCTGTGGCTCTTCTTTCATATCTTCTTCTTCATGTTCAAGGCTCTCTTCTAGATGTTCAATGACCTCTTCTTCTACTGGTTCAATCATAAGAAGTCTACCTTTTTTACAGCGATGCTCGCGGCTCCATGGCTCGTCGCAATGCCAACATAACCCCTTCGCAGATCGCTCCCGAAGTTCTTCTCTTGTTAACCTTTTCGGTGCAGGGACTCGGTTAATAGTAGGGGGGGCTGAGGGCTTTAGTATTGTAGGTCGTGGTGTGATCCTTGTCCTCTGGGCTTCATGGTTCAATCACTCCTCTTGAAGTCATGCGAAAGAGATGGCTGCCATAAGCGTGTATGGTTGTCGCGCCTTAACTTCTCCCCGGATCTCCGGCTTTAAGCCCTCAATAAAAGTCCCCAATAACTGTTTTTCAGACCAATCATGAGTTCGATTAGATAACCTTTCAAACCTGGTTTGGTACTCCTGAATGGTGGAGGTTTGTCGGATCTTTGCTAGTTGTCCGTCAATGTTCTCGTAATAAGTTGGTCCGAAGCGGATCAGTAGTCCTTCTTTGAATTGTCGCCATGAAAGGGCTCCATAAGTGTGTTCAAACCAGTCAAACCATTTTATGGCATCTCCTTCAAGATGTATAGCTGCAATTTCCACCATGGATGCATCCGTAGTTTTATGGTACCAAAAATATCGCTCAGCGCGCGAGATCCAACCAATTGGGTCTCCTTCTTCCCATCTAGGGAAGTCCACTCTCATGCGCGAATAGTTGGGGTCGGTAATAGAGCCTCCCCTCTCTTGGAAGTCATCTCTTTGGGCATGATGTGATTGGTTAGAGCTCTCTCCTTGATGTGATTTTTTCGGGCTTGGTGGTCGGCCCAAACTGAATTCGGTAAGGAGAGTCCGAATCTTATCCTCCATTCGTGCCTCAAAGGCTTCAAATTTCGCATTGATTGCCTCCTCAGATGCCATAGTATATGACTCCAAATCTGTGATGTTAAGATCTCTCTTTTGTTGACGAGTTAAAGGCATGTATAGGTTTGATAGAAATCAGTGAAATTTTGCTATTGCAATTCACGGGGAGATCAAAGGTTGATCTACGGTGGTGGAGATGATGGTGGAATTCGGAGACGATCTTTTAAGCAATTGTGGAAATTACTTTGGATGGTTGTGGAGGGTTGATGGATGGTAATGGAAGGGCAGCGAGATGCCAAGAACGCTGCTCTGATTCCAGGTGTTAGAACCCTTGCAGATTCTAAACTTGGGGTTGATCTCTTTAGGGGATCGGCCTCCTTGGAACTCTATAGGGGTTCATCCCTCCAAGTTGCTGCTCAAAGGCTGCAGAAATGATTCATCTATTGCTTATCAAAAGAGAAGGAATACATGGCTATTTATAGGGCTTCTAAACCCTAACTCCTAATAGGACTCCTACTTAAGACTCTTATTTCTAACCAACTCCTAATATGACTCATACTCAAGACTCCTATTCCCTTACAACTCCTAATTCTTCTCTAAGAAAAAACCTCCTAACAGAATGTCCCTTTTAATTAGGACTCTCCTAGTTAGTCCTAACAGAGTGTCCCTCTCAATTAGGACTCTCCTAGCTAGAGTCCTAACAGAATGTCCCTCTCAATTAGGACTCCCCTAGCTAGAGTCATAATAGAATGTCCCTCTCAATTAGGACTCTCCTAGCTAGAGTCCTAACAGCAACTTTCATTGTTGCTCCCCTACATTATTAAGCAGAAGAGGCGGCCAAGCTGATGATGAAGGATGTGGTGAAGTATTGGGGAGTCCCACACAATATCATTTGTGATCGAGATGCTCGGTTCCTGAGACTATTCTGGACCGAGCTATTCAAATTGTTGGGGTCAAAGTTATACTTCTCCACAAGCCTCCACCCGTAGACGGATGGCCAGACTAAAAGGATAAACTCGCTCCTGGAACAATATCTTCGGCACTACGTGAGTGCCAACCAACGAGATTAGGTGAAGCTGTTGGACATTGCCCAATTCTCCTACAACTTGCAGCGGAGCTTTGCATCCAATAAGAGCCCGTTCGAGATCATTACAGGACAACAACCGTCGACTCCGCACACCATGGCAATTGGGTATACTAAGAGTAGTCCGTCAGCCTACCACTTCGTAAAGGAGTGGCACCGAAATGCAGATATTACGCGGGCTTACTTGGAGAAGGCAGCAAAAAGGATGAAGAAGTGGGCAAACTTGGGAAGGCGACCGCAAGAGTTCAAAGTTGGCGATTTGGTGTTGGTAAAGCTCCAACTAGCACCACTCCAATTCTTTAGGAACAAAGTTCACAAAGGATTGGTGCGCAAGTATGAAGGGCCCTTCCCAATTATCAGCAGGGTAGGCAACGTCTCTTACAAGTTACAACTGCTGGCGTGGTTCAAAATTCACAACGTTCTTCACACTAGCAACCTAAAAGCCTACCACTCGGATTCGCAAGATGCTTCCCGAAGTATTTCAACTCGGCTACCTCCCATCATAGCCTCCTACCGGAAGCGAGTTGAAACCATCCTGGCGGACCGCAAGATAAAGCTACCCAATGGATCTGAGCAGACCGAATACTTGGTGAAGTGGCGAAAGCTTCCCCAAACTAAAGCCAGTTGGGAGCCTGAAGATGCCCTATGACATGAAGAAGCAATCATCAACAACTACAAACAAGCGTCGACAAGGGCGTCAATAGTTTAAGTGGGGGAGAATGTCACGAACGGTCGTCGTGCACCCGCAACAACTCCGTTCAACGAATCGTTCGTCGCTCTCATCTACATGTACAACTACTTAGCAACCTATTTTTCCTTGGTTTTTAGTCATTTTGCTTGTAAAAATATAAGTTTGAACAAGCTGCAGCGTTACAAAGCGACCGCTCATCGAACCAAGCAAAACAGCCCCAAAACAGCCCAAAACAGCTCCGTTTTCGTGTGCCGTGGGCTAATTTCTGGAATCCGCCTCCGCTCACCAAAACGTCAGCCATCTCAGCCCCTGGGAACCCCCTGGGTGGCAAAGGATTGGATGGGGCTTCGGTATAGTACCGGGCGTTGAACACTCCTTCGCAAGTTCGCACGTTACCTTGACGGGGACTTGTTGTCGCGCCCGAGACTCGATGAGCAGCTGTTTGTGGGCTTGCAGCTATTTGTTCAACCTTCTAAAGCCCTTGTTTTCCCCCTCTCCCTCTTTTCTTTTGTGCATGCAAGGTGCTCGCTGATTTGCTTGTAAAGCTTCCCCTTTTCACGAGACTTCGTGACTTGTCCGTCGCTCGTTCTTTCGAACTAATCAACTTTCTCTTTTACAGATCCTTCGAGACCTGCGAGAGGTTACAAGTGGGCTGATCTTTGTGGATTCAAATCGCAAGGGCAAAGTGTGACTTAGGCAACGCAAGCTAAGTTCGCGTCTTTGCCGCAAGGGTGCTCCGCGACTTAGGCAACGCAAGCTAAGTTCGCATTTCGGCCTCAAGGGTACCTCATACCTTAGGCAATTCCAACTAAAGTCATGATAGTTTGTCGGAAGTTCTGCCAGAATTGACCGAGAAGTCTAGGAGCTTGCCAAAGAAGCTCGTCGGAACTCGCCAAGAAGATTATCATGAAGTCTAGGAGCTTACCGAGAGTCCGCTAGAACATTACTAAGAGATCATCAGAAGTTCGTTAGAAGATCATCGGAAGCTCACCGGAAGAAACGTAGACTTACAGACTTATTTAGCTTAGTGAATTTCTTGGAATTTGTAGTTAGCACATAATTGGGTTGGAATTGGGCCAACTCAATTAAGG
This sequence comes from Musa acuminata AAA Group, assembly GCF_036884655.1. NCBI lineage: Eukaryota > Viridiplantae > Streptophyta > Magnoliopsida > Zingiberales > Musaceae > Musa > Musa acuminata. The sequence continues at coordinate 30,817,152 of NC_088335.1, read as the reverse complement.
GTCAATTGGGCCCAAGTTTGGGTTGTGTTAGGCCAAGTGCAAGGCCTAAATAGTGACCCAACAGGTGACACCATTGTGGCATAGTTTTTTAGACGGTGGTACCACCCAATGTCAGTGCTGTAAGCGATGGTACCGCCCAACACAGGCAGTGGTACCGCTAACACTCGGGAAGCCCAAGATGAGACTCTTTTAGGCTCTAAATTTGAATCCACTTGAGGCCTATAAATACCCCTCTCATCCCTGATTAACATACATACAACTAAGAGCAAAAAAGAAAAGAAAATGCTATTGTAATTGCATGTGAACTCCTCTTAAAACTTAAGTGTTAAGTCTTGTTTAAGAGAGGAGTGAAGGGGGTTGTAAAGGTTCTCTCCTGAACTTGTCAAAAGGAGAATCGAGTTGTAAGGGTAGTGATAAGACCCTAAAGTCTTATCGTAAAAAAGAAGAAGAGAAAGGGATTATCACTTCGAGGGGATCGGCCTCCTTGATCGCTTCGAGGGGATCGGCCCTCCTTGATCGCTTCGAGGGGATCGGCCTCCTAGGGTTTGTCAAAAGACAAAATAGTATTTGTCATAGATGATCGAAAAGAAGTAGTTACATCTCTATTTATAGAGTTCCGACTTTAGATAAACTAAACAGACTTAATAAATACGCAAAAAATAAAAGGAAAGCACAAAAAATAAAAGGTAAAATAAAAGGATCCTAACAATCCCGCCTCCTTCAATTCAGCCTTATCCTCAAGGCTGAGCAGCATCAAATTCTGGAAACTTCTCTTTTAGCATGTTGTAGGACTCCCAAGTGGCATCTTCCTTTGGTAAGTTGGCCCATTGCACCAGCACTTTAGTTACAGGATGTCTGCGGTACATTACAACTCGTCGATCAAGTATGACTTGTGGTTGAGCTTGAACTTCCCCAGTAGTAGAAGTGTCTGGCAAGTGGCACTGCACTATTGCATCTTCACCCAATTTTCTTTTAAGGCATGCAACATGAAAGACTAGATGTAGTTTAGAGCTAGCAAGCAAATCCAAGCGGTAGGCCACTGGTCCAATGCGTTCTAATACCTTATAAGGCCCAAAAAACCGAGGAGATAGCTTCATGGAAGATCGAACCTTTGTGGAAGTTTGCTTGTAGGGTTGAAGACGAAGGAAAACCCAATCACCTACAATAAATTCTCGTTCACTTCGATGTTTATCAGCTTGTTGTTTCATTCTTGCTTGTGCGGCTGTGAGGTTATCCTTTATAAAAGCTGAATAATCTTATTTCTATCCATCAATTCCTTGTCCACTTGATCAACTTTAGAAGAACCGGGTACATACTTTGTAATTGTAGGTGGGGGTTGGCCATAAACTACTTCAAATGGAGTCATTTTAATAGAAGAATGGTAAGAGGTATTATACCACCACTCTGCCCAGGGAAGCTATTTAACCCATTCCTTCGGCTTGTCGCTAGTAAAACATCAGAGGTAATTTTCTAGGCACCTGTTTACCACTTCAGTTTGCCCATCTGTTTGTGGATGATAAGCAGTGCTCATATTCAGCTGAGTACCTTGTAAACGAAAAAGTTCTGTCCAGAAGGAGCTAGTAAAAATCTTATCTCTATCACTAACAATGGAACGGGGACTCCCATGCAATTTAGCTATGTTTTCCACAAAAATACGAGCAACACTTGCAGTAGTATAAGGATGTCGTAAAATACAGAAATGAGCATACTTTGTAAGTCTATCCATGACTACAAGTATAGTACTCTTTCCTTGAGATGATGGGAGACTATCAATGAAATCCATAGATATGTCGGTCCAAGTAGCATCAGGAATAGGGAGGGGCTATAGTAAGCTTGGGGTGGCTACTGTCTCACTTTTGTGACGTTGGCAAACATCACATTCAGTAACAAATTTCTTGATAAAATTTTTCATACCTTTCTAGTAGAAAAGTTGTTGAACTCGCTTATAAGTGCGGAGAAATCCCGAGTGACCAGCAATTGGTGATGAATGGAACTCCTTCAGAATTATTGCTTAGCAAGAAGAATGTGGGGCAACCACTATTCGGCCTTTATAGCACAAGTCCACCGAATCCCAACTATAATTTGAGACAGAACCTGGGGCTTCTTCTAATTTTTTAATGATGTTTTGGATCTCAGGATTATTTGACCATTCCTTTCTGATAACTTCCAAAGTCTCGCAAATAGGAATAGAAATAGCTACTAATTCAGCTTGTTTTGGAAGGCGTGAGAGGGCATCTGCTACTAAATTCTCACTCCCCTTTTTATAAATGATCTCATAATCGAATCCCAGTAGCTTTGTGACCCATTTCTGTTACTCTGGAGAAGAAATCTTTTGCTCTAGAAAATATTTGAGGCTTTTGTGATCAGTGCGTATTTGAAACCGTCGACCAATTAGGTAGGGTCTCCACTTTGTGACTGCATGTATTATGGCTAGCATCTCCTTGTCATAAATAGATAAACTCAAATGGGAAGGGGAAAGAGCCTTACTAGCATAAGCGATAGGCCGACCTTCCTGCATTAATAGAGCCCCTATTCCAGCTCCAGAAGCATCAGATTCAATCACAAACATCTTGTTAAGTCAGGTAAAGCCAGCACGGGTGTAGTAGACATTGCAGTTTTCAAGAATTGAAATGCTTGAGTTGCCTCTTCTGACCATCTGAATGTATTTTTCTTTAGAAGTGACGTCAAGGGGGCATAATTTTGCCATAATTCTTCACAAACTTTCGATAATAGCCGGTTAATCCCAAGAACCCCCTTAAAGCTTTGATTGACTTTGGAATTGGCCAGTCTGTTATCACTTGGATTTTTGAAGGATCAACTGCAACACCCTTTTGAGATATGATATGGCTGAGGTACTCAACCTCAGGTTGCCCAAAACTGCACTTGGATTTCTTGACAAAAAGACCATGCCCACAAAGAATATTAAAGACAGTTCGTAAATATAAAAAATGACTTTCTAAGGAATGACTGTATATTAAAATAACATCAAAGAAAACCAAAACAAACTTACGGAGATGAGCCCGAAATATATCATTCATTAAACTCTGGAAGGTAGAGGGCACATTGGTTAACCCAAAAGGCATTACTAGAAACTCATAATGGTCATTATGTGTCCTGAAGGTAGTTTTTTGAACATCCCTTTCATGTACTCTGATTTGATGTTAGCCCGATCGTAGGTCCAATTTAGTGAAGACCTGAGCTCCTCCTAATTCGTCCAATAGTTCATCCACTACTGGAATAGGATATTTATCTTTCACTGTAATATTGTTAAGTGCTCGATAGTCAACACACATCCGCCATGAGCCATCCTTCTTTATGACTAGTAAGATTTGAGAAGAATATGGGCTAACACTAGCTCGTATAACTCCTATTTTGAGCATCTCTGTGACAATCCTCTCTATCTCTGCCTTTTGGAAATGTGGATATCTATACGGTCAAACATTGGGTGGTGCCTTCTCGGGTAATAGTGGGATCCGATGATCATGACGTCTAAGAGGTGGAAGTCCGTGTGGCTCTGCAAATATATCCGCAAACTCTGTTAGCAATGATTCAATATTTCCAGCCGGAATGTTCATTGTCATTTCCTTTTCAATGTTATGCAATTGCACCAAAAATCCGGTGTGTGTCTTCCGAAGGACCCGCTCCATCCAATGGCTCGTGCTAGTTGTAACCTTACCTCCACGTCTTCCTTTGAGAGTCACCTGTCTTCCATTAATAAAGAACTTCATAATCAGTTTAGAAAAATTTCAGGAGACATCACCTAGGGTTGATAGTCATTCAATTCCGAGCACCACTTCATAGTCTTCCAAGGGTAATAAAAAGAAATCCATAAATAATTCTTGACCTTGCAAAATTAGTTTTATCTTTGAGCACTTGCTGTCACTGGTTAAAATCCGTCCATCGGCGACCTTGACTTTAAATTTGTCACAACATTCGATGTGGTAAGCTAATCGGGCTGCAATTTTTTTATCCATAAAATTATTAGTTCTACCCGTATCAATCAAAATAGTGACAGACTAGTGTTTCAGAGTTCCCCCAATTTTTATAGTTTGTGGATTAGAGTAGCCAGCCAATGCATGCACTGTATGTGTGACGGCTTCAACATCATCATTAATTTCCACTTCTTCATGATCGGAATCTGATACTTCTACTTTCGGTTCCTCCTCGACCGGTTCAATCATCAAAAGTCTTCCTTGTTTGCATCGATGCTCCTTACTACACTTTTCATCGCAATGCCAACACAAACCCTTCGCTAACCTTTCTTTGAGTTCTTCTCGGGTTCGTTTGCTAGTGTTATAGTTTCGACTTGGAGTAGATGAGGTAGGTTGCCTGCTAATCACCTGTTTATTGGCACCTCTGTTTTGACGATATTCCACACTGATTTTTTCTTCATGTAGGCGTGCAAATGAAATCGCAGCCATCATAGTGGGAGGTTGACGAGCCTTAACCTCACACCGGATCTTGGGAATAAGCCCTTCAATAAATGTACCCAGAAGTTGTCGTTCTGACCAATCTCTAGCTTGGTTGGACAATCTTTCAAATCTACTCTGATATTCCAACACTGTAGAAGTCTGACGAATTTTGGCGAGTTGGCCATCAACATTCTCATATTCGGATGGGCCAAAGCGAATAAGAAGTCCTCTTTTAAACTGCTCCCACGAAAGAATTCCATGGCAAGTTTCATACCAATCATACCACTAGATTGCATCTCCATCGAGCTGGATTGATGTCACTTCTACCTTGGATTCTTCTAGAGTTCTGTGAAAACGAAAAAAATTTTCCGACCTAGAGATCCAACTAGTCGGATCCCCATCTTCCCATCGTGAAAATTTTATCCTGATACGTGGGTAGTGTGTGTCACCATCCTGGGGCCCTTTTCCTGTATCTCTCGATCTGTTTAGCATAGAACTTGAGCTTCTATCTTGTTGAAACCCGCTAAAGTGCTCTAACAAGCTCTTTTTGAAATCATGAAGAGTTTCTTGTAGCCAATTTTCAATTCTGGTTTCCAACGCTTCCATTTGTGCCTTCATTGAGTTATCGGTAGCCATTGCATACGATTGCAAGTCAGTAATCCCCAGTTCTTATTTCTGATGTCTAGTCAAGGGCATCTACATAGTAGCTGGGTAGTAGCAGCGACGGTGGCGATAGTCGGCAGCAGCAAGGGAACCCACGGATCGAGAGATTGATGCTGCTCAACCTTGAGGACAAGGCTGATTTGAAGAAGGAGGAACTGTTAGGAAACTTTTTCTGAGCTTTTGAATAATGTTTATTGAGTCTATTTAGTCCAGTTGTTTATTGAGTTGGTTTGGTTCAGTTAGAGTCAAGTAGAGGTTTATTTAATATTTATTTATTATTAGAGTTCAAGTCCTGATTGACTTTGGGTGGAACTCTATAAATAGGGATGTAACTGCTTCTTTTCAGCACTTTAGCCATAGACTATCTGCAACGCATCACAACCCGTTGATCAAGTAAGTATGGTCTCCACTTTTTGATAGTGTAAGCAACAGGTCGATCTTTCAGTGTAGTAATCATTGCATGAAACTTCTGGCCCTATATAATCAATTTTATCTGTCCATCAGCTTCGAATATATCACAGCCTTCAATGTGGTGGGCTAATTGGGCTGCAACTTTCCTGTCCATAAAATTATTAGTGTTATCTGTATCAATCAAAATAGTGATAGGTTGATGCTCCAAAGTTCCTCCGATTTTCATAGTTTGTGGGTTAGTGTAGCCAGCTAATGCATGCACTGTATGTGTGATGGCTTCAATATCTTCATTAGTTTTCATACCTTTATGATCGGAGTCCAACTCTTTTACTACCAGTTCCTCTCTAATTGGCTCAATCATTAGAAGTTGCCCTTGTTTACATCGGTGCTCCATACTCCATTTTTCATCATAGTACAAACCCCTTGCTGATCTTTTCTTGCTAATTTTTTTCTCATATAGATATGCAAATGAGATCGCAGCTATCATAGTGCGGGGTTGACTAGCCTTAACTTCACACTGGATCTCCGGATTAAGCCCTTCAATAAATGTATCCAGAAGCTATCGTTCCGACCAGTCTCTAGCTTGATTTGACAATCTTTTAAACCTACTCTGATATTCCAACACTATAGAAGTTTAAAAAATTTTGGTGAGCTGGCCATCAACATTCTCATATTCGGATGGGCCAAATCGAACAAGAAGCCCTCTTTTGAACTTCTCCCACGAAGGAACTCCATAAATAGTTTCATACCAGTCTTACCACTGGAGTGCATCTCCATCGAGCTGGATTGAGGCTATTTCCACCTTGGATTCTTCTGGAGTTATGTGAAAATGGAAAAAATTTTCTGCCCTAGAGATCCAACTGGTCAGATCTTTATCTTTCCATCTCGAAAATTCCACCTTCATGTGTAAGTAGTTTGTGTCATAATCTTAGGGCCTTTTCTTATATTTTCAGATCTGTGCAACGTAGAACTTGAGCCTCCATTTTGTTGAAATTTGCTGAGGCTCTCCAGTAGGCTCTTTTTGAAATCATTAAGTGTTTCTTGCAGTTAGTTCTCAATTTTGATTTCCAATGCTTGGTGTCGGTCAAGGGCATCAACACTGTCGATGTGAAGTTGCCGAGGAGGTGGATGCCAAGGGCAGTGCTACGGTCACTGTGTTGGAGGAAGAGTAGCTCTGTCTCTATCGCACTACGGAAGGAGATGTTGGTGACGCCGAGGGATTGTGTGCGGTTGAGGACACGACGGTGCCATTGAAGCGGCCGAAGTTGAGAAGAGGAGTCGGTGCGTGCGTTGCCGAGGTTGAAGCGGCCGCACAAGAGCTTGCTGCTTGTGCTATTGGAGGGCAACTGCGGTGGCGTTGCCAAGGTTGAGGCTGCAGTGGAAAATAGGAATCGACGGTGGCAGGTTGGGCGGCGAGCGGCGTCGTCGCTGGCTGGGCAGCAACGACGACGGTGGTGGCAACTAGCGTTCGCAGCAGCAAGAGGATTGCCCTGTTTCGGTCATAAGGGGGCAGAGCAAGGGGGAGTGGCGGCGGTCGTTCCTACCCAAGCTAGGGGGAGCGACGGCTGGGAGGCGAGCAGCGGTCTCCGCACGGTGGCTGGTAGTGGTGGTGGGTTGGCTGGAAGGCGACGGCGCTCGAGGCGTGGCTGCGATCGACGAGGGGCTGCGGCGACAAAGGAAGCTCTATTTCTATAACCGCTGCAAGGAGGGGCTGCGTTAACCGGCGGCTGCGGTTACGGTGCCGGCGGTCCTTCTCGCTCGAGCGAGATGGGGACACGAGGAGAAGAGGTCGCTGGCTGGGTGATCGAGCGACGGCGATGCAGCTGGGACAAGTGGTGGTGACGCGATTGGGAACAAGGGCAATCAAGGAGGCAGCAAGGGAGGGCGCGGCCTGCCGGAGAGCAGGGGCGGCGGTGGGCTGGCCGCAAGCATAGGAAGCAGGGATGCGTGGCTGCGGCTTCTTCTTCTTCTCTCTCAGCTTTCTCTCTTCCTTTCCTTTTTTTTTTTTTTTAGTTACGTTGCAGCAGGAACACGCCAAGGATCGCCGCTTTGATACCAATTGATAAGACCCTAAAGTCTTATCGTAAAAAAGAAGAAGAGAAAGGGATGATCACTTCGAGGGGATCGGCCTCCTAGGGTTTGTCAAAAGACAAAATAGTATTTGTCATAAATGATCGAAAAGCAGCAGTTACATCTCTATTTATAGAGTTCTGACTTTAGCTAAACTAAATAGACTTAATAAATACACAAAAAATAAAAGGAAAGCACAGAAAATAAAAGGAAAAATAAAAGGATCCTAACAGGTAGTTGATCTTCGCCCATTAAAGGAAGATTGTTAGTAGATATTGGCAGCCTCGATGGAAGATGAATCGACGAAGTGGATGTAGGTCACGATGATTAAACCACTATAAAACTCGGTTTGCATTTTCATTCTTGCAATTTATCTTTACTACAAATTGCCTTACCTAATTACTTTTGCTACACACCCTTCCAAACGTATTAGTGAATCTTCAATTTTGATGATGAAATCAATTGATGTGTTTCTCACCTAATGTGTGTTTAAGTGATATAGGACTCGCTTCAATCAGAAAAGACAAATTGATTAAAGTAGGAGGAATCGGCCGTGGGCCAGAGAAAACATGTCAAAAGATTGGATGTCGAGCTAGAGGATCGGTCAACATGTCGACAAAAGGCTTCGGTCCGTGAATTGGGGCATCAGGCCAAGAAGATCGGACATTGTGCTAAGGAAATCGGATGTTGCGAGAAGACAATATGTTGATTGGGCAATACGCTGAAGGAGAGGATGATGCGCTAAAAGATCGGACGAAGCGCCGGAAGAACACATGACATGCCAGACAACGTAGGATTCACTTGTAATCGATTATGTCTAGTTCGAGTTAGTTTAGAGTCTAATTGAGAAGATATAAAATGTAATTAGACTAATTCAATTATGGGCCAACTGGACCCAAGTTTGGGCTATGTTGGGCTAAGTGAAAGGCATAAATAGTGACCCAACATGTGGAACCATTGTGGCACAATCTCCGAGACTATGTCAGGGGATGGTACCACTAATCTAGGTGGTGGTACTACCCAGACTCAATCTCCAAGATTGTCAAGTGGTGGTACCGCCAGCCTGGGCAGTGGTACTACCTGGGCACAGTCTCCTAGGCAGTGGTATCGCCCAACACAGGCGGTGGTACCACCAAAACCCGAGAAACCTAGTATGAGACCTTTTTTGGCTCTAATTTTGAAGACATTTGGATTCTATAAATACCTCAACTATTCTTGCATGAAGTAGTAAGAATTGAGCATGAAATTGAGTTGAAGAAGGGGGAAAGAAAAATTGGAAACTCTCCTAGGATTTAGAGTCTCTTCTTCCTCGTATCTAAAAAGTTTTTCTAAAGGGAGAAGTGGGGTCTAAGAAAGAAAGGTTGCAAGGATTGTCTCCTAAACCCTTGAAAAGGAGAAAGAGTGTAAAAGTGAAAAGGAAAAAGAGTGTAAAAGGGTTGTGGATCTTTGCCCATTGAAGGAAGATCATCAATGGATACCGGTGGCCTCGACGAAAGAGCAATCGACGGAACCACTATAAAAATCTGGTTTGCATTTCTATTTGTACAATTTACCTTACTACAAACTTATTTACTTGCTTTACACTCCTTCGAATACTTTCAAGTTTAATATCTTTCCGAAATGAAGATTTTTTTGAACCGATGACATTTTTATCTACTACACTAATTCACCCCCCTACTAGTCATATGTGTCCTGCAAGCCAATCACATGAGTGATGGCACGTGTGACTTGACACACAATCTTTTTACTTATTATATTTTGACATTAATCACTTTATATTGATTATTGCATATATGCATATATATATTGTGATGTCCTTAGATCTGTGCAATGGGAATCGGATCGTGATGAGATCACGATAATGAGACCGATTCACCTTTAAACATAAATCCTTAATAATCCCAATCATAGGTTACTCGAGAGGGACATCGAGATAACCGAATAGACTAGTGTACTATATACTCGTCCATATGATGGATGCAACTGGTCTCATAGCTGCTCGTGTGGGGACACTAGGGATATAGTATAGGTGCTCGTTGGAGAATGAGTTCACTGATTGATCTGCTTACAGAATGCTAGATGGTTGATGATACCTTATTATTAGACAGTGATTTTGTAGTCCTAGTGGTGTCTCTGGTCCTTAGACTTGAGACACCAAGGATGTCCTGTATGAGTGCTCCATTCTTTGATACTAGACTTATAGGTTTGTATGTCCTAGATCTAGTACAACCGGTCATCGAGAGTGATAGTCAACCTTACGAAGGCTATTGAGTATCGATAGAGGATCATCCACTCTTTGTGTTATAAGAGGAATGTCTCATGTATTCTTACTCAGACAAATCCCTGGCCAGGGTCATTCGGATTGAGAGAGAAAAAGTTCTCCAGGAGAATCCGATTAGAGCAAGACTCGAGTAAAAACCATACGAGTCTGATAGCACCATGCCCAGTATACGGTCTCTAGGATATTAGATGGATGAGGAACTATAGGTACATGGTAACTAAGGACAAATAAGTCCAATGTATTGGATTCTCCTATATCGTCTTAGGACTGTGGTGTAGTAGCCTAGTACGTCCATAGTCGATGAGTCGAGTGAATTATTATAGATATAATAATTCCCTAAGCCAGAATGAGTTCTAATAGGTATGACTCATGATCAGCTCGATATTGGGCCTAGAGAGTCACATACATATGGTAATCGTTGCGATGAGTAGAGATTCAAATATCAGATATCCGCTAGAGCCCCTATCTTATTGGATATTCAATAAGTCCCTGAATTATTGGATCCCATGGATAAGATCCAATAAAAGCCCTTGAGAGATTATTAGATAGAGATCCACTAATCCAAGAGGCTTGGGTAGTTGTAGATGCACTCTAGTGGAGGATCCATTAGGGTTAAGTTGACATGAAACCTTTATAAATAAGAGGGATTTAGTGGTTCATAAGCTATAGCTTTTGCTTGCCTATTATCCTCCCCCTCTCCACCTCAAAGCAGACCTGGAGTTTTGAGAAGCGTCGTCACAGCCCTGCTGTGTGGATCACCACTAGAGAGGAGGGTGCTTGACCTCCTTCACCCTCTCCTAGAGATCTGTAAGGATTCAAGCATATACGATCTCCCTATGTAACATAATTTATCTTATCCGCAGTTTTAAGTTTCATGAATTTTTACGCATCAATATTCGCACGACGACGAACACAACTTTGAGAATTTGGGGATTTTGTTTTATGTTATTCCGCTGCGTATGTGATGTCGTCTTTGAATTTTATCATCAAAATCGTTGACGAGAAAGACAAGAAAGGTCAGCAACTTTTGCTACCCTTGCTGCCCACGCAAAAGTGGCTAAAGGCTGATTGCAGCCATCTACATGCAGGCGGTTGGCTGCCAACGGCCGGCGGCCTGCCTACAGCAGGCCGCGAGCATTGGTGCCCGCGTGGGCGGGCACTACACCGCAAGGGGCGGCGCCTGTGGACACTGCCACGGCAATGGGCAGCACTTGCGGGCGCTGCGCCCGCGGGCAGAAGCGCCCGGGGCGTCGCTCGGCTGGGCAACACCGCCTGTAGGGGCAGAATCGCCCACGAGGGTGCCCACCCGCAAGGGTGCCCGCTCACGGGGGCGCCCACCTGTAGGGGCAATGCCGCCCGCGCCCTCCGCCGCACAGGCTACCGCCGACGAGGGTGGCGGCTGCCACAACAAGCTGGGGAGAAAGGGGCTTAGGGCATTTCGAGCAAAAGACTATTTTGCTCCCTCAAAATTTCAGAAATTCCAATTCTATCTTTTATCTAAATTATGAAAATACCCCTAAGAATTCAAGAAATTCCCTCTATATTTCTGAATTCAGAAATTATTAATTAATTAAAAGATTTAATGGATTATTATTTTTATTATTATCTAGTAGTCCTATATGATGATGCTTTAGATGTTAGGATAAGGGGTCGGCACTAAGAGGTATGAATTAGTGTAGTAGTAAAATATCGTCGGTTTAAAAACTTTCGCACGACAAAAACTAATTTCGACATAAACTGATTTCGAAAGCTTAATAACTTGGAAGCGTATGAAAGCATAGTGACTAAGTAGTTTGTAGTATGTAAATGACAAGAATAAAATGCAAACCAGAGAACACAATAGTTTTAGAGTGGTTCGGTTAACGTGACCTACATCCACTTTCGGCGAAGTCCTCCGACGAGATCACCGGCGTCCACTAGAGGCCTTCCTTCAATAGGCGAAGGCCAATCACCTTATACATCCATCTTCTCTTTTTATCAGGTTTAGGAGATAACCCTTACAAGCACTCACTCTCCTCTCTAAACAGAAATATAAGTTTAAGCTAGAGGAGGGAATACACTTATGATCGCAGTAGCGTTTTCTCTCTTTTAATCTCTTTGTGCTTGTGTGCTTTAACTAGGGATGAGAGGGGTATTTATAGGCTTCAAGTTGATTTAAACTTGGAGCCTAAAACTTTCCATCCTGGGTTTCCCGGGCATGGGCGGTACCACCACCTGCGCTGGGCGGTACCACCGCCTATTGTTAGTCTGACTGACACTGCCTTGGGCGGTACCACTGCTTGGGGGGCAATGCTGGGTGGTACCACCACCCAGACTGGCGGTACCACCGTCTGGCACCCTGTCAGGGGTGGTACAACTGGCCAGACTAGCGGTACCACCGCTTGACATAGTCTCAAAGACTATGCCATGACGGTGAGATTTCTTGGGGCACTGTTTAGGCCTCTTATTGGGCCTAACATAGTTCTTTCATGGGCCTAGCTGGCCCCTAATTGGGTTGGCCCAAATCCAAGCCTAATTACGTGCTAACTACGAAATCCTAAGACATTTGCTAAGCTAAACAAGTCCTTATGTCTATTCTTCCGGCGAGTTTCCGGTGATCTTCCGGCGACCTTCCGATGATCTCTCGGCAATATTTCGGCGGACTCCCGGCAAGCTCCTAGATTTCATGATGATCTTCTTGGTGTGTTCTGACGAGCTTCTCTGGCAAGCTCCGAGACTTCTCGGCTGGTTCCTCCAGAACTTCCGACGAACATCCGAACTTCCGACGAACTCTCGAACTCCCAACGTAATCGCGTTGTTGACTCTGAGACTTCATTTTGCTTTATGCTTTGCTATCATAGTTAATCCTGCACATGTAAAACATACTTTAATCTAGACAATTAATACTAAGCATTAATCAAGTTGTCCAGCATGTCATTGGTCTCTCGACGATTCGTCCGATTCTTCAGTGCATCGTCCTCTTTTGCGGCCTATTGTCCAATCAGCCAGTTGACTCCGAAACTTCGATATCCTTAGCATAATATCCGCTCTTCTTGGCCTAATGCCTGAATCCATAGCCCGAAGCCTTCTGTCGATACATCGACCATTCCTCCGGCTCGACGTCCAATCTTCTGACATGTTTTCCTTCGACACAACATGATTTTTCCTACTTTAATTATCTCATCCTCATCAAAGCATCCTACTTCACTCAAAACTCAAATTAAAACATAAACACATATCGATTGGTTTCATCATCAAAATCATAGATTCAACAGTGGACTTGTGATGTATGATATATGAACGGATGATCATGGACCGTGTGATTTGTGTACTTGTGATTATTATTATTGGGGTCTATGAGCCTCCATTTTTATTTCTCATTTATTATCTGGCCTGCATGCCTATGATTAAGCAATAATAACACAAGAAGGTGTAGGGGAGCGTGGAAGCGATAGTTGGACCCATGAGACAGATGATCGTGATGTATGAAGATGCATCGAGATGTCAACGGAACCGACGAGGACGAGATAGATGATCACAGGGCATGGTGATGCACTGCTATATATATAGATTTTGATATGAGTGATTAGGCCCATTGGCTTAGGCCTAATCACATTAGGCTGTGGTCCATGATCATCTGGTGTGATTGCTTATACACCTACAAGATATGTATATATATTTACATGCAATATAGATATATATTAAATATATAGATGTGTGACATGTCATATTAGGAGACCAAATCATAGAAACCCCACTCTCGATAATATTAAGTTGGTAAACGTGAGACAATTGAATTGACCCACATGGCCTTCCACCATTATAGGCACACTTGTATCGCGATTTACTATCTTGCCTATGACATAGAGATGTCACCGGTGACCTGAGGATATGATATGCTTGGTCGAGTCCCTCGATAGTATATCATCGAATCAGACTCATCTTGTAACGAAGGTGTTGACTTAACCGAACATCATGGTTGGTCGAGTCACTCAAGACCATGGTAATTCAAAGGCCGAATAGGATGGGAATCACAAGGAGTTGTGATTAACAAGAGTTGCCTATCTTTTTGGCTTAGCGTGATTGGTCGAGTCCCTCGAGGTTACACTAAGATGATGATTGGATCCTAATCCCCACTAGAAGTCTACCAGAGACTTTCATTTCACATGCTGAGAGTGTCGCGTGACTTGCCAGTAAAATGGTGGGAGTATATTAAGATAGAAGTTCATATTTTGATTATTTATTTCTGTAAAATCTGTATGTTATTTATTTCTGCTATATCTTTATTCTTAGAAAATGTCGCTTTCAAATTCTTTACATGACATACTTGATGTCAACCGTCTTACTAGTCCAAATTATACGGATTGGCCCCGCAACTTGAGAATTGTTCTCACGCGAAGAAAATTACTTATGTCCTTGATACAATGATGCATACGCCCAAGGAAGGAGCAAGCAAGGATGAAATCGCTCGCTACATGAAGGACATTGATGACTCCATTCTTGCTCAGTGTTACATGTTGGGCTCTGTGACTCCTAAGTTACAGAGTCAATATGAAAAGATGGATGCCAGATCCATTCTCCTACATGTCCAAAAACTGTTTGAGGAATAGGGAAGGACTCAACGATATGAGATATCCAAGAGCCTCTTCTGCGCTAGGATGACGAAGGGGACACTAATGTAAAGGTTACTAAGAAAGACCCAACAAAGCACAAAAGTCAGCGCTTCCACTGTGGCAAAGATGGGCACTAAAAGAGGAACTATAAAGAGTACATTGTGCTAGTCATAGGTGCCCAGCAAGCCAATCACGTGAGTAATAGCACGTATGACTTGACATGGAATCTTTTTGCTTATTATATTTTGGTATTTACCACTTTATATTGATTATTATATATATGCATGTATATATTGTAATGTTCTTGGATCCCTGCAATGAAAATCGGGTCGTGATGAGATCACAATAATGAGACCGATTCACCTTTAAACACAGATCCTAAATATTCTCAATTATAGGTTACTCGAGAGGGACATTGTAATAACCGGACAGATTGGTGTGCTGTATACCCGTCCATATGATGGATGCAGCTAGTCTCATAGCTGCTCATGTGGGGAAACTAGGGATACAATATAGGTGCTCATTGGAGAATGAGTTCACTAATTGATCCACTTTTGGAATGCTGGATGGTTGATGATGCCTTATTGTCAGACAGTGATTCCATAGTCCTAGTAGTATATTTGTGTTAGAACCCTTGCAGATTCTAAACTTGGGGTTGATCTCTTTAGGGGATCGACCTCCTTGGAACTCTATAGGGGTTCCTCCCTCCAAGTTGTTGTTCAAAGGCTGCAGAAAAGATTCATCTATTACTTATGAAAAGAGAAGGAATACATGACTATTTATAGGGCTTCTAAACCCTAACTCCTAATAGGACTCCTACTCAAGACTCCTACTACTAACCAACTCCTAATAGGACTCCTACTTAAGACTCCTATTCCTTTACAACTCCTAATTCTTAAGACTCCTATTCCTTTACAACTCCTAATTCTTTTCTAAGAAACAACCTCCTAACCCTAGCCGACCTCTTTACCTCTTTAATAGGGGTCGGCTTAGGTAGGTTTTACATGAATGTCTCTCTCAATTAGGACTCTCCTAGCTAATGTCCTAACAGACCCGCCCTCTTCAAATCAGCCTTGTCCTCGAGGCTGACGATTCATGAATTCTGGGAATTTGATCTTCAAGTCGTAATAGTTCTCCCAAGTGACATCTTCTGATAATAGGTTCGCCCACTGTATTAGCACTTCAGTAGTGGGTCGTCATCGTTGAGTCACAATCCGTCGATCAATAATAGCACTTGGTTGGGTCTGGAGTTCTCCTTACGTAGTCATATTTGGTGAATGGCTTTGGGCTATCTCCAAGCACCTATTTACAACTTTCGTCTAGCCATCGATTTATGAGTGATATGTCATACTCCTTTTAAATTTAATACCCTGTATATGGAATAACTCTGTCCAAAATCTACTTGTGAATATGCAAGTAGAATTTGTCACAAGCATAATGCATCCCTTATAGTGTAATTCTTTTGAGTCCCTATTGTAATGAGCCACGGAGCTTGGTGCTTCCTCCAATTTTTTTATAATCTTACTAGTCTCTGAATCTTCCTGCCATTCTATCTTAATATCCTCAAGGAAGTTGCTGGTCAGAAGTGAAACGACCGAAACTTCAGCTTGCTAGGGTAGCTACGAAAGCACATCTGCAAGAACATTCTCTTTCCCCTTTTTGTAAGTTATTTCATAATCAAATCTAAGAAGTTTTGTTACCCATTTTTGCTGCCCAGGGGATGATATCTTTCACTCCAAAAAGTACTTAAGGCTTTTTTGGTCGGTTTGAAATCGTCGACCAATCAAGTAGGGTCTCCACCGCGTTGCTGCGCGCACAATGGTGAGCATCTCCTTATCATATGTTGACTTATTTTGATAGGAGGAAGATAATGTCTTGCTAGTGTATGCGAGTGGTCGACCATCTTACATGAGAATGACTCCAATTCTGACTCCAGATGTGTCGGCCTCAATAATGAAGGGTCGGTTGAAATTTGGTAGTGTTAGCACCGACGTCATCATCATGGCTGCCTTAAGTTTATCGAAGCCAGAGGAGGTTCTGTTCAACCATTGGAAGACATCTTTTTCCAGTAAGGAAGTAAGTGGTGCACTGATCTTTCCATAGTTTTTCATGAACTTACGGAAGTAGCCTGTTAAACCCAGAAAGCCATGTAGCAATTTTATGTTTCTCAGGGTCGGCCAGTTTTGCATTACTCCAATTTTGAAGGGGTCCACTGCCACACCTTCCTCTGATATGATATGCCCAAGATATTCCACCTTCTGTTGAAGAAAGCAAAAATTCATAGTGGTTGTTGTGTGTTCAAAAGGTGGTTTTCGATATGTCTTCTTCGCACACTCGTATTTGATGATACCCGGATCAAAGGTCCAGCTTTGTGAAGATTTGTGCTCCCTTTCATCTAGCAATTCATCTACTATTGGAATAAAGTATTTTTTCTTGATGGTTATGCCATTGAGAGCTCGGTAATCAACGCATATTCGCCATGTTCCATCCTTCTTGTGTACAAGTAGCACCGGTGAAAAGTAGAGGTTGCAACTTGGCCGAATAACTCCTATTTCAAGCATCTCTTTTAAAATCCTTTCTATTTCATCATTCTGGAGATGTGGATACCAATATGGCTGAGTATTTGCTGGAGATTTGACTGAAAAAATCATTATACAATGATCATGCCGACGAGTAAGAGGTAAGTTATGCGGCTCGTCAAATATATCTAAAAATTCAGCAAGCAAAGGAAATAGGTTTGGATCTTCAAATTCTATTGGCTCTCCTTTAATTTGCTTCTTAAGTTGTACCAAAAAGCCCCTGCATGCTTTATGCAAAACCTTCTCCATTTGTTGTGTGCAAATCATCGTAACGTCGCCCTCACGTTTCTCATGCAGTATCACCTGTTTCTCCTTACTGTAAAATTTTATAAATAGTTGCATAAAATTCCAAGAAATATCACCTAATGTCATCAACCATTTAATTCTGAGTATGGCCTCATGATCATCAAGAGGGAGGAAGAAATCTGTAATTATCTCTTGGTCCTACAGCAACAGTTTCACCTACGGGCGCCTTTGATCACACTTCAAAATCTGTCCGTTGGTGACCTTAACGACAAACCTGCTGCAATTCTCAATAGGTAAGTTCATATGAACAGCAACCTTACTATTTAGGAAGTTATTAGTGCTGCCCGTGTCGATGAGAACAGTGATCGGTTGTTGTTTGAGAAGGCCTCCAACTTTCATCATTTGCGGGTTTGAGTAGCCGGCTAGTGTATGTACCATAACTTTGGTCGGTTGTGGCTCTTCTTCTGCATCTTCTTCATATTCAAGGCTCTTTTCTGGATGTTCAATGACCTTTTCTTCTATTAGTTCAATTATAAGAAGTCTCCCTTTACTACAGCGATGCTCACGGCTCTACGGCTCGTCACAATGCCAACATAAACCCTTCGCATATCGCTTCCGAAGCTCTTCTCTTGTTAACCTTGTTAGGATCGGAGCGGCACTAAGAGGGGGGGGTGAATTAGTGCAGCGGATTAAAACTTCGGTTTTAGAAAAATCTTTCGTATGATAAGAACGGAACTTGAAAGACTTAACTTGAAAGCGTATTCTTGAAGTTGCGCAGCAAAGGTAATAAGGAACTAAAGCATATAAGAAGGTTTGTAGTAAAGTAAACAGCAATAATGAAATGCAAACCAGAGATTACGCCGATTTTAGAGTGGTTCGGTCAAATGACCTACATCAACTTGCAAGGCCCCTCTTCGATGAGGCTCCCACCTTCCACTAGCAAATCTCTTGAAATGGAAGGGTAAATACCCCTCTTACAACCTTTTACAAATAGCTCAACCTCTTACAAGTTTTCAATAAGAAAGAAGGAGGAGAACTCTCTAGCAAATTGAAAACAAGACTGGCTAAGACTTTCTAAGACTTTTCTCTCAATCAAAATGCTTCTCAAAAGTTGTAAAATCAGCTGAGATTTGAGGGGTATTTATAGGCCTCAAGAGGATTCAAATTTTGGGCTCCAAAATTTGAATTCTCTTTGGGTTCCCGATGCTGGCGGTGCCACCGCCCAGCCAAGCGGTGCCACCGTCCAGCGTTCGGGTGCTGGGAGGTGCAACCGCCCAGCCCAAGAGGTGTCACCGCCCAGCTCTCGGGTGCTGGGCGGTGCTACCGCCCAGCAAGGCGGTGCCACCGCCTGGCTCTCCGATTTCACTGGTTTGGCTTAATTTTAGCCCAAACCATATCCGACTTTGGGCCCAGTTGGCCCCTAACCAGGATATAGGATTATCTCTTAATCCTAATCCTAATTACAAGTGAACTACATAACAAAAACACATCCTAAGCAAGCTTTCAACCGCGAACGTCGAGTCTTGTTTCGGTGAGCTTTCCGGCGAACTTCTTTCGACGGACTCCCATCAAGCTCCCGATCTTGTGATGACTTTAACAAGTAGCCGAGCCTTCTCGGTGATCTCCGTGAACCTCCGACGATCTCTTCGGCAAACTTCCGAAAATTCCGATAGGTTCCCGATTTCTTCTCGGTTGGTTCCGGCAGCATCTCCGACGATTCTTCGGACTCTTAAACGTCCATCGATCTTGACTCTGGTATTCTTGCTTTGTGTTTTCTGGTTATCATAGTTAATCATGCACACTTAACTCAATAATATGGATTAGATCAATTAACCCACCAATTGATTTCATCATCAATATCCGAGATTCAACAAACCTCTTTGGGGTAGGGACTTGGTCGACAGTAGGGGGGGCTGAGGGCTTCAATATTACTGGTTGAGGAGCGACCCTAGTCCTTCGAGCATCATGATTCAATTGCTCCTCTTGATGTCGTGCGAAAGAGATGGCTGCCATAAGCGTATACGGTTGTCACGCTTTAACTTCTCCTCGGATCTCCGGCTTCAAGCCCTCAATGATGGTCCTCAATAGCTATTTTTGAGACCAATCATGAGTTTGATTAGATAACCTTTCAAACCTAGTTTGGTACTCCTGAATGGTACAGGTTTGTCGGATCTTTGCTAGTTGTCCGTCAATATTCTCGTAATCGGTTGGTTTGAAGCGGATCAGCAGTCCTTCTTCGAATTGTCGCCATGAAAGAACTCCATAAGTATGTTTAAACCAGTCAAACCACAGTATAGCATCCCCTTCAAGATGTATAGCTGTAATTTTCACCATAGATGCATCCGCGATTTTGTGGTACCGAAAATATCGCTCCGCACGCGAGATCCAACCAATCGGGTCTCCTTCTTCCCATCTAGGGAAGTCCACTCTCATGCATGGATAGTTGGGGTTGGTCATAGAGCCTCCCCTCCCTTGGAAGTCATCTCTTCGGGCTTGGTGTGATTGGGCAAAGCTCTCTCCTTGATATGATTTCTTCGGGCTTAGTGGTCGGCCCAATTTGAGTTCGGTAAAGAGCGTCCGAATCTTATCCTCCATTCGCGCCTCCAAGGCTTCGAATTTAGCATTGATTGCCTCCTTAGATGCCATAGTATATGGCCCCAAATCTATGATGTTAAGATCTCTCTTTTGCTATTGGGTTAAAGGCATGTATAGGTTGAGAGAAGTGATGGTCGAAAGGGTTGGTGGATTGGTGGATGTAGGCTGCGGTTTAGGCTTGTTTTGTGGCTGTTTTGGGTGCAGTTTGAGGGTGTGGTTTGGTAGAGTTTTAGGGCTGTGGATGAAAGTTTTGGATCTGTGATAGATGGTAGCAAAGATTTGACAAAAATCCGTGGAAGTTGCAGCAAGTATGTGCTGTCTTGTAAGAGTAGAATTATCGTCGAAGAAACAACGGTTTCTCGACGTAATTTCCACCAAAAACTTGAGAGAATTAAGGAGGGAATTGATAGCAAAATCACAGTTTATATGACAGCAAGGATATCTAATTTAATCAAGAAAATTTTGGCAGTATAATAGCAAGGAAATTGGTGCAAGTTGCGATTGCAGAATTCTCGTCGAGAAATTTCAGCGAGTTACGATGAAAATTTACAGCAACATAAAATCGTTTTTAGAGATGAATTTCTTAATAGATCAATCTTAGATGGAAGCCAAGATGATCTATGAAGTGTATAAGAAATTTCATTCAAAAAAGATTGCAAATAGATGGGTTAAGGCAACAATATGCAGTTGAAATTTTCTGCAGCATAGATTTTCAAGTGCAGCAGATTAGACATAAAAGATCAGTAGTTTATATTGAGAAATTTTCGATGAAACTAAAGGAAAATCTACTGTTAGAAAGTGTCAAAGATGTCATAAAAGTTTTGTAGAAATTTGGATAGAAAAAGCACAGTAGCAAGATCAAACAGATGGTGCTATGCGGCTTGAATTCTGCAATTCAAGTGCAGCAGATTGGACATAAAAGATCAGTAGTTTATATTGAGAATTTTTTGATAAAACCAAAGGAAAATCCACTGTTAGGAAGTGTCAAAGATGTCATAAAAATTTCGTAGAAATTTGGATAGAAAAATCATAGTAGCAAGATCAAACAGATGGTGCTATGCGGCTGGAATTCTGCAATGTATCTTTCGTCGTAGAGATGAAAACTTTGTGATGAAAAGTTTATGCAGCAATATAGGAACATTTTTTTTTTTTTGGATTTTCGAATAAGGATAACTAAATTGCAGCAGCAGTAAGGTAGGAAACCAGAACCTGTTGCAATTTACGGGGAGATCAAAGGATGATCCGTGGTGGTGGAGATGATGGCGGAATTCGGTGACGATCTTTTAAGCAATTGTGGGAATTGCTTTGGATGGTTGTGGAGGGTTGATGGATGGCTGTGAAAGGGCAGAGAGATGCCAAGAACGCTGCTCTGATACCAGGTGTTAGAACCCTTACGGATTCTAAACTTGGGGTTGATCTCTTTAGGGGATCGGCCTCCTTGGAACTCTATAGGGGTTCCTCCCTCCAAGTTGCTGCTCAAAGGCTGCAGAAAAGATTCATCTATTGCTTATGAAAAGAGAAGGAATACATGACTATTTATAGGGCTTCTAAACCCTAACTCCTAATAGGACTCCTACTCAAGACTCCTACTACTAACCAACTCCTAATAGGACTCCTACTTAAGACTCCTATTCCTTTACAACTCCTAATTCTTAAGACTCCTATTCCTTTATAACTCCTAATTCTTTTCTAAGAAACAACCTCCTAACCCTAGCCGGCCTCTTTACCTCTTTAATAGGAGTCGGCTTAGGTAGGTTTTATATGAATGTCCCTCTCAATTAGGACTCTCCTAGCTAGAGTCCTAACAATTTGGTCCTTAGACTTGAGACACCAAGGATGTCCTGTATGAGTGCTCCACTCTTTGATACCAGACTTAGTTTGGATGTCCCAAATCTAGTTCAATTGGTCATTAGGAGTGGCAGTCGACCTTACGAGGGCTATTGAGTGTCAATAGAGGATCATCCACTCTCGGCGTCATGAGAGGAATATCCCATGTGTTCTTGCTTAGACAAATCCCTGGCTAGGGTCATTTGGGTTGAGAGAGAAAGGGTTCTTCGAGAGAATCCGATTAGAGCGAGACTCGAGTAGAAACCGTATGGGTCTAATAGTACTATGCTCGATATATGGTCTCTGGGATATTAGATGGATGAGGGACTATAAGTACACGGTAATTGAGGATAGACAGATCCAATGGATTGTATTCCCTGGTATCGTTTGGGGACTACGGTGTAGTGGCCTAGTACGTCTGTAGTCGATGTGTCGAGTGAATTATTACAGAGATAATAATTCACTAAGTTAGAAGGAGTTCTGACAGGTATGACTCATGTCCAGATTGATATTGGGCCTAGAGGGTCACACATTTATGGTAGGTATTACGATGAGTAGAGGTTCGGATATGAGATATTCGCCGGAGCTCCAATCTTATTGGATATCCAATAAGCCCCTGAATTATTGGATCCTATGGATAGGATCCAATAAGAACCCATGAAAGATTATTGGATAGAGATCCAGTAATCTAAAATGCTTGGGTAATTGGATGCAGATCCAATACCCACTAGGGGAGGAACCATTAGGGTTTGACAAGGGACCTCTATAAATAGGAGGGATTCAATGGTTCATAGGCTAGAGCCTTTGCTTGCCTCTCCTATTCTCCTCCCCCTCTCCACCTTAGAGCAGGCCTGGAGTTTTGAGGAGCGTCGTCATAGCCCTGTTGTGTGGATCATCGCTAGAGAGGACGCTTGACCTCTTTCACCCTCTCCAAAAGATCTAGAAGGAAATAGGGATATACAATCTCCCTAGGTAACGCAATCTACTCTATACGCAGTTTTAAGTTTCACGGATTTTGCGCACCAATCTTTGTATGACAACGATCATCTCTTTGGAATAGGGGATTTTGTTTCCTTGTTCTTCCGCTGCACATGTGATATCGCCCCTAGATTTCCCAACAGTGGTATCAGAGCCAGGTTGTTTATGCGAATGATTGGTTTTGAACTGCGTGTGTTGTGTTTAGGAAGAATTTTGATGTCAAAATTGTTGACGCAAAAGCAAAAAAGGGCAACAACTATTGCTTCCCTTACTACTGTTGCATATGGCAGCACTGCCATCTGCGTGCAGGCAGGCAGCCTGCAATGGCAACCGCAAGGCCTCCCGTGTGCAACCAAGCCCCCTGTAGCGGTGCCCGCAAGCAGGGCCGCAGGCACGACGGCCACCTGCGCGGGCACTGCGCCCGCGCGCGAGGGGAGGCGTCGGCACCCATGGTCGCTGCCTGCGGGCACAGCGCCCGTAGTGACGCTTGCCCGCAGGCAGCCCGCAAGGGTTGTGCTTGCGGGTGTTGGACCCGCGGGCAAAACCACTCTGCAAGGGTGGCCGCCCGGTGAGGCAGCGGCGACTGCGGGTGCTGCCCCACAAGAAAAATCATCCCCGTAAGCGGTGGCACCCGGGGGGGCGCCCACCTGCAGGGGCAGCGCCGCCAGCTA
Organism: Musa acuminata AAA Group; assembly: GCF_036884655.1. Classification (NCBI taxonomy): domain Eukaryota; kingdom Viridiplantae; phylum Streptophyta; class Magnoliopsida; order Zingiberales; family Musaceae; genus Musa; species Musa acuminata. The sequence continues at coordinate 30,793,827 of NC_088335.1, read as the reverse complement.
GCGTGCCGCCTGCAAGCGAGGGCAGCGCCCCGCCCCCCGCCGCACATGTGGCGGCGGTGGCGGCGGCGGCAGTAGTAGGGGAGAGGAAGAGATGCTTAGGGTTTTGGGCAAAAGGATAGTTTTGCCCCTATAAATTTTTAGATATTCCAGTTTTTTCCCTTTGTCTAAATTATGAAAATACCCCTAGGAATTCATAAATTCCCTACATATCCCTGATTTCAAAAAATATTAATTAATTAAAAAGTTTAGTTGATTATTATTTTTATTATTATCTAGTAGTCCTGCATGATAATAATTTATACGTGTGATGTATGATGTGTGGACGGATGATCATGGACCGTATGATGTATGTACTTGTGATTATTATTATTGGGGCTTGCGAGCCTCCATTAAATTGCTCTTTTATTGTCGGGCCTGCTTGCCTATGATTAAGTTGTAATCATATGAGAAGGCATAGCGGGAGCTTAGATGAGATAACGGGACCCACGAGACGGACGATTGCGATGCATGGAGATGCATTGAGATGTCGACGGAACTGACGAGGATGAGATGGACGATCACAGGGCATGAAGATGCATCGTTGCGCATATAGATCTTGATGTGAGTGATTAGGCCTACTAGCTCAGGTCTGATCACATTAGGTTGTGGTCCATGATCATCTGGTGTGATTGCTTATACACATACTAGATATGTATATATATTTGCATGCGATGTAGATATATATTAAATATGCATATGTGTGACATATCATATTAGGAGACCAAATCATACAAACCTCTCTCTTTATAATATTAAGTCGGTAAACGTGAGGTAATTAGATTGACCCATGTGGCCTTCCATCGTTATAGGTAGGAACCGATTCCCAGTAGAGGTTGAGTTGGTCGAGTCTCTCGAGGCTCACCTATATCGTGACTCGCTATATTGCTTACAACATAGAGATGTCACCGGTGACCTGAGGACATGGTATGCTTGGTCGAGTCCCTCGAGGGTATATCATCAAATCAGACTCATCTTGTAACGAAGGTGTTGACTTAACCGAACATCATGGTTGGTCGAGTCCCTCGAGACCATGGTGATTCAGAAGCCAAACAGGACGGGAATCACAAGGAGTTGTGATCGGCAAGAGTTGCCTACCTTTTGGGCTTAGTGTGATTGGTTGAGTCTCTCGAGGTTACACTAAGACGCTGATTGGATCCTGATCCCTACTAGAAGTCTGCTAGAGACTTCTGTTTCACGTGCCGAGGGTGTCGCGTGACTCGCTAATAAAATAGTGAGAGCATATTAAGATAGAAGTTCATATCTTGATAGTTTATTTCTTACAAAATCTGCATGTTATTCATTTCTACTATATCTTTATTTTGAGAAAATATCGCTTTTAAATCCCATACATGGCATACTTGATGTCAACTGCCTCACTGGTCCAAATTATATGGATTGGCTCCGTAACTTAAGAATTATTCTTACGATGGAGAAAATCGCGTGCGTCCTTGATACAGTGATGCCTATACCCGAGGAAGGGGCAAGCAAAAATGAGATCGCCCGCTATGTGAAGTACATTCATGACTCTACTCTTGCTCAGTGCTATATGTTGGGCTCTATGACTCCTGAATTACAAAGACAACATGAAAAGATGGATGTCAGATCCATTCTCCTATATATCCGTAATTTGTTTGAGGAAAAGGGAAGGACTCAGCGATATGAGATATCCAAGAGTCTCTTTCGCGCTAGGATGACTGAGAGGACACCGGTTCAGAACCATGTCCTAAAGATGATTGAGTGGATAGAGAAACTCATAGGTCCAGGAATGGTCCCAAAGAATAACTTATGTGTGGATATTGTGCTTTAGTCCCTACTAGATTTCTTTTCACAGTTCATAATGAATTTTAATATGAACAAGCTTGAGGTGACTCTCCTAGAGCTCCTCGATTTGTTGAGGGAGGTAGAGAGTACTATTAAGAAAGAGAAGCCAGTTCTCTACACCAGTAAGACCAGAAAGAAAAGGAAAGCAGAAAAGTCCCTTAAGAAGGGAAAGGGCAAGGGTAGATCAGGTAAAGTAAATGTTACTAAAAAAGACCCAGTAAAGGACAAAAGTCAGTGCTTCCACTATGGCAAAGATGGGCACTAGAAGAGGAACTGCAAAGAGTACCTTGCAGAGAGGGCGAAACAGAAGCTTGGAGAAGCTTCAGGTATATTCATGATCAGTCTCCATTTGTTAGACTTTTATGATAACACATGGGTATTGGATACTAGTAGTGCTTATTATATATGCAATTCGTTGCAAGTTTTGGAAAGGCCTAGGAGACTAGAGAGAGGCGAGATGGACCTTAGGATGGGCAATATAACAAAAGTTGTTGTAGTAGCTGTTGGCGAGGTCACCCTACATCTGCTTGGTGGAGCTTTTATTACATTAGAAGCATGCTATTTTGTTCCTTTTATTATCAAAAACATTATCTCCATTTCATGTTTGACAGTTAGTAGATATAAATTAGTTTTTGAGAATAATGGTTGTTTGATATTATTAGATGATGAGATCATCACGAAAGGAACATTGCATAATGGTTTATTTATGCAAGACACTACTCTACATATCATGAATGTAAGTATATCCAAGAGGAAACGAGATGAGATGAACAGTCCATACCTGTGGCATTGTAGGCTAGGTTACATCCATGAAGAAAGGATTCAAAAGTTGCTAAATGATGGATATCTAGATCCATTCGACTATAAGTCATCATATGCAACTTGCGAGCATTGCCTTCATGGAAAACTGACCAACTCTCCATTTAGTGGAACTGGAGAGAGAGCCACTAAGCTATTGGAACTCATACATAGTGATGTATGTGAACCCATGTCAACTAATGTCATTGGTGGTTACTCCTACTTCATTACCTTTATTGATGATTTCTCAAGATATGGATATGTGTACTTAATGAAGTATAAGTCTGAGGCCTTTGAGAAATTCATAGAGTATAAGAATGAAGTAGAGAACCAAACTGGAAAGAATATCAAGACTTCGATCAGATAGAGGAGGTGAGTACTTAAGTACATAGTTTACTCAATTCCTCAAGGACCATGGGATATTATCCCAATGGACACCCCCTTATATACCTCAGCTTAATAGTGTGTCTGAAAGGAGAAATCGTATACTATTAGACATGGTACGGTCCATAATGAGTTTCGCTGACCTACCCATCTCATTCTGGGGATATGCCCTATAGACCGTAGCTTACCTTCTAAACAGAGTTACAACTAAGTCGGTAGTGTCTACACCATATAAGATATGGAAAGAAAAGAAGCCCGATCTTAAGATTGTTAAGATTTGGAGCTGCCTTGCCCACGTTAAAAGACACAACCCCGATAAGTTGGAATCGAGGACAGAGCGGTGCAAGTTCGTGGGATACCACAAGGAAACTTATGGGTATTATTTCTATTATCTCGAGGACCAAAAGGTCTTTGCAGCTAAGAGAGCAGTGTTCCTTGAGAAGGAACACATTCTTGGCGGAGATAGTGGGAGCATGATAGAGTTGAGCGAGGTTGGAGAACCTAGCTCAAGCACCACTCTACAGCCCGAGTCTGTTCAGGTACCTAACACATAAGTTCCAACTTTACGTAGGTTCGACAGAATATCCCATCCTCTTGAGAGATATGTGGGACATATTAGAGGAGAAGATGTTGAGGATATTGATCCTCAGACCTACGAGGAGGCTATTATGAGTATAGACTTCGGGAAGTGGAAAGAAGCCATGAATTCTGAGATGGATTCTATGTACTCCAATAAGGTTTGGAACCTAGTTGATGCACCCGAAGGTATTGTACCCATCGGTTGCAAGTGGATCTTTAAGAAAAAAATCAGAGTAGATAGAAAGGTAGAGACCTATAAAGCAAGGCTAGTGGCTAAGGGGTATCGTCAAAGGCAAGGTGTTGACTATGACGAAACCTTCTCACCCGTAGCAATGCTAAAATCGATCCGAATTCTATTGGCTATGGCAGCACACTATGATTATGAGATCTGACAGATGGATATAAAAACTACATTCCTCAATGGGAACCTCGAGGAGGAGGTGTATATGATACGACCCGAGGGATTCGTGTCCAAGAACTTCCCAGATAAAGTGTGCAGGTTGTTTAGATACATTTATGGACTAAAGCAAGCTTCCCGAAGTTAGAATATAAGATTTGATGAGGCAATCAGATCTTATGACTTCGTTAAGAACGAAGATGAGCCTTGTGTGTATAGGAAGGTAAGTGGGCGCACTATCACCTTTTTGGTGTTATATGTGGACGACATCCTGATCATTGGGAATGACGTAAGAATGCTATCCACAGTAAAGGCTTGGTTATCTAGACACTTCTCTATTAAGGACTTAGCGAAAGCATCATATATCTTGGAGATTCAGATCTATAGAGACAAATCCAAGAGGATGCTTAGCTTGTCCTAGTCTAGTTACATAGAAACCATTGTCAAAAGGTTTGGCATGGAAAACTCTAAGAGAGGTCTCATACCGATAAGACATGGGATATCGTTTTCTAGAAGTATGTCCCCAAAGACTCTAAAAGAAAAGGCGAACATGGATATGATGTTGAATCTCATATTTTGATGATGAAACCACTTGATATGTGTTTATGATTTAATCTATGTTTTGAGTGATACAGGTCTACTCGATCAGGATTAGACAGTTAATGCAGGAGGAATTGACGTTGCGCCGGAGGAGATCACGTTAGATGGCAGAAGGCTTCGAACGTCGGGCATCGGCCCAACCAATGATGTGCCGGGCAACAGAATGTCAATTCGCGTTGTAATAATTGTTTAGATCGGAGTAGAGGTTTGGCTTGTGTGTGCAGGATTAACTACGATAACGATGAAGACATAAAGCGAAACAAAGTGTCGGAGTCAAGCGCGAAGGATTTGATGCGAGTTCGAGAGTTCAACGGAAGTCCGAAGGTTTGTCAGGAATGTTGCCGGAACTAGCCGAGAATGAGTAGGGAGCTTGCCGAAGGGTTTTTCGGAAGCTCACCGAAAGGTTCGTTGGAAGTTCGCGGAGCTTGCCGAGAAAGATCGGAGCTTGCCAAAGAAGCTCATTGGAACTCGCTAAGATCAAATCGTGAAGTCTAGGAGCTTACCGGGAGTCCGCAAAATGGTTTTCGAGAGTTCGTCGGAAGACCACCGGAAGTTCGCCGTAAGCTCGCCGGAAGAAGTCTTGACTTACGGACTTTGTAATAGCTTAGGAAATATCTTTAAATTCGTAGTTAGTATATTAATTAGGATTAGGATTAAGAGATAATCTTATATACTGGTTAGGGGCCAACTGGGCCCAAAATTAGACTTGGTTTGGGCTAAATTTGAAGCTCAACCAGTGAACCGAAGGGTCTGGCGGTGGCACCGCTGTTGAATCTCAGATTTTGATGATGAAGTCAATTGTCATTTGTTGTCTAATGTATGTGTTGAGATAAGTGTGCAGGATTGACTACAATGAAAGTAAGACATGCAGCAGGAGTTGCGCCGGAGTCATGACAATGATCACGTTGGGAGTTCGAGAGCTCGACGGAAGTTCGGACAGTCGTCGGAGGTTCTGCGGGAACAAATCCGAGAAGTCCAGAAGCTTGCCAAAGGAGCTCATCAGAACTTGCCAAGTGGATCATCGCAAGTCCAGGAGTTTGCCGGAAGTCCGCAGGAGCATCACCGAGGGTTCGTCGGATGATCGACGGAAGTTCGCCGGAAACTCGCCGGAAGAAGCGATTGACGCACCGGAGCAAGCTGCAGAATTTGTCTTAGGAAATAATTGTAGTTAGCACATTGATTAAGTTAGAAATGGGAGGTAATCCCATTAGCTTAATCTTGGGGCAATTGGGCCCCTGAAGAACTCAAATTGGGCCGAATGGATCAACCCATTCGGACCCAGGTTGCTACGGGAGGTGCAACCGCCCAAGCAGGGAGGAAGCAACGCCCAGGCTGTCTCCCAGCGAGACTGGGCGGTGCAACCACCCCAGCCAAGAGGTGGCACCGCCCCGGGCTCAGTCTCCGAGCGAGACTGGGCGGTGCAACCTCTTCTGTCAAGAGGTAGCACCGCTAGAGCTCAAGTTTCGAGCTCTGCCAGGCGGTGCAACCTCTCCAGTCAGGTAGTGCAACCGCCTGAGCTCGGTCTTCGAGCTCTGGCAGAGAGGTGCAACCGCCCCTGACAGAGGTGGCGCCGCCCAGAGGCTCAGTCTTCGAGCTCTGCCAGGCGGTGCAACCGCCCCAGTTAGGAGGTGCAACCGCCTGATCCCGGAATTCAGGGAATTGACAGATTTGAGCTCCAAATTTGAACTGGGTTGGGGCCTATAAATACCCCACCCATTCAGCACTGAAAGCACAGAACACACACTCGAAATCTTGCTGTCTTTCTGTGTTTCTTAGAGCTCAAAACTGCTAGTTCTCCTCTTTCTATTCTTCAAGTTTGAGTTGTAAAGAGAGGAGAGAAAACTTCTGTAAGGGTTGTCTCCTAAGCCCGTCAAAAGGAGTGAATCTGTAAGAGGGTAGTTGGCCTTCGCCTATTGAAGGAAGGCCTCTAGTTGACGTCGATGACCTTGTCGGTGGAGGAAGCCAAAAGTGGAGTAGGTCAAGATTGACCAAACTACTCTAAATCTCGGTTTGCATTTCCTTTGAGTATTTTACCTTCACTGCAAACTTCTCAATAGCTTACTGCCCTCTGTGATTTTACGAACGAGTTTCAAGGTTTAGACGTAAATCTGCATTTAGACGAAAATTGCGTTTAGACGTAAATCGGCTTTCCTCGTACAATCATCATATTTCAGTTTACGTTTACGTTTTGATTTCAATCATAACTGTTTACTGTCTTCTGCGATCTTACGAATAAGTTTCTAAGTTCAGAATTTTTCGAATCTGCGTTTAGACGTAAATCGGCTTTTCTCGTACGATCATCATATTTCAGTTTACGTTTACGTTTTGATTTCAATCATAACTGCTTACTGCCTTCTGCGATCTTACGAACAAGTTTCTAAGTTCAGAACTTTCTAAATCTGCACTTAGACGTAAATTGTTTTTTATCGAACGAACACAGCTTTCGTTTTAATCGCTGAAAAATTTCCGCTGCACTAATTCACCCCCCCCTCTTAGTGCTCTCGATCCTAACAATTGGTATCAGAGCCCGGTTAACTCTCAAACGGATTAAAACCCAAGAGAGATGGCTTACGCCGGAAACCAAGAGGGCCATTCTATTACACGTCCACCCATGTTTAATAGGACATACTACACCTATTAGAAACCCGAATGAGGATTTTTCTTATTTCTATGGACGTTGAACTTTGGAATCTTGTCGAGAATGGTTTTTCAAAGTCTTCTCTTCCAATGATCGATTGGAATGATTTGGAGAAGAAGGCTTTCGCTCTTAATGCAAAGGCTATGAATGCCTTATTTTGCGCACTTGATAAAAACGAGTTTAATCGTGTTTCGATTTGTGAAACTGCATTTGATATTTGGCACACACTCGAAGTGACTTATGAAGACACAAGTAGAGTGAAAGAGTCAAAAATCAATCTTTTGTTACACTCTTTCGAACTTTTTCGGATGAAACCGAGTGAGACTATTGGCGACATGTTTACCCATTTCACGGATGTCGTCAACGGTCTAAAAGGACTCAGAAAAAGTTTTTCAGATTTTGAGCTCGTAAATAAGATTCTAAGATCCCTTCCTAAGAGTTGGGATCCTAAAGTCACTGCTATTCAAGAGGCAAAAGATCTAAACAACTTCCCTCTTGAAGAACTAATTGGGTCATTAATGACCTACGAGATGACTTGCAAAGCTCATGAAGAGCAAGAAGACATCCTTCCAAAGAACAGGAAGGATATGGCACTTAGAACTTTGGAAGACCACTTGAAAGAAAACTCAAGTGATGAGGACTGTAACGATGACTTGGCACTTCTAACAAGAAAATTTAAAAAATTCATTAAAAGAAACAAGTTTAAGAATCACACTAAAAATAAACTTGAACCCAAGAAGGACCAAGTTATTTGCTATGAGTGCAAAAAGCCGGGACACTACAAGAGTGATTGTCCTCAAACCAAAAAGAGAACAACAAAGAAGAAGGCGCTCAAAGCAACATGGGATGATTCGAGCACGTCCGAAGAAGAGGAGTCCAACACCGAGCAAGTTGCTCATTACGCCTTAATGGCCATCGGAGAGGAGGTAACAAATTTATTAGATGCAGATTTATCTTTCGATGAATTATTAAATGCCTTCCATGACTTATTTGATGAATGCAAGATTATCAATAGAAAATATAAATTACAAAAAAAGGAGCATGATAGTTTTACTTGTGATTTTGATAAGTTAAAAACTAAATATCATGATAGTTTAAATTCATGTATCAAATGCCATGATCTAGAAACTCTTCAAAAAGAAAACCTGCTACTTAAGGACACCTTGAAGAAATTCGAGGTTGGTAGCAAGTCATTGAACATGATCCTTGCAAACAAGGGTCACATTCCAAAAAGGAGTGGAATTGGATTTGTGAGAAGTCCTCACCTAAATCCAACCACCTTTATAAAAGGCCCCATCTTACATGTTCAACACCAAACCAAATGCAACTTTTGTTGCAAATTTGGACACAAGACGCATTATTGTTCATTCAAGAAAATTAGTCCAAACAAATTGATTTGGGTTCCTAAAGGAACCATGATAAACTCTATGCAACATGATAAACAATGTAGATCTATCTGTGAGGCACCCAAAAGCAAATGGGTACCTAAAAATCATCCTTTCTTGTAGAAACCCAAACCATCGCAAGCTAGGAGCAAGAGATGGTACCTTGATAGTGGATGCTCAAGGCATATGACTGGAGATCCATCTCAATTCTCTAAGCTCACTAGCATAGACGAAGGCTATGTCACCTTCGGAGACAACAACAAGGGTAAAATCGTTGGCAAAGGAACCATAGGTAACAAATCCAACTTCTTTATTGAAGATGTTTTGTTAGTTGATAGTTTAAAACATAACCTCTTGAGCATTAGTCAATTATGTGATAAAGGATACACTGTCAAATTCGAATCTAATGCTTGCATCATTGAAAAACCACATAAGAACATGTCTATGATTGCATTAAAACAAAATAACGTATACACTATTGACATCAATGATTTGTGTAATGAAATGTGTTTTGCGGTTATGAATGAGGATGCTTGGCTATGGCATAGAAGATTAGGTCATGCTAGCATGAAACTAATCACTCAAATATCATCTAGAGAACTTGTAAGAGGAATTCCTCATATCAAGTTCATAAAAGATAATGTATGTGATGCTTGCCAATTAGGTAAACAAATTAAGGGTAGTTTTAAAGGTAAGAATCAAATAAGCACCTCTAGGCCCTTACAATTGATCCATATGGACTTATTCGGACCAATCTCTACATCGAGTCTAGGAGGTAGCAAATACGCCTTTGTCATTGTTGATGACTATAGCAGATATACATGGACCTACTTCTTAAAACAGAAAAATGAATGCTTTAGATATTTTACCAAGTTTTGTAAACTTGTTCAAAATGAGAAGGGTTCTATGATTTCGTCAATTAGAAGTGATCATAGTGGAGAATTTCAAAACCATGATTTTCAAGAATTCTGTGAACTTAATGGATACAACCATAATTTCTCTACTCCAAGAAATCCTCAACAAAATGGGGTAGTAGAAAGAAAAAATCGAAATCTACAAGAAATGGCAAGAACCATGTTGAATGAACATAGCCTACCCAAATATTTTTGGGCCGAAGCCATAAACACTGCATGCTATATTTTGAATAGAGTTCTAGTAAGACCCTTACTCACCAAAACTCCTTATGAGTTATGGAATAACAAAAAACCCAATGTCTCATATTTTAAAGTCTTTGGGAGTAAGTGTTTTATCTTGAATGAAAAGGATAACTTAGGAAAATTCGATGCTAAGTCTGATGAAGGAATCTTTCTTGGTTATTCTTCAGTTTCTAAAGCTTTTCGTATTTTCAATAAAAGAACTTTAATTATTGAAGAATCCATCCATGTTGTTTTCAATGAGATTTCCAAAATTAGGGAAAATGATCTTGATGATGATGTTAATTTTGATTCTTTGAATTTAAACGAAACCCCGTCTCCAACTAGCAACTTGGATGTATCCACTTCCCAGATTTCCTTACCCAAGAATTGGAAGTATGTAGATGCTCATCCTAAGGAGCTAATCTTAGGAGACACATCAAAGGGGGTTCAAACACGATCTTCTCTTAAAAATTTTTTTGCCAACGCCGCTTTTCTCTCCCAAATTGAACCCAAGTGTGTTGACGAAGCCATGAAAGATGATTCATGGATTATCGCAATACAAGATAAATTAAATCAATTTGAGAGAAATGAGGTGTGGACGCTTGTTCCTAAGCCAAATGACCATTTAGTTATTGGTACTAAATGGGTCTTTAGAAACAAGCAAGATGAAAATGGTATCGTGGTTAGAAACAAGGCTAGATTAGTGGCCAAAGGTTTCAACTAAGAAAAAGGTATCGATTACGAAGAAACCTTCGCTCCTGTGGCTCAATTAGAAGCCATAAGGATGCTCCTTGCCTACGCTAGTAGTAATAATTTTAAGTTATTTCAAATGGATGTTAAAAGCGCTTTTCTTAATGGCTTTATTTCCGAAGAAGTCTATGTTGAACAACCTCCTGGATTTGAAAATACTAGTCTCCCTAATCATGTGTTTAAGATTAACTAAAGCTCTCTATAGTTTAAAACAAGCTCCAAGGGCTTGGTATGAGAGACTTAGTTCTTTTCTTATTGAAAATAATTTCATAAAAGGCAAGGTTGATACTACATTATTCATCAAGAACTTTGAAAATAATTTTCTCATTGTTTAAATTTATGTTGATGATATTATCTTTGGTTCTACGAATGAATCTCTTTGTGAATCTTTTGCTAAAACTATGAGTCTTGAATTCGAAATTAGTCTAATGGGAGAGTTAACATTCTTCTTAGGTCTACAAATTAAACAACTAAGCAATGACATCTTTATTAGTCAAACTAAATATGCTATGAGTTTACTAAAAAAGTTTAATATGAATAACTCAAAAGCTATTAACACTCCTATGAGCACCTCCACTAAGTTAGAAATTAATGAAAGTGGAGAAAACTTCGATCAAAAAACTTATAGGGGTATGATAGGAAGTTTACTTTATCTCACTGCAACTAGACCAGATATCATGTTCAGTTAGGACTTTGTGCTAGATTTCAATCAAACCCTAAGATATCTCATCTCAAAGTAGTTAAAAGAATACTCAGATATATTAATGGTACCACAAATCTTGGATTATGGTACCCAAAATCAGAGAATCTTGAGTTAATTGCTTATGCTGATGCAGACTTCGTTGGCTGTAGACAAGATAGAAAAAGCACATCAGGAACATGTCAATTCTTAGGACATGCCCTTGTTTCCTGGTCATCTAAAAAACAAAACTCGGTTGCACTATCAACAACTGAAGCTGAATATATTGTAGCAAGTGCATGCTGTGCACAAGTTGTTTGGATGAAAAACACCTTAGAAGATTATAAAGTTCATCTTAAAAATATTTCCATTAAATGTGATAACACAAGTGCAATATGCTTAACAAAGAACCCTATACAACACTCAAGAACAAAACATATTGATATCAGACATCACTTTATACGAGATCATGTTACAAATCATGATGTAATCATAGAGTTCATTGATACGAAACATCAACTAGCTGATATCTTTACAAAACCTCTAAGTGAAGAACAATTTGATTTTATAAGAAGAGAATTAGGAATGTTGATGTGTCCGAATACTTATACTAGTTAAAATTATTTTTCGACCTTTATTTAATGATCAAAACACTTGATTAGTATTAAATGCCTTGGTATCACTTGATCAAATAACATGTTGGAAATTATGTGTCAAATATAAAAATGTTTTTGAAAATCAATAGTTTACTCATATCCGAATGCATGAAAGAGGTTATTTTCGGATTTGCTTAACAATTTGAATGCAAAAAATTGGATTTTCCTGTACACTCTTATGAAAATTTTTTTTGAAAAATGAGTTTCCTCCTTTATACACAAAGAATTATAACATACTAGGAGAAGAGGTATTCAAAGTATTATATGTGTCATGCCTTCCTTTATGTGCTTGATAACCTGTGTTAGGATTGAGAGCACTAAGAGGGGGGGGTGAATTAGTGCAGTGGAAAACTTTCTGCGATTAAAACCGAAAGCTGCGTTTGAACGATAAAGACAACTCTGTATGAAAGTTGATACTAAGCAAGGTTACAGTCAATCTATGCAGGCAGTTTGCAGTTATGATGAAAACCAGAATATCGGCGCAAACTGAAATCCGACGTTCGTACGAAGAAACAGATTTACGTCTAAGTGCCGATTCGTAAATCACTTGATTAGATAAGACGCAGTTTAAGCAGAAGTATAAAGGTAGTGTGCTGCTATTGTACAGCTCAAAATGTAAATGCAATCTGCAATAAGATCATCATGCGAAAAAGCATATTTGCGTCTAAACGCAGATTTACGTCTAAACGCAGATTTACGTCTGAACGTTGAAACTCGTTCATAAAATCGTAGAGGGCAGTAAGCTATTGAAAAGTTTGCAGTAAAGGTAAAATGCTCAAGGGAAATGCAAACCGAGATTTAGAGTGGTTCGATCAATCTTAACCTACTCCACTTTTGGCTTCCTCCACCAACGAGGTCACCGACGTCAACTAGAGACCTTCCTTCAATAGGCGAAGGCCAACCACCCTCTTACATATTCACTCCTTTTTACGGGCTTAGGAGACAACCCTTACAGAAGTTTTTTCTCCTCTCTTTACAGCTCAAACTTGAAGAATAGAAAGAGGAGAACTAGCAGTTTTGAGCTCTAAGAAACACAAAAAGACAGCAAGATTTCGAGTGTGTGTTCTGTACTTTCAGTGCTGAATGGGTGGGGTATTTATAGGCCCCAACCCAGTTCAAATTTGGAGCTCAAATCTGTCAATTCCCTGAATTTCGGGATCAGGCGGTTGCACCTCCTGACTGGGGCGGTTGCACCGCTTGGCAGAGCTCGAAGACTGAGCCTCTGGGCGGTGCCACCTCTGTTAGGGGCAATTGCACCTCTCTGCCAGAGCTCGAAGACCAAGCTCAGGCGGTTGCACCGCTTGACTGGAGAGGTTGCACCGCCTGGTAGAGCTCGAAACTTGAGCTCTGGCGGTGCTACCTCTTGACAGAAGAGGTTGCACCGTCCAGTCTCGCTCGGAGACTGAGCCCGGGGCGGTGCCACCTCTTGGCTGGAGCGGTTGCACCTCCCAGTCTCGCTGGGAGACATAGCCTGGGCGGTGCTACCTCCCTGCCTGGGCGGTTGCACCTCCCACAGCAACCTGGGTCCGAATGGGTTGATCCATTCGGCCCAATTTGAGTTCTTCAGGGGCCCAATTGCCCTAAGATTAAGCTAATGGGATCACCTCCCATTTCTAACTTAATCAATGTGCTAACTACGATTATTTCCTAAGACAAATTCTGCAGCTTGCTCCGGCGCGTCAATCGCCTCTTCCGGCGAGTTTCCGGCGAACTTCCGTCGATCATCCGACGAACCCTCGGTGATGCTCCTGCGGACTTCCGGCAAACTCCTGGACTTGCGACGATCCACTTGGCAAGTTCCGTTGAGCTCCTTTGGCAAGCTTCTGGACTTCTCGGATTTGTTCCTGCAGAACCTCCGATGATTGTCCGAACTTCCGTTGAGCTCTTGAACTCCCAACGTGATCATTGTCATGAATCCGGCGCAACTCCTGCTTAATGTCTTACTTTCATCGTAGTTAATCCTGCACATGTAAACAAAACTTCGATCGAGACAATTAATCCTATGCAATTAACCAAGTTGTCCGACATGTTATTGGTCCCTCGACGCTTCGTCTGATTCTTCGGCGCATCGTCCTTTCCTGCAGCCTATTGCCCAGTCGGCCAGTTGACTCTGCAACTTTGATATCCTTGGCACAATACCCGCTCTTCTTGGCCCGATGCCCGAGTCCACGGCCCGAAGCCTTCTGTCGATACGTCGACCGATCCATCGGCCCGACGTCCAATATTCTGACATGTTCCTCCGGCACAACATGATTTTCCTACTTTAATTGTCTCATCCTGATCGAAGTATCCTGTGTCACTCAAAATGTAGATTAAATCATAAACATATATCAAGTAGTTTCATCATCAAAATACGAGATTCAACAATCTCCCCCTTTTTGATGATGACAACCACTTGATGACGGAGTTAAACTTAACTCTCAGAGTTTAAACAAACTCCCCCTATCAATATGCCATATTGATATAATCTTGAATTCAAACTGAATTCAAATCATTGCAATATTCATCATGAATACTTGCAACACTTCATCATGAACTTATGTATAAACTTATGCATAACATCATACTTCTCCCCCTTTGTCATCAACAAAAAGGAGAAGTACCACAATCAAGTGTTTGTGATATTGGTTCAACTCATTGCATGAAAAACATAATATCAAGTTTTATCATCATGCAGTTTTGAAGCCAGAAAATTTAGCAAATGTTACATCACGCTTAGAACATTCAAGCTATCAAGTTTTAGATATGCAAGTTTTACAGCATACAAGATAGCACTTTTATAACATGCAAGCTAGCAATGTTGCAACATTTTAGAACTTGCAAGCTAGCAATTTAGAGATGTTCAAGAAGGCAACTCTTGCTTCTTGAAATAGGCAAGATAGCACTTTTGCAATTTTTGTTTGGCAAGCTTGTGATGTTCAAGATAACAAGCTCTTTCTTCTCTTTTGAGAAGTGTCATTTTTGCTTTCTTTGCAAAGTGCAAGCGAGCAAAATGCCAAACTAGCAAGAGATAATATTTTTCATGAGGCAAGCAAACAATTTGGCAAGTGTTACATTTGCATCTTCTCTTTAGATGTGCAAGAAAATAAACAAGTTTTTGCATTTTCTTGACATTTCAAGCTAGCAATTATCGGTGATGTTCAAGATAGCAATTTCTTCTCTTTTGTAATTTTTGTCTTTTTCTTGAATTGTGCTAGCAATCTATCTCCCCCTTT